>NC_048306.1:80681653-81052670 GCF_013100865.1 Trachemys scripta elegans | reverse complement strand
GGAGCAGGGGTCCCAGGAGGGGGCAGTCAGGGGACAAGGAGCGGGGGGGTGGGGGGTTGGGAGTTCTGGGGGGGGCTGTCAGGGGGCAGGAGTGGGGAGAGGGATTGGAGCAGTCAGGGGACAGAGAGCAGAGGGGTTTAGATGGGTTGGGAGTTCTGGGGGGGGCTGTCAGGGGGTGGGGAGTGGTTGGATGGGGCGTGGGAGTCCCAGGGGTCTGTCTGGGGGTGGGGGTGTGGATAAGGGTTGGGGCAGTCAGGGGACAAGAGGCAGGGAGGCTTAGATTGGGGGTGGGGTTCTGGAGGGCAGTTAGGAGCAGGGGTCCCAGGAGGGGGCAGTCAGGGGACAAGGAACGGGGGGAGGGTTGGCGATTCTGGGGGGGCGGGAAGTGGGAGGGGCAGGGGCGGGGCTAGGGCGGGGCTCCTCCTGTCCTCTTTTTTGCTTGCTGAAATATGGTAACCCTACCTATGTCTACCAAGAAGTCTGGAAGGGATGGTGCATAAATTCTTGAGAACTAAGGCTTCATTCCAAGTAATGAAATAAAATTATATGTACAGCAGCTTAAATCTGGTCTGGTCATTTGCACATACATCCTTAAATTTACAGCAGAAATATTCCTTCCAAGAATACTCTAATCCACTCTATTATCTGTGTTGAAATTCTGCAATGTTCCAAAACAAATTTCTGCAGTATTAATGGAAATGTTTCCATATTTTAAAGCTAAGCGTTCTCTTTGGAGGGTAGTGGAAATTTAGGACAAGAATAAATTTGTCTGCAAATTTCCACCAGGAAACCTTTCTGACCATCTATCTTAAATGAAAGCTCACGTGTATATCTGAAGGCAGAATTGGCACTGATTTCAGAGTTGGTCAGGTTTACACATCAGAAAAATATTATTTCCTTGTTTGTCAAGAAATTTAATAGATATCTACTATTCTTTCAAATTTGCAGACATGCCTTGGAAAGCTTATGCATACATATTGATAGGACAAGAAGCACTGATTTTCATTAGCAGTTCTGACTCTCTGATCAATACACTGCATTTTTCAAAGCTTTGTGGAAATTTTGTGTTGCACAATACAATTAGCACTTAGGTTTATTTCCCATTTGAAGTGTTTACATCTCATTCTCAACTAAGGTGCGCTTTACTCACTGCTTATTTACCATATAACTCACTGCCGTTATGCTTATGCTCATAAATAGATCCACTTGTTTTAATAGATAATAGCAGCACCTTATGAGAAAAGAGAGTTTCTATTTGTCAATATTCTGCTTTAAAATGGTACTTTAATTTCCAGAATTGTATTAACCTAAATAACTGCTGCCATAAGAATGGCTTGTTGGTTTCAAGCCATCATGTTCAGTGTTTCGCAGAATCTTTTATAACATTTAGGGCATTTTAGATGTTGCTTTCTACTAGATAGTGAAGTTACTATGATTTTCTGTAAAAAATCCCTTTTATACAACAATTGATTTTTAGTTAATTTTAAATAGCAAGATAAACAACCCCTATACTAAATTGAGTGTAAATGTGCATACTTTAAAGCAAGGTTAAAGTAGTTTTAAGTGTGGCTATTTCCTTAGCTTGGCAGTAGGAAAAAAAAATCAATGTTAATTTAATAGGAGACAACAAACCAAATAATTTTGCTTTCATTGCTCTGTATGAAGAGTATAAAAGGCTGAATTTACACACAGAATTTGTAGTAGGCAGCCTGATATGCCTAGTGAATATCAAACAATTTTCATTTGATGTACTTTAAAAACATATTACTTTCAATTCTGATTTAGTAGCCCATTCACAAATACAGTAGGCCCTTTGAATGATGAACTACCATAGCAGATAATTTCTAAGGCCTGGATCATCCCTTCCCATGGTAAACCCTACTAAAAGGGGCTTTGGAGGACGAAATCCCCTCTTTAATGCACAGACCGACAAAGAGCTGTGCCTTGCACTATACTCTGAAAGTCAGCAAACTCAGGCTCAGGTGGGCAGACCAAGGGAATCAACCTGTTAATGTTTCCTAATAAAGAAATTGTTTAAAAGCAAGCAAGCAAGCAATCTGCAAGGTGGTAGTACTGTTGTGATGATGCATAGGAAGAGAAGTTGTGTAAGTAGCTTGTGTCTGAAGAATATAGACCTTTATAAATCAATACAAATTCTGAATTGCACTTGAAAACAGCCATGAAGCCAGTGTAGCATATGAAGTACAGGAACAATGTGTTCACATTGGATCAATCCAGTAAGCCTACAGGCCACTGCTTCTGCAGTAGCTGAAGCATCTGAGTGTTTTCTGAGGGTAGCTCATTTCTTCTGTGATGCCCACACAGGAAAGGCATGTATGGTTGCCAGCCCTCCAGGATTGGCCTGGAGTCTCAAGGAATTAAAGATTAATCCTTAATTAAAGATTACGTCAGGTGATGAAATCTCCAGGAATATATCCAACCAAAACTGGCAACCCTAGACGCATGAGATAGGATGGTCTTGCAGTTAAGGTAATGGACTGGAAATCAGAGATTGTGGGTTTAACTCCCAGCTTTACACAGATTTCCTGTGGGACTTTGTGAAAGCCATTTAACTCTATGCCTTAGTTCCCCATTGTTCAATTAGGGGTCATTCTTTTCTCCCACCTTTTGTCTTGGCTATTTAGACTGTAAGCTCCTCAAGGCACGGACAGTCTGCCAATAGCTGCTTGTACAGCACCTAGCACAATAGCTTGATCTTGGTTGGGGCCTCCTTCTACCATAACAAATAAACATGAAAACTATTAAATAATGGCCTGGACAGCTAAGTGTTTGGCACTGATTTTCCATGAGGTGAAATGGTCAGATGCGAAGAAAATTACAGTTCTGAATAAATAGCATGAGGGGTAAAATGTTTCGGGTCTTTATTGCCATATTTCCACACTTATTTTAATTTCTTGAGAAAGACATGGGACAAGGTTGGTCCCTTTCTATGTAGGATGGAAGGGATTTCAGATCCAAAAGATTGGACTTTCTCAGATAATGAGGAGCTATGGAAGTGCATGGTGTCCGTCAAACTGCTTTTAGAAATGAGACTCACAACGTAAATGCAAAAAACCCCTAACACATTCAAGAAAATGAATGCAAATCACATTAATGCTGGAAATTCACATTTGTCTACTTTTCTTCCAGTGTGTACCAGAGTTTAATAAAAAAATCTGTCCAACTTGTATGCTGCTGAAGCCCATGTGAGCCCCCAGGTAAGCAACTTTTTGGACCTTGGGTGGAGCTGAGTAACACAGAAGCCAAATGGAGTTTTTATTAAACTCAGTCTTATGAAAAAGCATCTTCTTTCCTAGTGCAGGCCAGACCAGCACTACGGAGAGAAGGAAAACATAGCTGCTTTCCCATTGCGCACCATAACATTTCAATACCTTTACACAGAAGGATTAATTTACGATTAACTTAATTGAATAAACACAAAGCTGCATAATTTATACAACAAAATATGTTCCTCTTGTTTAGTTGCCAAATAGCCTTTCCTTTCTCCTTAATGTATTCCTCATATTGTTGTAGTCAGAAATCCATCTTAGTGTTGATACACTACAATATTGACATGATGTAATTTTGCATTAAACCAAATACATAAATTACCCTCTGTGTAGTGAATTTTAAAAACATTATTTATAAGGAAAATAATGGCAATGTTCATTTATTTTATTGGTTTAAAACCGAAACAGCACAGGGACACAGTAAGTGGTATACGGTAGATGTATATTTGTAATTAGCCCATTATTCAACATTTCTTGAGAGTCCTTCCATTAAATGTAACAATTAAATATAATAAGTAACACACAAAGCCTTTTACCATTATTGATACTATGTACCTCTAGAGAAGTACTCTCTTCTCTTGCAAGTCAGAATGAACTCATACGTGCTTACTCACAACTGAAAGGGACTTTTTAATTTACATCAGAGTAAAATCAAGGCAATATTGTACTTCTATCATTTTTTGTTATACTTCATAGTTTATTAGAAACTCAAAGACCATAAGTACTAGAAAGGAGACCCAGGGAATAGAACTCACTTGCATAATAAACAGACCATTTAAAAATCTTCAAAAGTCACTTAATTCCTTATATTTTTCTAGTGGTAAAGCTTGACTCATAAAGGATTTATAACCACATACTAGTGTTGACAAATTGTGCCTTCAAACCCTGTCATTTTTATGGAAAGCCAGATTCTCAGCTCCATTATGGCTGCATTATGCTGTTCAGGTACCTCTAAGCAGCCTTAAAAGCTGGTTTAACTGACCAATTGAGGATTTCCCTGTCTTCAGGGAATATTCAGATGATGTAGGCATCCTCCCACCCATGTGACCAGGAAAAAGGGGTATGGCATCCTGGAGATCTAGTGATTTCCTGGCTGACAGAATGACACTTAGGGGCTACACTGAGAAGTGGCTTATTTTAGAGCAGCCTCAAGGTGTTCTAAGTTACACCTTGGTATTGGACTAGTGTCTGGTGGCTTGGGCATCAAGGGAGTTATAAAGGAGGCTTCCAGACATTTTTGTAGCCCTTGCCCACCCAGCTCTGAACTGAAGCTGAGGCCAAATAGCTAGCTCAGTAACTTCCAAGGGGCTGTCGATGTAAAATTGAAAGTATGTGGCAGAGTAGTTAGTATGTTTGAAAACAGCAGCCTGTTATGCTAATCTTTTCAATAGTGACCACAGTTTATGGGAACCACCTGAGTTCTGGGTACCCAGCTTGTCGTTGTTTCAGATTGGGAACCTGAAAACAGACACCTAAAATCAGTGGCCACTTTTTAAAATGTGGCTGTTAACGACTTTCTTGCAAATTCAGCTCCCTTGCTCACACCCTCCCTCTGTTAAAGTCTCGGTGGAGTTTGTTTATATTCTGACTTTTTAATTTGCAAGCCAGAATAAGGAAATTAAATTTATTAAGTTAGAAGAGCTTTATGCAAGAATTTCAGCGGGGCCATGGGAAATACCCTGAAACTGAATATACAAAGCATACTTATCATTACATAGAAACATATGAGCCAAAGATGTGTGATGAAGATATTACAAATGCTTCAAAAGTGAGAGTATCACTCAAATGGTAGTTAGCAGGCACATCCACAAAAGGAAAACAAAAGCATTAAATTCTCCGACCTCTGGGTAACCATTAAGTTCTCACAGTCAGTCCTGAAAGTGTTGCCCATGTGGCAATTCTGGGACAGTAGCATGTATTTTGGGATATCTTGGTGGAATCTCAAGGCTAACTGCTGCTAACAGGTATACCTGTCAAGACCACACTAGCTTTGATGTAAAGAGGAAAGATGATGGAACTTTTCAATGTACAGTTATATCTGAAGAACAATATTGATAAGTGACATAAGGAATTATGCCTCTGTACTATCTGTTTCGAGTTGAAAAATAGGGTTTTGATGGAAATGGTTGATCCCTGGAATAGGCAGAAAGATAATGCAGACATACTGCATGTGGCACAGATATATCAAAAGAGGAAAGGAACCAAAAGAGATAAGTGTGAAATGCAATCCCCTTATTTTTATTTTTCCCTTAGCTATGATAAAATTAAACTTGTAAACGGTTAGGAGAATGGCAAATATAGCAGTGTGCTCTGTAAATGGCAAACTCTGTATGTAGGATTTCCCTGCACTAAGTAGCTTCAGTGACTTGCATTAATTTTTGCTAGCATTTTAAATCTGAAATTGTAAATGGCATTAGCAGATCAGTCCTTTTAAGACAGTTATATAGTACCTGAAAGTGGATAGATTTCCATCACTATATTCAAGTGTGAAGAATGTATTCTAAAACAATGTTGAATTTCACTGAGGACAAAAAAGCAAAAGGGCAAAAAAGGTCTGGCTGTTATCTTATTTGCATTTGATAAAACAGGAGTAACTCTGACACCAGTGTATATGAGACAAGAATTTGGCTTTTATGCAACTAATTAGTCAGACCACAATTTAAAAAAATGTGTGCCTAATGTTAGTGCCTAATGCCTTATTTGAGTTCAACTGGATTTAGAGCTAGACGTCCCCAATACTTAGAGTTGTTGGTTCTGGTCTACCCTTATCTTTCTGCTTAACTCAAGGAAAACTATAGTCAAATGAAATAGAATAAGTCAGTTACACTTGCTAAAGGGTTGAAAATACAAAATCTTATTAAGATGAAAGGTGTTTGCTATCAAAGCAGAACTTCCCAGGACACTTCTGAAACACTGCCTGTAGGAAGATGAGTTTTCTAAATGAGTTTTCTAACTTCTTTTTTGGCTCACATTGGTAACTGGTTCATTTCCAGGTACTAGCAAGAATGTAAATATGGAATGAATCAACTTTTTCCACATTTTCTTTAGCAGTCCTTTTATGAAGAACAGATTTTCCACAGAGGAAATTAAAAAGTACATAAAACTGAGAAACCATGGTATTGTTGAGACCAGCATCAGCTTTCAATGTCACTTTATAACTGGCAGTGTGTACTGTATTCGAATGGCGTTAATATAAAGTACACAGTTTGTTTCAATTAGCTTGTTTTTTCTTCAAGAAAATCCCTGAAATAACATTTGTCCAAAAGAGATGTGTATCACTGCTTTGGAAATCTTTATGTATGTTTCTGAATTATCCTTCCTTGTAAATCTGACTGAATGTTGATTTAATAAATACATTTGGTTTGTGTGTACTGCTTAAATTAAAAAAAGATACAGCATAACTTGGATTTCCTGTACAAGACCAACAAATAGGGTTTTCTGCAGTAAATTCAGTCAGAAGGATCTTTCTATTTTGTATTTTGTATTTTTTTTAAATGAAAAGAAAGTTTTCATTAGCATTTGGATCATATGTCTTTTTGGATGGCATTCTCTTAAATAATTTCTAAAACAATCTTCCCTCTTAGTGCATCAGTAAACATCTAAAAATTTGATATTTGATTAGAGACAATTGATATGGACAGCTTAAAAAGCCAGAACTTTATACAAAGTGATATCTGGATTGCCATCTAAACATAAACCATATGTAAAGTAGATGCTGTAAATATGCATTCAGACAAACATCCATTGATATTTTTTAGTGGAGACATTTCTCTGAGTTACAGCACTTCTGCACATTACATGCCCTATGAAGTGTATTCTGTTCTGTACACAGAAACTAAGTATGAGACATGTTAAAGTTCCTTTCCTTTCCATTGTGACACCAGAAGTATAACCTTTATTGTCAATGTCTGAGCTGAATTTTCTAACAGCAGATGAGTGGAAATTTGTGGAAATAGCATGTGTTTCACCATTTTCCTTTATTTCTCCCCGAGGACAAGCAGCTGTCAGGTCAGCCCCCATTGCAGAGCCTGAAGCCATCAAGAGCAGGGATATATTTGCCTTGTTCTGAAGGGCAGCTTTTCTGCCGACTGCAGTGATCACATAAATACCTTCAGGCCAGTGTATCTGAGTAATCAGTGAGTGACCTCACTGACAATCTGAAACCACAAAATGCAACTTATGAAGCTTAGCGAGGCAAGCCAGCTAGGTCTAGGTATTGCAGTGGCAATAAACAAAAAGGAATGAATTCATTCATGTTCACACTTACATTTTTCAGGGCTGCATGAAACTAATTCTGAAAACTAATAGTGATATAAAACACTTGTATAGTACTTTTCATAACCCTGTTACCTCAAGTGCTTTACAATAAAATCCAGGGTACCTAATAGAATTTGCTTTTCAATGTTCCTTATCTTTAATCTGTAATAACAACTGCGGGGTACCAATCAGATTTTAAAAAGCAAATAAATGTAGTGCTTTTTCATTTGCAGGCCTTGTATGGGGGGATGGCTGGGTACATACCAGATCTCCAGGCTTTTCCACACTGTCCACTACACTATAAGCGTCAGAAACTATACCACCGGCTGAAATTCATCTCAGTGCAGAAGGTTACACAAGGTCCTAAAAATCACAAACCTTGTGTTAAAGGTGAAATTCAGCCCAGGTAGAGGACCAGCACTAGGCCTATAGGCCACCTATGTCCCCCTTAAATGAAAATATAGGGCTTAACTGGGACCACGTAGACCTTGTGAGCATATTTTATGCTGTGGGCTTAAGTAGGCCTTCTTCTGGCATAGGCTGAATTGCACCCTCAGTTAAATGAGTCTTACAATGCTCAGGTTTGGTCTACGCTAGCAACTTATGTCAATATAACTCCGTCGCTCAGGGGGGTGGATTTTCCAGACCCCTGAGCGATAGAGTTATTCCGACCTAACTCCCAGCATTGACAGCTTCTCCTGTTGACATAGCTACCACCTCTCAGGGAGGTGGATTCACTAAGCTGATGGGAGAAGCTCTCCTGTCAGCGTAGGTAGGGTCGTGACTGAAGTGCTACAGTGGTTGTGCTGCTGCAGCCTTTTAAGTGTAGACAAGCCCTTCGTCACCACTGCGCTTAACTTAGGGAGAATTTAAAGAAAAAGTGAGGCTGCGTATTTATGCTTATTTTTCCAAGCTTGCCAACTATGGGCCTAAACCAACATCCATTGAAATCAATGGCAAGACTCCAGTTGACCTTAATAAGTGTTGGATTGGATGTTACATTTTCTCAATATACAGATATGACCAAGTATCTGTCTCCTCCGTGTAATTTTTGCCAGGTTTATATCTTAAAATCATTAGCACCAGGAGGATAAGCATAGGGTGTAACTGCTTAGATTCACTCATGACTTCCCCAAACCAGCAGAATTCACCCTCCACTATGTTCCCATGGCATAGACACAGAAGGGATAAGGAGCCTGGTTAGTCAGTGCATTTGTGAATGTACGATCCAGCTCTCCTTTATCTTGACAGGTCACTTCTGTGCATGGCAAGAATAATTTGCCCCAGGAGCTAGGTGTGGGTCCATGGGCAGCCAGAATACAGGCACTCTATGTTGTTGTTTTTGGAGCATTTATTGTGCATGTTTGTTGTTTAATTTGATGCTTGGACTGAATGATGCCTACCAAGCACTACTTTGAAGCACCTGGAACACGTTAGTGGGGTGAAGGGAGGGAATAATCCTTTATTTTTAAAAATGCATCATCATTGTGGAAAATAATCCATATCCAACGTGGGGAGGAGAATTTTTACCTTCCAGATGAAGAAATGACAACCAGCACAATGAACTTCCCCTGGGGCAGACATCCTAAAATGATGACAGCTATATTCAGGAGGTTGCCTAGTATGATGCAATATTTTAAAGAACGCTCTCAACTCAAGTCTACCACAATTTATTTTCAAAATATTATCAGTAGATTTAGGCCTAAATGAATCCCCCACATCCAGATCAGCCTGAACTTTAAAGGAGCTTAAATCTTGACCTATAGTTTGGTGTTTAGGTCCATTTCTGGACTGCATATGCCACATGATGCACTATTACTTTCACCATAGTTCCCACCACTCTGTAATCACTGTAGATCTCTGCACTTACTTATATCTGGGAGAGTTATCACATGAAAGCAGCTCCCTCAAGAATCTTTCAGGAATCCTAACATAGTTCTCAGCCTGTAAAGGAAAAGGAAAATAAAATCAAATGTAGAACTTCTCGGCTCTCTGTGAGCTGAGGAGTGAAAACATTATCTACTGTCTATCATGGGACGGGAAGAGCGTGAAGCAATTAGCAAAAAATTTGAACTGTTGAGGGTGGGGGGAAATGTAAAAATAGAGCAAAATGTATTCTCTGTCAGGAGAAGTGGGTGCTCAGCACCTCTTAGGATCAGGCCCTATCATTTTACTTTCACAATATAATTCTTATGACTCGAATAGATCCTTCAACCCACCACCAAAGTCAAATAGACACACTTGGAACAAAACTGTTGAAAAGTCCCAGAAAAGTGGGAAGCTTGAGAACTTTGGATGCCAACGTCCCTGTACTGGAGCAGACAAGCAGGGAATGAAGCAAGGGTGTTGTGATCAGTGCTTGCTTTTTATTCTACAAATTTGGCTGAAAGGGCTTTGCCCACTGAGATTACATTTTAGTTTTAAAAGCTTATTTCTTCTCTTCTGGTCTCTTGGACTTTAGGAAGACACCACAAAGAGGAAATTAGAAAATGCAAG
Organism: Trachemys scripta elegans; assembly: GCF_013100865.1. Lineage (NCBI taxonomy): Eukaryota > Metazoa > Chordata > Testudines > Emydidae > Trachemys > Trachemys scripta. Next base: position 81,042,627 of record NC_048306.1, on the reverse strand, counting down.
TATCCTTATGTACTCATAAAAGCAGCATATTCCTGGAAGCTGTTCTGTACATTTAGCTTAACATGAGATCCAGGAGCCTTGCATGACATCAGATGAGCCTTTGCAAAAATGTCTTCTTTCATGTCTGTTTTTATTGCAATCCAAGCTAATGGAAATAGCTTATTTACACTAGTATTTAAAAATATTAGTTCTTTCCTTGCCAGCACAACACATCCTTAGGAGTGCCACGTTTCAACAACAAAGGCTTTCTGCACCAGACAAAGTGCATCATCGTTAGCATGGACGGCTCATCGTTGCATCATGCAATGCAAATTGCAGGACATGTTTCTTTATCAGCTGAGCTGTATTTTAATGTTGCTGTCACATTAAATATTTGTTGCTTGGGCTCAGTAAATGACAGTCATAAAGTGTGGTCAGGGCCAGCATCTTAAGTGTTTTTGATGCCTAATGTACATCCTGATACTGAAAATAAACCACATGGATTTAGAACTAATTCTATGCAAGCTATGATAACAGATTTATTTCACAAGCATTATACTGTGATCCGTGGCTGAACTAACAAGCTTGAAAAAAAATTACCAAGATGAATAACTATGGATGGTGAAAACAAATTGAACTGGTTTTAGTGGTTTAGTTATTTATAAAGAAAAAGACCACTGAGCCAAACAAGAAAAGGATCATGATGATAAGTCAGGTGACAGTCACTTCTCTCTCTTTGTGTCTTTGCTATCTAGTCTGGCTGGGTTAAATCCATGTCTGACTAATATTTTAATGTTACTTTCAAGGGAAATTAGTTTGTGGCTTAAAAAAAGTTTAATGCAGTTTTTGTGCGTTCTTACTCTAGTCAGTCTCTTTGCTTGGCTCTGGGTTTAGTTAATTTAATTATAAGGGCTAGATTGAGCCTTTTAGGTTCAGCCTTGTGTAAAGTGCATTATGCAGCTGTACTGTCCCAGAAGCTGCCACAGGCAGAAATGGTGACTCACTCCCATCTTGATCACGTCTGGAAGTAAGTTGGCGCAACCCTAAAAAGGGTGCAACTTACTATTCTCACCTTGCACCATCCCACTACTATTGGCCAGGTTATGCCAACCTTGCCCTTTTGCTGCACACTGCAGAGGTCCAAGACCTATGATGCTAGGGGCCTTAAAGTGGCCACAGTGCAGAGAATGGAGGGGGAAAGGGCAAGAAGGTGTATCCTTACTCCTAATTACTCTGCACAGCATTAGTCAAATGTAGCCCTAATGAAACACTGAAAATCTAGCCCCCTGAAGATGTATCATTGGTTAGAGTCTCATCCAAAAGAAAGGCAGCCTTTGTGGCTACTAGACTGCAGAATTGCCACAAGCTCCCTGGGGTATGCAGTGCGGGAATTATACTATGAACACAAGGACTCATAGGTTCCTGACTGTCATGTGTGTCAAACAAACTCAGGGTAGTTGTGCCTCTGATAGGCCAATACACATATGTTGGGGTGGGGGTGGGGAGAGATGTCTACATTCAGAAACCCAAGGAAGATTATTGTTTTCCCAGACAGAGCTGTATGTACTGAGGTCACCTCTACTTCCTAGCTAACAGCTCCATGAGAAAAGGAGAAAAGGCTATTAGTCTAAAAAGCATCCTTCTACTACCTCCAATATAATGGCAGGCAGCAGGTGCTCGGGCACTCTAGTGATTACCAGAAGGAGCTCTCCTCTAGTGATGAGCAGATTCTCCCCTCCCAACAGGTCTCTTCATGACTTCAACAAACATGTTCACCTTTCCTGTAGGGATGTGTACAGAAGGTGAGTACTCCAGCACTAGTAGCCCCCATTAGGCGCTATTGACAATAGGGAGTGGCAGAGGGCATTAGCATGTGTTCTTCTTGTCAGCTGATCTGCAACTCCCCTGGCTGACAAGGCTTTTAGTGGCTATCTGAGGCTGGAACACTGGATACATTGTGCTGGACCACGACTTCTCAGGCAAGGCCAAAATACACAGAATTTAAGTGAAGGGTAGTACACAAAGGTGGCCTAAAGCTCTGATTTCAACTGCTTTGGGCCTGGTGCTACTGTGCACGGCTTCCTCCTTGAGCTGTATGCTAACTCATGGAGGCCAGTAGTGTCCCATAAGGAAATGAAAAACAGACAGAATAAAAGAGTGAGGGGGCATCCTGACACACTCACATCTCTCTAACCATACCCCCTTTCCCAGCAACACTGGTAGCATGGAAGGACATGTGGCATAGGATTGCCGAATCACCCTTACACATGGCTGTTCAGACAGGTTTTGCAGCCACAGTACGCTGGCAGTGAGGCACAAAGTGGCTACATCACACTAAAGGTCTGTTCCTTTGCCTCTGTGAAGTTTTATCTCCTCAGCCCATACCTAGGCTTTTGGGTAGCAGCGAATCTTGGCTTTATGCTAAGCTTAGTCTTCAATGTATAAAATGTAATGAAAAGGGGAAAACCCAAAGAGAAGTCTGGCCCTGAGTGGTTATATGGGTCTACTGGTTTCAGGCTAAGTAGATTCTTCTGCTTCATCAACTCAGCTTAAGTTTATAGGATAATTTCTACATCTCTTGCCAATGCTCTGCCTAGTATCGCATTCAAAGCACCCTTCTTAAAACATTTTTATAGAAAAAGTTTGCATTTTACCTCATGTTAAAGAGAAGATTATGGCAAATGTTAACAGTTAAGGATTACTTTTTTGTACACACATTATATCCCCTTTTCTTATACAGTAAAGATATGTTTATTTTTAGAAGTGATATTTCAAGTATATATTGTATACAAAATATTTGAGAGCATTTAAAAAAAGTTATCCTTCTAAGTGAAATACACACACATTAGGTGCTTTGGATAGACTTTGACCGAATAGACACAATTTGAACTGACTTGAAATAATTTAGCTTTACAGCACCACCTGTAGGAAAGTTGTGTATGTTTGAACAAAAAAGACACTGTCCACTTTTTTTATTCTTGAAAATCATGTAATGTATTTGTTTTAGCTTCATAATGCAGTAAATATAGTTGTCTGAAATTCTAATTTTTGGATCTTACTGATAACATGTTCAATATTTCACAGGTAATAAACATTAAGGTTTTAGTTTGTTTTTATTTTATTGACAAAATACATATCCTACACATATGGCTACTTTCAGCAGGCTGTTGTTGCTATTGGAAAATTTCTATGTGTATACACAAAACATGTAATGCTTCAGCCCAGGTCCGAAAGCACTATATGGGAGAATATTGGAGTATATAGTAAATCAGAAAATTAAGCAGCAGTATCCTTTAGCACATCATCTGTACCCTGAAATATCTGCCACTACAGGTATTACATGAATAGAGAATTGTAAACCATACACAATGACAAGTACCTCTACATTGGAAGTAAAAAATTGGATCTTATGAGGAGTACACATTTTCATGAGAAATAATAAAAGGAGGTAGACTAGCACCTTTCACTGCTAGGTTAATAGTTAAAATCTGACTGTGGAACTAAGCAAATAATTAATGAGAAATAATTTATTCAATTATTTTTTCATTTTTTTCCTGTTCTCAAGTTGTTACAACTTATTAAGTTCTCAAATGTGTTAATTATTGAAATTATTCATGTGTTTCTTGGAAAATTGTTCAATTTGGGTTTACTACAATTCATGCCGTCAGTTGTTAAAAACTAACGTACGTAATTAATCAACATAGCATGAATTTCCAGTTGTATATTCTGTTGTAATATCCACAGATTACACTGTAATGGCTTAACTACAAAAGTCCAATCAGGAAACGAAAAAAAAAAAAATCCTTCCAAAAAACAAAAGACCACCTACAACTTACGTAATTAACTGAACCAGAACAAATTACATTTACGATCTCATATGCAATCTGAAATTTGCTTCTGCTGAATATTTGAGCATATGAGCTAACCTTCCACTTTCCACAAGCATTCGCAGAAGTAAAGCTTGAAGAGTTGAATGTTCAGGAAGAGCAAACAAACAAAGTTGGATTTGCCCATCTCCCATCATAATGAATATTCAGGGCAATTTCAGCTCATGTCTTAGCTATCTGGTAGTTAACGACGTCAGTCTGTATTCCTTTCACAACCAGCATGCTGGTTGGCAGTCTCTGCCGAGTGCAGATGATTGAATGGGCATTTAAACCAAACTATTCTCTACCCCTTAGGGGTGGCCCCTCCGGATCAGGATGGAAGTGCATTGGTGAAGCAGTCTGAGTAATGTTTCACCGTTTCCCTTGCCATATCTGTTCTGTGGATAACTAGATCTCAGTATCCAGCCAGCTGAAAATTCAGTTTTCACATCACTAAATTCAGGGCATAGAAGGACAAAAAGAAAAAAGGATGGAGCCTGATGTTCCCACATAGACAGCTGTCCACATGGTGCTCTTGAATTTATTGGTATATACAGAATTTTCTGTTAACCTGCAGATATTTTCTTGCCTTGTCAAAAACAATTGAGGAAGGAGCCTTGCCAATTCACAGACAGTTGCCAATTCACAGACAGTTGCAGCACACAAGTACCTAACTATATTCATGATGTGAAGTTAAAGCAAAAAAGCGATTTCATTTGGCATTATTAAGTTTCTGCGCTCAGTTAAGCATACTAAACTAACAGATTAATCATCATTTCAAAAATCCAGCTAATGATTGCCAGGATTAATAATTATTACTGAATTGAGTTATAACAGGTAGAATGAGAAAAATGTAGTTCTCCCTCTGTCTTTCTTCAGGGTGGCCAGAAATTAGGTTTTTAAACACAACTACCAGAACATTCAATTTCCAGGCAGCTACATGGACAGTGGAGATTTCTGGTAATTGGAAGGGAGTTAGGTTGGGTTCTTGTGGGAGGTAACAGGCTATTAGGCAACTGGAAGGAATGAGTCTGGGAGAAAACTGGTGCTTTATGCAGAAGGCTGAAGTGGTCAGCTGGTGTGAGGGGAACTTGGGTTGGGCAGCCAAGGACAGCAGGTGCGTTCAGCCAATGGGAAGCGGCAGGAAGCAGCTGGGAGTCACGCTGGGCCCTTTTGTGGGGTAGGGGAGAGCGGTGAGCCATTTACAGAAATGTAAACTCATCCTAAATTGAAAAGTGCAATTCACAGAGGATGAGCAATATTTGTCCTTGGTCCTAGAAAGGGTCTAAGAAGTTCAGTTTGAAATAAATATATACAACCAGAATATTCCATGTGCAATTGTGAGTGTACATTTGTGTTGCCTCACTTAAATACTCCAAGGCTACGGTACCTCTCGAGGCACATCATGGGAACAGAGGAAATCTAGGAACTGTACAAGGCCACTTACAAAAGGTCCTCACCACTTGAATGGCCCTACACCTTGCCCCGGCAGCAGAAGCATGGGGCAACCCATTGTAATTGTCCTGAAATGTCCAGAAGATTTCCATATGCCTAACAGCTGCATAACACAGGGCTGAGTTCTAACCCAGCGAAACAGGAGACTCACTGCAGCCCAATGAGTTCCAGGACAATGATTTTGGGCAGAAGTACTCACACATTGATTTTTCTACTAGTGATTGTGATTTTTCTACTATTGAAGAAATACACTGAATTGACGGGATACTATTGTTACAGGAAGGAATTTAGTCACAGATGTAATTGTTAACATACATTACTACATAAACCCCAGAAGACTGTAAAAGAATGTCACTAAAGCAAAACTTTATATTAGAGTAAAAGAATGTACTACTTGTCTATGTTTGTTTGTTATTTAAAATAGCAAAGGAGAACCAAGGGGAAAGCCACATGGCTTGGGAGGTCAGTAATTGCCTTTCTAGACTTGAATTGAAACCAGTTTCAATTGGTAAGTGACAAAAAGTTGTTACTGCTACCAATGGCATGTGTGCACTGAGTTGGTAATCTCAGTCACACATCATGTAGGCACTGTATTTTGTGTTATATATTCATCTTCTGGGAGGGTATCTTCTGCAGTTTGCCTAAGGATAGATCTACTATACCTCGGAAGAGTTTATGATCCAATTTGTTTGTACATAATTTTGAAAAAGCTTTCTGTAGTGGAGAGAAAGTACTTTTTTCACCATCCATTTACTAACAGGTGTTTTTGTTAAAATAAAGATAAAACTGGAACAAAGAGATGGTACTAAGAAATGCCAGTCTGACTTGTGTTTTTTTTTAAGTATATGTTTTCAATTAAAATATAAAAAAGCTCTGCATATGTAGCTGAACTACAGATATAATTTATCTTGTCAGCTGTTGCCGCATCAAAACTGTTTGTTTTCAAAAGTCATCCCCTGAATAAAAATGTGAATCAAGTTCATAACCACGCCCCGCCTATTTCCGCCTTCTGTTTTGATCCCTAGAGCAGAATGATATCATCCCCGTACTCAGCAAGGCTGGAATTGATAATTGAAGACGTGCCTGGGACTGGACCAGGAGTCAAGACACTGCTGCTAATAACAACCAAAAATTGTTGGTTTGTTTTTTGTTAAGCTGTGTCTGTTAGACATAAATGTTTCCTTTGGATCTAATTTGCTGTATGAATCAACATATATTCTTGGGGGGCGGGGGGGAGAGAGAGAAGGGAGAGAAAATAAGAGAAAATAATGGACAGATTGTGAAGCTAAACTCTTCATGGAGGACAGAGGACTGGAAATTCCTCAAGATGGAGAGGAAGGATGAGGTTTACCACCCCTCCCTATGGAACAAAGGTCAATATCCAAATCCAATCAATCTTTGGGAATCCACAGATCCCATGACCAGCAAGCAGCCTTCTACGAGCCTTACCTGCCAGGGGTTATCTCGGCTTCCTGCAAGGCTGTGCCAGTTGGTGCCCTGGGTCATCTGCTAAAGGTGAATGTGTGAGTGGGAATTCAGCCATACTGGAGAGGGAGTACCTACATTAATTCTGTTACAGGTGCTATTAACTTCAGATGGGGTTGGTGGAGGAAAAATGCATGAAGAGTGCTCATCCCCCATCCCTGTGCCTCTCCTGGCACTGTAAGGAGAGGCACACCAACCTGCACACCTGAATCCTGCAGAGGGATTTCCATTAGAATTGAAGGAGGGGAAAATAATGCCATAGGTGCAGATTCCATGTTTTCCATTGGCCATAGTTATTTTCTAAGGAACATTTCATATTCACCCCTCTCAAAGAAATGTCATTTTTGAAAAGTTTGATCCTCACTGTCCTTATTCTCCAAGATGCTCTCACTTGGGAATCTTGACAAGAAAATGGACCAATTATTTACAGAGGTAGATTGTTTTCCTGCCAGTGCATGTGTGCAGTCAAAGTAAAATGCACACCCACTACAACACAACACATTTGCTCATACTAGGCCTGATTGAAAGCCCAAAGACTCCACTGGTCTTTGGAGGAGGCACACTGAGTGCAAATTTGTACATGCTTTTCCAGTCTCTTGTCTGTAAATTTGTATAATATGAGTATTTAAAAAAATCTTTAAGAAAACCCCAACAGTTTAATCATGGTGAAATAATGTGTGTATGTGGGGTGGAAACCAACCATATAGCACTCAGCAACTCCAAATTCTTTTTTTAATTCTGAAATTTTAACCCTTTCTGGACCAAGATGGTGGATGAGCAGCTACTGGTGAAGAGAATGAGGTGTCAAAGACAACACAAACTCAATATTCTACATCCTCCCAGCTTTTGATTTTGATCTATAAATACATAGTAGCGCTGCCCTCCAGATCACAGAGAAGAAGGACAGAGTTTTCAGGGATTCCCAGTCTGACAAAAATCACTTCCTAAAAAATATTTATCTGTGATATGTAAGGTTTGAGAGGTTTAAAAATGTGTTTAAACATCATTATTAAATATCAAGCACAGGGCTGGCTCCAGGCACCAGCAAAGGAAGCACATGCCTGGGGCGGCACATGCTAAGGGGCGGCATTCCGTCCATTCTTGGGGCAGCACAGTCTGGGCAGCATTTTTTTCCCCCCCCGCTTTGGCAGTTTTTGGCAGCAAAAATGGTAGAGCCGGCCCTGATCATGCATCAAGAAACCAGGCTTGATTGGGCTTTCTTATCAGGAAATCTGTATGGATTTTTTTCCCTTTGTAAATGAATCCAGCCCTTCCTGAGCATTTCAACATGGCACCTGGAGAGGGTTTCAAAACTGACAGTCATTTCCTATTTGTCAGAAATAAAAATAGGGAATTCAGATCAATGTATGACTTCACTTGTAACTGTAAATAATAATAAACTGCCTTTGGTTCCAAACTTCTACACTGATGGCATATCTAAGAAGAACATTTAATGTCATGACAGCACAGATATAGGATTCATCTTCACTCCATAGGGGTGCTTCATTACCCATTTGAGGTTTTGTTTTGCTACACCCCTTGTGAAATAGAAGGCCACCACTATCTCATGAAGTGGAATACCATATCCTCTGGTAATGCCAGGACATAGTCCCTTTGTATAAGTTTACAATATACACACACACACAGGCAGACAAAGATAACTGTATTGCATCTAAGGAAAAGCAAAGATCAATGTACATGTGCTGAGAATTACAAAGGACACAAAAATAACTAACATACAGCATGACGTAGTAGAAGAAAACCAAATCCAGTACTGAATCTGTTCTCCAAAATGATATTTTCTATTTCACTTTTGCATACCATATTAAGTATGTTTTATACAGAAACTAGAGCATACACTGTGTCGAATGAATAGCAAATCAACTTCCCCCATTCATAAACTCACAGCAACATGGTTCATGTTAGTCTGGTAACAGATGTGTAAATATTTCAAAGCACACATAATTCAGGTTCTTAAGCCATTTGACTTTTGTAAGGACAAAACAGGGCTGTGTGTGTGCTCTAGTGACATTACAAGTACATATTTCTGTTTGAGGCTATTCGCCTTAGCCCTGCTTAATTCATCCAGCCAATTTATTATCTTTTAATTTTTTTTAAATTATTGATTAAAGGACCGTCAGTCAGTCATGGCAATTTAGTAAGCAGGGCTCTGATGTGTTTCAATACACTTGGGAATAATACACGACCTCTTAAAAAAGGGGATTGTGGAAAAACTTAAAATATTTTAGACCTGCTCACATCATTTTTATTTGCTCTTTCTGCACAATGGAAAGAGAAAAACACCAACATTATTAGCTCCAAAAAGTTTTAGAATTAAGACGTTTCTTGAACTTTCAGATTTTACTGTGGATGTAAGTGACAGAATAAATCTTGCAGCTGCATATGCTCTGTATTATAGACTCTTAAATAAACATTTTGTGATGATTAAGAGTTGTGGCAATGCTATTTCATTTCCCCCTTTCTTAGCCTCGTAGCTTCCTCCCAGTGTAAGCTAGAGCACAGATCATAATTATAATGCAAAACAGCATCCCACAGCCTTGTTAATGCATTTCAAACCTGAAGTTCCTTGAAGTTCTAAGGATTTTAAAATATTGATATTCATTAACGGAATGATTTCCTGTGACATAAATGCACATTACATTCTTTAATGTGCTGGAAACAACTAAAAATGCCATGTCAGAAGTGTTTACATGGCTGTTGTGAAAAATGGTACCTTGCTAATATATGCCTGTTTCTTAAATTCTGTTAGCAGTTGTAAGACAGTCAGATACCACCCATGGGATCGTGTGCCCTCATGAAACACAATTACAATGAGAATATCTCATTATCTCATTGGCTTTAGCTTACTGTTCTGTTACCATGGTTTCAAATACACAGAGGAGTCTGAAACTAAGAGTGCTGCTAACAAAGAACATATCCTTGTACAATGACATCAGATCATGTTAGACAGAATAGACTTAATTAAATACCCCCCCGATGTAGGCCAAAATATAGGACTTGTGTATACTTTTAAAAAATGGAATCTAGTGTTTTTTTATGCAGCTGTAAAAACCCTGTAATTTTGAAAATTAATAAAGCACCATGACAGCTTTGCCAAATAGTCACAAAAAGCAACAACAAAGTGATACAATTGATTTTACAAAATTTATTTTTGTATAAATTGTGCTTTGTTAATTGTACTCTTACCAATTCCACTATTCTTGATCCATCTCTCACCCACTAGTGAACTTGGACTATCTTGGTCCTATCATCACCATGCCTTGAATTCAGAACATTACAGTCTGGTCTTGCCAAATGAATTGCAATGCTGCCTAATGAGAGCAGGACACACCACCCTATTTGCTGACAGGACGTCTCCTACTTGGACACATTCAGTTAGAGGCTTATCTTACCACTGGTGGTGAACTAGTCTGACGTATTGAAAGAGAAAAAACACAACTGTTGATATTATGCACTGCAAGAGCCATGCTGTTTGCCATCCTTTTGATTCACGCCCATCCACCAAGTGTTGCTATACAGTTAAGTGTATCTGACTAGCATAGCTAGTATAGCTTCAGTTCAAGTTAAACACTCAGTTAAAAAAATGTTAAAATAATTAAAAATTACACTAGAAAAATAACTCCGTAGACAAAGTTATTGAGCTCAGTGCAGGGGTAACTGGGTGAAATTCTATGGTCTGTGTTATACAAATGGGCAGACTAGGTGATCTAATGGTCCCTTCCAGCCTTAAAAATCTAGGAAGGAATGGCTATTTCCATTTTTACCCACAGAACAAGTGGGTTCATCTACTTTTACTTCATCAAGGAAAAAAACTTTTCCTCATCATGCACTGTCCCCTGAAGAAAATGCACCACCCATAATTCAATCTCTCTTTCAATGTTTTGTTTCAGAGTCAGAGCATTAAAAATTCCACATATCATTTATTTACCCTGGAGGATATCAGGTGACATAATGTGACAATAATGACATCCCTAGTGGTGTTAATTGATTTTGTCCTGGTAGAGAGGGTAATTTGGCATCCACAGCAGCTTCCAGATCATGGACTTAGTGATTGTCTGCCTAGGTAGTATTACTGTTAATGAAGAGAAAACACGCTTTCCTCTTTAAAAGACAGTATGCTAATTATGACAGACAATGGAGTGCCATAGGTCGTTTATTATTTTTAAATAGAGTTAATTCTAAATGACTGACACAGAAGTGCAAAATGACTGTAAATTAGTAAATGCAATTCCTAGCTCATAAAATCCAATGTCACTATTTAATAAATAAAAAAAGAGCACTCATGAAATATTCTAACCATTTTAACATTTAAAGGTGTGAATAATTAACAACCAGAAGTTAACAACCACCAGCTTGTAAAAGGTCTGATTAAAAGCAATGTTCATCATCTGCCAAACTAACACAGCTCATTGGGTCAACATTTCCTAATTAATGCTTTCTAATTATGGAGATAAAACATATTTTCTTAGTATAATTGTTTTTTAAAAGTCATGGTGGTTTTGAATTTAGTCTGTGGAATAATTAAAGCTACTGATGAGCTCTAATGGGTTTCATAAGAGTTGGAGGGAACGGTTTTGGAATGAGCAGGCTTATAATAAAATGCTCAGATTCTGGACCCCTAGTGAGCATGTAAAAAGCAACAGAGGGTCCTGTGGCACCTTTGAGACTAACAGAAGTACTGGGAGCATAAGCTTTCGTGGGTAAGAACCTCACTTCTTCAGATGCTAGTGAGCATGGTGTCATGCCATCGGGATTTTGGCAAACTCTTCCACCTTGGCCAGCTGAACTTTGTCACCTCACGATTGATTTTTTAAAAAATGAAAATTGTGTAAATTCAGTGCTGCTGAAAGATACCAGGAGTGGCAATCATCTGTCCACTTGGCAGTTACAGTAACACCAACCCCCTCACACTGCTGCATCCACTACTCCTCCACCTCGAACTGGGGAGCCATGGTTCCAACAGGCCAAGGCTCTTGGCTCAGCCATTTTGCTGATGGAGAGTGAGGAGTCTAGTGGCCCCAGGAGCCACTTCAGAGTCAAAGGGAAGCTCAGTCTCCCGTCCTGTTTAGTCGTTGGCCTCTGTGCCAACAAAAGTGCTAAGTAATTCTAATTGTGATGATGGAGTTTGTGTTCCAGACATTTGTCCACTGGAACTGGTCTGAGATCACCAAACTCATGCCATATAGATCTCTGAAGATCCATTAGCTGATAACTTTTGATCACTTCCAGCCAGGGCTAGATTTGGACCATCAATCTAGAAATGGAAGACATCCCACTATTAGTTCCCTAAACCGGACAGTCACCCTAGGCCTCGCAGCTTTGAAGTCTGCCAGCCACATGGCCTGGCCCTGCAGAATACTGGAGGCCATAAAAGGCTGTTGGAGAGAGGCAGGCACACATAACAGCTCTTCCTTCCATAGCTAAGTGATTTTTCTGTCTCCCACCCAATAATTTTGTCTAGTAGACTATAGCTTTTTGAGGCTATATCTAAGCTAGGTTCCCTGAGCCAACCTTCGTGGTGGTGGTGGTTTACTGGCTAAGCAATTGATGTGGAGACAGTTTATTTTTACAGGTGTGGAGTTTAACTGTCATATTTGGGGGTCAGGAAGGAATTTTCCCTTGTGGGGGTTCAGTGGTATCTGAGGTGTTTTCACTGCCATAAACCATCTTGCACTGACTGCTGATGCAAGATTTTTGACTAGCCTTTCCCTTTCACTTCAGGAGGTCTCTCTGATACATGCAATGAAGCTGAAGACAGCCAGAGGTAAAGAATATTTGCTTTCAGTAAATATTATCTCTGTCACAACATAAGGAAGGCAGGAGGCCCTTAATTAGACCTGGTTGAATATTGGAATTTCCATTCTGCAGGAAATTCCAAAATTTTGAAAAAAAAAGTCACACTTTTTCATAAAAAAACACAGAAATTGTGACATTACCTGTGAAAGGGAAACGTGAAGAGTTTCATTTCTAAATAATAATAGTATTTAGTTGTGAAGATTTTGAAACAAAATTGAGGCTGAAAGCCCTTAAGCTCCTGGCTTAGCTGTGGCTCCTGGGGCCACTAGACTCCTCACTCTCCATCAGCAAAATGGCTGAGCCAAGAGCCTTGGCCTGTTGGAACCATGGCTCCCAGTTCCATTCAAGGGAGCCTGGAAGTCCTAGGGCTCCCTATGCTGGGGCAGTTCGCATGGCAGGTCTACCCTAGAACCATGGTCCCTAGAAACCCATGCTCCCCAACAGCCCACCGGGTAAGCTGACAGGAAATCAGGAAGATTTCCATTTAAAAATCTGCCTGCGTTTAACTGTGAATTTGTCCAAACAAATATGTTTCTGCGGAGTATTTTAGTTTTGATGAACTGACATTTTCCTTCCTTGTTTTGATGGAACATTCCCAGCCAGCTGTACTCATAGGGTTGATGTACCCGTACAGCTCTGCTCATTATCCAATAATCCAGGCTCCAGTTTGGGAACTAGGCTTGATTTTGTAGACAAAAAGAGGCTATGATACTAACACATGTTAGGACAAGCCCAATGGCCTACCACAGATGTAAGGCAAGGGAGCACAATCCTTTCCCCAGGTAAAGAATAGTTGGGGATTAAGAAGCTTGGGATACTTGCCATCTCCAGTTCATTGGTCATAGGGGCACCCCTAGGCCTTGAACACCTACAGCAAATAAAAGGGACACGATGAACAGATATCTGCCTGGTCACTGCTTGAAGATTTAATGAAGTTGTGGGTCAGGGGGCTTTCTACATCAAGAAAACCACATGAAGAGTTTTATATGCTTCATTCACAAGGAATAATTGGCAGCAGCTGATGTTTGGATATACATCTGCTCTTAAATTGTAATCTCTGTTGTTCAGATAGGAAACATTTGCTTAGGTCCTTATACTGTTAAATACACCATTCTGAAGGTACAGTGGGGAATGGAACTGCTGTAAAAATAAGTCCCATTTCCTTTTTAAATTAGTAAGTGAGCTCATTGGGGGCATCTACTGATGAAGTAACATCATGTCAACTACTAGATGTTCATACGGGAGCAGATGCTATGCTTGTGCTAAATATTAAAGATCAGGCACTCATAACATGATTTAGACATAAAAAAAACCCCTTAATTTAATAGTAACACCCAAATTGTGCTGAGCTGTATAACTGGAAATATGGAGCTTGCTGGATGCCAGCACTGATTTCTTTCAGTACAGAGCCAATATACAAAAAAGCAAAATGTATATTTGCTCCACTAACAAAGAACATTTATTGTGTAGCAAACATTCGTTTCAAGTCATTTTAGGGGGCCCAACTGAAGAGTAAATTCTTCTCAACATGACAGTAAGCATGATATGGAGCATAGTAGATCGGGCAATATATATTCCATCACAGACTGAACATGTATGGCCATGTCTTTACTGACTTTGGTGTATATTTTTCTCTGCCTATACGCATGTAGTTCCAATTGACATTAATTAGCATTAGATAAGTTCAGTGGAAGGAGAAGAGACCCCAGAATGGACGTTAGTGAATCCTTGGCTAAAGCACTTTTAAATATACAAACATCAGGAGGCACATTCTTGGCTATATCTTACTTTATTCCTCCCTTTCCCCCATCTCACTTTAGCTTGTATTCCATGTGGGAGACTGTAGCAAACCTCAGTACTGTCAATCCTAAGCATTCAATAACCATGAGTCAGATCCCCAAAGTTTATGAGATTGGCTTAAAAATTAGGGTTTTTTTTTTTTAAATGTTGGGGTTCTTTATTTGCATTCTGGTTCAAATCCCTATTCTGCAATTGCGGCATATTTTGCAATCTTTCTGTACAACAGTAAAGGCTAGAAACTTATTTTTATTTCTTTTTAAATGAAAGCTGACTTTCCTCAAGCATTCCCTTGACTCCAGTAGCTGGAAAAACACATCAATATTGTGGGATTTGCAATAAAATTGCAGGAATTACCAACTCTGGACACCTGAAGTGAACTCCGGATGAGTGGGACTCAGTATACATGGGTTCTCATCCTGGTTCCACTATTTTAATATGAATAAATTACTTATTTTCAACTCTGGAAAAAATGCTGTTGTTTTTTTAAATTGACTTCAGTAATAGATTAGGTATTGTGAGACCCACTGGTAGGAAAGATTGAAACATAGGAAGTATGGGGAAGTATAGTCCAGATGAGTTTGAAAAAGATAAGGCCAATACTTTATAACAGTGTTCACCACTTATCTAGATCTTAAGTACACTTGACACAGGATTAATACTCCCCAGGCTGATTTGCGAAGGAAGTGTGATATGGGGAAGAAAGACTATTTTAATGGATTAAAAACCACTGCTGAGACAGTAAGCAGGAGGCTGTTGGTGAAAGGAAACAGGTCAGAGTGGAGAGAGCAAGATGTCTCAAGAGTCTGCATTGAATACCACTTTTGTTTGGATTGCATGGGACTGATCCTGCTCCCACAGAAGTTAATGGCAAAACTCCCACAGACTTCAGTGGATGCAGGATCATGCCCTATGTAAATAATTATACCGATGGAGTGATTTTTTGATGGCACAGAATGAGAGAGGCTAGCACATTCCAAGGAACAGAGAAATTGTTCCATACAATATGGGTTAAGAGCTAATATGTGGCTTCCTCAATGTTGTATACAGAAGTATAAGGTAAGACAAAGGATCAAAAATAATGATAGAAGCTCTAAGCCATATCTCCAGTTGGCGTAAGTTAGCATAGCTTCACTGAAGTACTCAAAATAGAGTCAATGGGTCTAGGCTAATTTACACCAGTTGAGGATCTGGCCTTCTGTTTTTAACAGTAAAAAAGATCTAATGATGTACACATTTAAAAGTATAGACTATTATCCAGCTAACATGGTGCCGGTATTATGAGACACCCAATGTTACATCTAACTATGTGCCAAGGTTGTACAATGACTGCCACCCTCTAAATCCTAAATTAGAGAGTGAGATTTAGGGCTTGCCTCCACTACTGGCGGGATTGACACTGCGGTGATCGATTAATCAGGGGTCGATTTAGTGGATCTAGTGAAGACCCGCTAAATCGACCGTCGATCACTGTCCCGTCAACTCCCATACTCCACTAGAATAAGAAGAGTAAGGGGAGTCGATCAGAGAGTTTCTCCTGTCGACCCAGCACAGTGTGGACCCCACGGTAAGTAGATCTAAGCTACGTTGACTTGAGTTACACTACTATCATAATTCAAATTGTGTAGCTTAGATCAACTTTTCCCCATAGTCTAGACCTGCCCTTAGACTAGTGCAGACAATTCTGCTCACTTTGTTAAAGGGAAGAAATTACTAAGGGAAGGTCTACACTACTGGGAAAAGTAGATCTAAGCTATGCAATTTGAGTTACGTTAGTAGCATAACTCAAGTCAATGTAGCTTAGATCTACTTACCACAGGGTCCACACTGCGCTGGGCCGATGGGAGAAACTCTGCTGTTGACTCCCCTTACTCTTCTTGCTCTGGTGGAGTACTGGAGTTGACAGGAGAGTGATTGGCGGTCGATTTAGTGGGTCTTCACTAGTCCCCTGGTGGATTGATCACTGCAGCATCAATCCCACCGGTAGTGGAGACAAGCTCTTAGATTGTAAAGTTGCAGCAGAGGGAAATCAAAATGATTGTATTTTGGGTATGAATTATGAAGAAAGTTAGAGTGATCCAAGTCTGGCTAATCTAACAAAAGAGAGAATAAGAGATATATACAACATCCTGAAAGGAAAGGAATTAATGTGGATGAGAGGTCAAAGCTAGTTAATAATTCTAAAGCAATAGGTAATAGAAAGACAGCATTTTCCAGGGATAGGCTGGCCGATTTGGATATTGTAGGAGCCATTGCCACCAAACTTTCATCCAAGACTCAAACTGACTCTGAACTGAGCAATTTGGGGGACTGAGAAAGTTTTATTTTGTTGTACTTTAGGATACTGGCTGGTCCTAGGAACAGAAGCACAGATACATCCTACTAAAACTTGTTCTCTCTTTTGGCATTTCCAGCTCATCTTTGCAGGCTCGAGTTATTTGACTTTGCCAGGAGGGTGTTTACTATACTGAACAGGTGCTTTCAGGTTTAAAATCTTTTACAGTTTGGCCATCGTGT
The DNA here is from genome assembly GCF_013100865.1 of Trachemys scripta elegans. Taxonomy (NCBI): domain Eukaryota; kingdom Metazoa; phylum Chordata; order Testudines; family Emydidae; genus Trachemys; species Trachemys scripta. Next base: position 81,025,711 of record NC_048306.1, on the reverse strand, counting down.
TCCTTATGGCTTGTCTACACTTACCGGGGGACTGACGAGCAGCAATCGATGCATCAGCAGTTGATTTAGCGGATAGCTCTCCTGTCGACTCCTGTACTCCACCAGATTGAGAACAGTAAGGGGAGTTGACGGGAGAGCGTCTCCCATTGACATAGCGTAGTGTGGACCCTGTGGTAAGTAGATCTAAGCTACGTCAATTTGAGTTATGCTATTCACGTAACTCAAATTGCATAGCTTAGATTGAATTTCCCCTGTAGTGTAGAGAAGGCCTTAGACACATGTGCCACAGCTACTACAATTCAGAATTTCTGCACACAAAGGTTTGTCGCTGTGTGGAGTAAATGTATGCAGTCAGCTGGGATAAATTGGATAAGGGAAGACTCTGGAGGTACAGCCATTAACTAGATATTTGGGGTTTAAATAGTGAGATGTTAACATCTCACTTGAAATTATATTGAGCTACCATTGAAGTTTTGTCAGCATTTCTATTACAAACTGACAAAAAATTCCACCCATGCTTATTCCTGGCACACAAAGGGGTCTACTTTTACCTTTGATGTAATTATCAGTGATTAGAACAGGAGTGTCCTGACTCTGGGATTCTAGTCCCTGCTCTACCAGAGACTTTAAGAGTCTCTCTACTACAAATTGCACATCAGTGAAGCAGATAATACTCCTTGGGTAAAGCCCTGCCCCTGCTGAAGTCAATGGGAGTTTTATCACTGACATTAATGGAGCCAGGATTTCATTTTATCACAATGAGATCATGAGGTTTAATAAATGAGTATTAGCACTATTCATACAAGAATGCCAAAATGTTTTGCAATGCAAATGGCAGCAATTAATTTAATAAAATAAGGTAGAACTTATGCAAGCATAATTTTGACTTTCAGCTTTTAAACAAAGTGGGCCCAATCCTACAACCTTTATTTGTGCAAGCAGCTTTCACTCACAGGAGTAGTCCCATGGAAAATTAATTACTGGTTGCAGGGTTGTATCTTAAGATCTAGAGTTCCTGGGGGCAGGGCTGTGTTATTCTGTCAGTCTGTAAAAGTATCATGCACACCTATGGTGCTATATAAACCACAACAAAGCATGTTGATGGTACAATAGTCCCTAAGGCCTTTGCACACAAGGACGATTTTTTTTAAAAAAGGTTATTTTTTTTTTTCAAATTGGGGTTCTGCAATAAACACATCTCCCTGTTTACACTTCGAGAAGAGAAATGCAGCATCTTAAAACTCCAAATTTTGTATGAGATTTAGACCTGATTAATCAATATTTACACTGGTTTCATTTTGGGTGCTAAATGGTATTTTAGCTCCGGTTATAAAAGTGAGCACTGCCTATGTAGCCATGCTGTTTTTGGCATGGCCTAATGATACAGAGATGTGGCTATGCTTTAATGATCTGCTTTAATAATTTATCAATGGAGTTTGTAAGTGCTAATTTGCACTTTTAGGTGCATATTCTCCTTTTGAAGCATCCATATAACCCCCCATTAATGTTAATGGGAATTATGCTCACATTAAAAGGAGACTGTACCCCTTAGGTGTTTAACATCTGACTTATCTAGGTCTTAAATTGCATGGCTGAATGTCATTTCTTTCATTTACTAAAATGGCTTTTTGTTGTGCTGCCACCACATGGCTGCAGTGGCAGAGAGAATACTTCAATCAAAAAAATAAAAATAAAAATAAACCTCCACCAGGAAACAGTGTGAGTCAGTGCACTAGACTTGACTTTTTAGACCTTGGCTTAAATCTAGTTTTGGATCATGGTCAAATAAGGTTGACAATTGATCAATTCTATTTACATGTTTGCATTCCTAACTAAGACACCGAAGAATATGGCATAATTCAACATGGTTGCCAGTTTGCGCCAGCAAATACAGAAACTAATTAATTTATACATGACAGTAACATGCCAGAGAATAAAGAGCACCATTAGCCTGTAGGACCAAATTCCTCCATTATCAAAATCGCTACTAGACATTCTAAATTGTTACAAAAGGACAAATTTTGTTATACCCCTGGAGACAATCATAAATTGAACTCCAGTTCATTTATATGGTCTAGTTCCTTTGGGTCTCTGATAAGCCCTGATTTAGCAATGCACTTAAGCGTGTGCTTAAATCCCATTGATTCCCTTGAAGTTCACGAGATTTAAGCACAAACTTAAAGTTAAGCTCGGGCTTAAATGTTTTGTGAACTGGGCCATAATGAGCCAGGATTTTTAATGTTGAATAAGTGGTGTTGCACCTTATGCAGCTGCTTCCTCTTAGCAATTTACTGCATTCCACAATCAATGGGATTTTGATAGGTAAACATATTTCAATAGAAATGGATCTGATAATAGTTATACACATTAGCTATTGAATCTAGTTAATTTGCACAGCTGTCATAGCCTATTCATAGAGGAGGAGATTCGTTTGCTGTGGAGCTCCATTTTCATTAGCATCTGACAGAATTTCAGAAGTAGGTAGTCAAAGCTGGCCCTGATCTGAATATTAACCTGCTTTGCCCTGCTGTGGTCAGGTATTTTTAAATTAACTCTTAATCCTTTTGTTGGATTTTTGTAGGAAACTGAATGTTATTTTAATGTACTTTTTGTGTGAATAAATAGATTGGTCTATCCTTGGTTTGTAAGGGCAGGCCTCAATGGAGTATATGAACTTCTCTTAGCTCTCAATGTTCCTAAGCAGCACCGGCATTTTACTTCTTGTTCTTAAAAAAAAATCCTCAGTTTGCAGTCAACTCACATTCTCAGAAAGACATCAAGTTAAAGCTCATGAACACATGTGCATAGAGAAATACTGCTTACTATACAGATATCATGCAGTGCTGGTATGGGTGAGCTGGTTGCCACTCTTCACTATGGACCCAATCCCCTAAGGTGTCAAGTGTCTCACAGAAGACGTGATTATTCTCAATTCTCATTTACCTCACTCACTACAGTGAGTTTTAGGAGCTGGAGAGCCCAACAGGTGGGGTACACATGGGCATCTGTGATAGTGTTCAAAGGCCTGATGAAGGTTTAAAAAGGAATATTTCTCAACCCTTAAATGTTTGGGGCTTAAGCCTACAAGCCATTGTTCCTGAGAGTTGTCTTGTTTCTGATTGATGTAAAATTTAATATTTCTAAAGCTACTTGTTTTCAAAAAATAAAATGCAGACCTATACGCCTTGGGATGAATAAAATATAGGGAGCAACAGAAAAGTTGTTTGTACTTCAGTTTTTGTTTGGCTAAGCATCCAGCCTTTTGGATGCTTACCATGAACTTCTTGGGTCTGTGAAATCAGGCAGAAAATCTCAGTTTCTCTTGTGAGATTTCAGGGGTTTTTGTATCCTTTAATGTGGTACCAGTCTTTAGGTCATGGTCTCTTTTCTGTGTTTGCAAAGCACCTAGGAAAATAGGACTCTGAACCCTTATTGGGCCCCCTGGGCACTAGTGTAATATGCATAATAAATGACACCACAAGAACAGCTTTTCCTATATTAAGTATTGGGTGCCTTCCTATTTTCTGAACTAATTCACTCATCTTCAATGCTTAGGGCACAGAACTGTGCCTGCTATTGAATGAGGCATTATTTAAATTGCACCTGTACAGTCCATTGTACCACACCCCTTATGTCAAGCCACATCCCCAGTTCCTTAATCTCAAGGCATAATATTATACATTTCAGTGGAATTGATTAATGTGGGACAATAATGCAACTAGAAAGACTGATAACTTTACTGGATGCTTTTTATGTAATAAGAAAATGTCTCTATATTGGAAATGCTAATAATTCACTTGGCATTGCCTGATCTCCTGGTTATAGAAATGTGTGAGAGGAGAAATTGCATCTAGGGACTATTTGGACCTTTAGTAAAATATCCAGGAATCAGAAGAGCATGATAATAGCAAAACTCTTTCTCTCAACTACAGAAAGTGGCAGCAAATGGAATGTGTGAGTTTGTTATTTAGGATCTGTGACAATTGAGAACTCTGACAACTCTAATAAGATCTATAGGATGCTAGCAAGGGTGAAAGTAACTTAAAGGACTTACCTGTATGCTGGAGTCCTGAGCAGGGAGGCGGGGCATTAAGATTTAAAGGCCCCAGGGCTCCAGCTGTGGTAGCGGCAGTTGGGAGCCCTGGGCCCTTTAAATCACCACTGGAGCTACCAGCTGCAGAGGTGGCTGGGAACCTCAGGGCTCAGGGGCAATTTAAAGGGCACGGGGCTCTGGCCGCCGCTACCACAGCAGAGCCCCGGGGCCTTTAAATCGCCGATGCAGCCCTGGGGGCTCCTGGCTGCTGCTGCTACCCTGGGGCTCAGGCTCTGGCAGAGATTTAAAGGGTCCAGGGCTCTGCTGCAGTAGCAGTGCCTGGAGCCCTTGGCCCTTTAAATCACCGCCGGAGCCCCGCTGCTGCTAGTCTAGGGCTCCGGGCCTTTAAATCGTGGGCCTTGGGAAGCCGGTCCGGTAAGGTGTACCGGCTTACTTTCACCTTGGATGCTAATAATAGCTTGATTAATTATGATATATATAAAACATTTCCAAAGCTACAAAGTCAACACTTCTTTAGGCTTTTGATGTAGCTCTGCGCAATTGTGAGTACAGACATGGAAAGATGAGGATCAACACTTTTTTGGAGTCTTGGAGGTTGAAGCTACCAGTGTCGGGGTTTGAGTATTGAGTAAAAACAAAGAAAACCACAAACACAAATGGATATTTCAACAGTCAAAAAAAAAATCTGTTTCACTTTTTAGGGAAATCCATAAGCATGGAAAGCTACTTTAGCCCTGTCTGAAAGGCAGAAGATAAAAATACGAATATGTTGTTTCTAGTGGACTGGGTATCAGGTTTAATAGTTTCAGACCGGATACTCTCATCAATTTAAACAGCTTCTCTGGTTGACTTGCATTATTTCAATTCAGAGTAATTTCATGAGGTGGAAAAGTGAGATCACAGACTCAATATCTTAAAGGGAAAGGACCTGGATAAGGCTGACACGCCAATTTCATTATTTGCATGAGTGCCTGTATGGTTAGTGTGAGAAACAATGACGACAAGCCATTTTTTCAATGCAACATTTGTCCATGGTACTTATTTCCATCAGCCTATCCTCTATTGAGTTGTACAATGCTTTGTAAACGCAAAGCTCTATATAAGTGCTAATTTATTATTACTAAGATGCATCAACATTTGCAAATTATTGGGAAAAATGACATGGACTGACTAAAAGGAACCAGAATGTGAACTCTCATTTTTACTGGTAAGCAGTTGCTCTCACAGGTCGTTCCATTGACGTTTCTTGAGATTATCCAAGTAAGTGACCAGTGGAAATAAGGAAGTCGCAATCCAGTCCATGGGCGGCTCGCTGAAAGTGTTTTATTTATAAATGATCACAGAATCATGGGACTGAAAGGGACCTCGAGAGGTCATCTTGTCCAGTCCCCTGCACTCATGGCAGGACTAAGTATTATCTAGACCATTCCTGACAGGTGTTTGTTTAACCTGTTCTTAAAAATCTCCAATGATAGAGATTCCACAACCTCTCTAGGCAATTTATTCCAGTGCTTAGCCACCCTGACAGATAGGAAGTTTTTCCTAATGTCCACCCTAAACCTCCTTTGCTGCAATTTAAGCCCATTGCTTCTTGTCTTATCCTCAGAGGTTAAGAGGAACATTTTTTCTCCCTCCTCCTTGTAACAACCTTTTTTGTACTTGAAAACTGTTATGTACCCCCTCAGTCTCCTCTTTTCCAGACTAAACAAACCCAGTTTTTTCAATCTTCCCTCATAGTCATGTTTTTAAGACCTTTAAATCATTTTTTGTTGCTCTTCTCTGGACTTTATACAATTTGTCCACATCTTTCCTGAAATGTGGCACCCAGAGCTAGACACAATACTCCAGTTGAGGCCTAATCAGCGTGGAGTAAAGTGCAAGAATTACTTCTCCTGTCTTGCTTACTATACTCCTGCTCATATATCCCAGAATGATGTTCGCTTTTTTTGCAACAGTGTTACACGGTTGACTCATATTTAGCTTATGGTCCACTATGACCCCCAGAACCCTTTCCGCAGTACTCCTTCCTAGGCAGTCATTTCCCATTTTGTATGTGTGCAACTGATTGTTCATTCCTAAGTGGAGTACTTTGCATTTGTCCTTATTGAATTTCATCCTATTTACTTCAGACCATTTCTCCAGATCATTTTGAATTTTAATCCTATCCTCCAAAGTAATAAACAAGATAAACAATTCCACCCAAAAATCTTGTGAGATTTATGATTGCCCAGCTGCATCCTCTACCAATGAAAAGCCAGGAAATGAGCAGGTAAGTCATTCAGCTCCCCATCCACACTCCACTCATCTCAAACTCAATTGCTTCCCTTTCACCACCCAGTCTCTACATTCATCCTGAGCACTCAAGAGATGCCTGTCTTTCCTGAGGCTAGCTTATTCTCACCAGATTCTTGTTTTATGTGAGAATAGCACAGAAATCCAGGGAGAACTCCCTGTGCTGGAAGCGTTATTTACTATATAAAAAGGTGCCAAAATGCTAATTTACCATAAATTTGACATTTTTATTCATATAGCTTACAAGAACAAAGAAGACTCATCCTGGGGTAAGAGCAGGGGTGAAAGTAACTTAAAGGACTTACCGGTACAGTAAGGGGCTCGGGACTCTGGCGGAGATTTAAAGGGCCCAGGGCTCCACTGCGGTAGCAGCGCCTGGAGCCCCTGGCCCTGTAAGTCACCGCTAGAGTCCCGCCACCACTACCCCAGGGCTCTGGCAGCAGGGTTTACGCAGCAATTTAAAGAGCCCAGGGCTCTCCACAGCGGCCAGGAGCCCCAGGCCCTTTAAATTGCAGGCCTGGGGAAGCCAGTCCAGTAAGACATACTGGCTCTTGCCGGAACGCCATACCGGCTTATTTTCACCTCTGGGTAAGAGGTGTATCATAAATCTTGTGCCGACGTGTCACCATTTTCATTCGGAAATCTCTTGAGAATGGAAACTCAAGAGTAGAACAAACTTTGTGAATGTGAGGAATGTTTACACCGCCTCTATTTGAAAATCTGTGATGACAATGGTAGGTAGCACACTGCCACTCCCATTATGTGTATTATTTATTCCTCTGGTTGTAGCACTTCTCTTTCCTACACAATATTGAGTTCGTTTAAGCCACTTTGCCAGGCAATGCAGCCCTACAGGCGTTTGGGTCAGCTGTTTTGCTGAGTGTTGCAGAAACCAGGACTTTACACATAAATATGAAAGCTACACTTCAATGAAACCTGAGAGTTCTTTTCTGCTCACAATTATGGTGAGTTACTTGGACTGATTGAACATCCTGTCAAAAAAATCATTAATTTAGTGAAAGGGGCCTACTGTTGTGTGTTTATGTGTATCATCGGCTCCATTTTTCCCCTAAAGAAGGGATTAAAGGAATAGAAAATGTGGTACTTTGACCAAAGTTCTATTAGATGCAGACTGTTGAGTCAATGTTGCTTTATTCCTGTCCCTCCCTGTGACTCTCTCCAAACAAACTCCATTTTACTGCAAGCCTTGGAGGAAGATGTATGGCTGGCATCAATCTGTCTCCTTCCACTCAAAGTATAAGCACACTCTTGTTTCTCCTGCTTGCCCCCCCCCCCAAAAAAAAACACACAAAAAAGCCCCTATGCTTAGTCCCCACCTTCCCCTCCAACTAACACATATCTGTCTTCCCTTTTCCTCTAGAGTTGTCTTAACAATTTCTTCCTCTCCAGTCACCCCTGACTGTGGGTAGCTCTTAGAAGAGGCCCTTATTGAGGGAAGACTTTACACTAACAAGCAGGGCACAGAACACTTATACTTGAACATAGTCATGGCTGGATTCAGTTTGATCATGGTAGGGGGCTCCTTAACTGTGCTCTCTCCCCCCCCGGCACTCAGACTTATCCTGGACAAGTTTACAGGTAGCTGAGGCCTTCAGGAAATGCCAAAACTGTCTTTTCATTGCTTAGTTAATTTGGTGCACAATTATTTAATTACTACTTCTCTCTCTTGCTACCTGGGAACCATAATGTGTTACTCTTGGTTATTTACAGATAGCGCATGATGTGCCACTAGGCAAAGTAACACTGCCAGAGGAAATTCAATATAATTGGGACGGTCTTGACCTTTGTGAACTTTACCTCAAAAATCTTAGATTACACTAATGATAATATTTGGATGCAAGAGAGAAAGATGGCTGGGTGCAGAATAGATCTTTCAATGGATAACGTTATATAAGAGATGTTTGGGATTCATCTGGATAACGTTTTACGTTAGTTTATCCACTCACTGAAAAATAGAATGAATGCTTCACATGTTAATCCTACAGCTAGCAGCTGGAATGTGCTATACCAGCAGTTCGCAAAACTGTAGCAACTCGAGGATCCCCCATTTTGATTTAAAAAATTTCAGGGACACCCCTCCCCCCAGTTCCTGGCCAACGGGAGCTGCGGAATTGGCGCTCAGGGCAGGGGCAGCACGTGGAGACTCCCTGCCCCCCGCCCCAGGGACGTGCCCGCCGCTTCCAGGAGCAGCAGGGAGCCAGGATAGGTAAGCATTAGGAAAATATTTCAAATGGAAGAAAACAGTTCAATATTTGAATCCATATATTTGAAAATTGTGTATGTAATCTGACTTTAACCTTGCGGCAATTGTCTACACTGGGATAAGATCTGGCATGTGCAGTTTTAAGTATACGGTTTTCATTTTGATGAAGCTGAATAGGGAGCTGATAATACAGCCTGAAGACTAGAAAGACTGCTTTCTCTCTCCATAATAATTACACAAGCCATGCACAATTGTGTTTGAAACGAACATATGAAAGACATTTGACTGTTGATTTTCAGTAACACTTTAGCCATGAAAAACTAATCACTTTATTGCTCATCCTGATTAAAAACAGATAAACCACATAGGCCATATTCACCCTGCAGGCTTAAAGCCATCCTATGCCTCAAGCCATCCTATGCCTCACCAGAGCTGTGCCATGCATTCTGGGACTGAGGCCCATGATCTATTCTATTCAGTACCTGTACTATCTGAGCACCCTCCAGTAGTGCATTTAGCAACTTAACTACCATCTGTCATGTATTTGTTCTGGTCCCATAATGGCAAGGACCTCCATCCTCAGTTGTGTTTTGCATTACTGAAGCACTGAAGGAATCAATAATGACAAACATTCCACTGGTATTGATCACAATTTCTGAGTAACAAATATTGAATTGCCCAATAGATCTGGGTTTGATCTTTATACGCTAGACTAGTGAAATTGCCAATGCACACAAACTCAAGAAAAACCACTTGCAAAGTTAACAGCATTCAAGCTAAGGGACCATCAGAAAGTGGTGCAAAAATACACAACTGAGGATTTACTGGAAAACCAAGACACTTGCTGTTAGAATACTGGTGTGGTTTCAAAAAAGTTATATGTGTGTGTGTGTGTGTGTGTGTGTGTGTGTAAAAAAACAACACACACACACACACACTTACTATAATTTTGAAAATTAAATTGTTTTATAATTCTTGCTATAAGCATACAATTTAAAAACATTTGCCATTTGGGGACACAAAATCTTTCTGAAAGTTTTAACTAACACATACTCGTTACTAGCTTTCTATTTCCTATCATGGTGGACCACTGCTTTTTGGGTCCTATTTCCTGGACAGTTTATTGTTAAGTCATGTAATATTTCTTTTTTTCTTCATCTCCTAACCAGGGCCGGCTCTAGGCACCAGCAAAACAAGCTGGTGCTTGGGGCGGCACATTTTTAGGGGCAGCATGGCCGGCGCCAGAATGCTGCCCCTAAAAATGTGCCCCAGCCGCCCTAACTCACCTCCGCTGCTGCTGCCACGGCGCACGAAACAGCCAAACTCAGCCAAAAATCACCTCTCTCTTCCCCGAAAAAAAACAAAACAAACTAACTTCTTGCTAAGCCATAGCTTCTGCTAGCTTGTCTGTATTTTTGGTTACAGCAGAAATGATTAAAGGAAATGGTCTTCAGAAAGCGCCGTCAAATTTTAGGTGCCTTTAAATAAAGAAAGCTCTCTGGTTGTAGAGTGAAAAATCAAAGAGGGAAATTTCAAAATTGTCTTCCATTTTAGAAAGAATTCTGAAATTGCAGAATGTCCCACAAAATGGAAGTTATGGCTCATGGACAGCTCTAGTAATGACATACCATAGAGTAACCTAGTTAACAAATTCCAAGAAGAAGGTTACTGTTATGTGAAGCATAATCTATGACAGGACATGCAGTTGCCAGATTGCACCCAAGGTGTACAGCTGACCAAATGCCTCATCTCCCTCCAAGAAGTGCAGTTGCCTCCCGCAGCATACTGTATTACCTGACTGGTGTTATTCCACTTCAAATATGTTGAGATACAGTTAAAAAATTCACGGTCCATCTCTAAAATGGGGGCAGATAATACATCTCTACAATGTAGAAAGTTTGAAAGCCTTGTTTAACGTATGTAAAATAATTGAGATCCATGAGTTGATGGTCCTAGAGAATATAATTATTGGAGTTCTGGTTCTCCTTTTCAAAGAGCTGCTGAAATATTAGCTCACTGGTCTGAGCAGTTCAGAATCATGCCACTGTTGTTTCACAATACAATGTGCTGGAGCGTTAGTTTTGCCACTGACTTAAATATGGGCAGAATCAACCACTGAGGGCTCAATTCACCCCACCATAGAAACAGCCTGCTTATGAGAAGAAACCCCTCAAGACGAATTTCAGCTCAGTTTTCTACTCATTTTTCCCTTGAGGTAGGGATGTGGTCTGTCTTCCATTGAAGACATTGGGATTTTCACTGATTTTACGCCAAAGAGCTGCATGGCTCTCAGGTGATCTGAGGTGGTAAGAGGCATACACGTAGATGGCTACTGCCTCAACTGACTTCTGGGCCTACCACCAGTGGCCCTTGTAGGATACCTGCTTCCTAGAGCTATTCGTATTATGGTTGCCCCAGAGTCCCCTCCCACCCTCCAAATAAAGGACATTACAGAGGGGAAATCAGCACAAATTAATACAGCAAGAGAGTGGCTTAGCTTGCACTGCTCTGTCCTGCAGGATTGGCAGAAGAAGCATGTTCCTGTGCCAGCACATGCCCTCCAGCACCACAGAGGCACTGTGGAAGTTGTTCCATGTGGTCGGGGAAAGAGGGAGCATATTGCAAATGCTGAATTTGCTCCTATTCTACATGCACCATAGGGAGGTACCCTAGCTGGGAAGTGAGGTTGCTCCTCCATCCTGCCCATTTTCTAAAGACCAAGATCACAAGTTGGGCTCCTTGCTATCTTCCTTTCTGCACATTATTTAATATATGTTAATCAAGATGATCTGTAAAATATCTTACAAAGTGACAAATTCCTCAGGCACCAACTAGGGAAAAAGTTATCCATAATACAAGTGTCAGTGCACTACACGCCATTGGTATATATGCAGTTTTTTTACTCTGTGATTTTAACCAAAGCTAAGGCAACTTATCTAAATTTAATCACAGTATCGCTAACAGCATGGAATGCCATTAAATTTGTTTTTTAAAACAGTAAAAAATTTCAGAGGCTCGTTAAAATGAAAAATGTAAGTAGGTATTTTTTATTTTTTTCCAGGGTCGTCTGAGTCATCGTTAGGGAGATCATACGAGCATTAAAATGAATGTGTCATATGTAAAAATAAAAAATGTCCTTTCTTGTTCTTTTGTTTCCCAAGTGCTCTCTCTGTGTGTGTGATTTGTCTCTTTACTAATGATTACTAAGTACCCAATAGTTTCCTAAGCAGGAAACTTATGTCAAACTAATTAACTTTTAATGAGAGGAAGCCAACTGATTAGTATGTTTTTCTTAGCACTTGATCCAATAAATTGTGTAGATACACTTTTAACTGCATATAGTTGGCACCATAAGCTGTGCCATTGTATAGGAATGCACAAAATATTTGTTTGAATAAATGTTGGGGTAGCCAAATGTGGCAACTTGATTTAATAGCATGTAATAGCTATGTAAGCAGAGTCAGAATGAGCTCTCCCCTGACATCTGGTGCTGAGCTGTGGAAAAGGATTTCAGGGGCTGATCTCATTTGCATGGGCACACCCACCCTGGCTGGCATGAAGGGACTGCTTGCACAAATGGTCACTATGGCTGCTGTGTGATCCCCACTCTCTTTGTTATTGAGGCAAGAGTAATAAAGGGTTGTTATCCTGGTTATGGAATCAAGGATAGAAGGACTGTACTTGGGATTTTATGACTAAGGGACTCACCCTCAACTAAGCAGCACTCGCTAGGCAAGGGACATGGGTTCCAAAGCCCAATGAATTGAGAGAGGGTGGGGACATGTATTTGCACTTGGTTGTGTGGGCCCTAAACACCACTTTGACCCCTTCCTCTTTCAACTGTGTTGTAACAGAGCTAATTTAGTCTCAATTAAGAGTCTGGTTATATGCTACAGAGCTGAAATCACAAATACCTAGCTCTAAGCATTAGACCTACTTTTGGCTAGTGGTTCTGATGCAAGAAGAGTATCTAATAGGGGAGCCTCACCAGCAGTGAGGCTCCCCTATTAACAGCTGAAATCACTACAAGCTGTGTTAAGTGATGGTGGGGGGCTGAAGACATATTGGTGAACAGCTAGCGGAGATGCCTGAGTGGCTGGCAAAGAGGCACAGCTAGTGAAATGGCTGACGGAGAGGCACGGCCAGCTGGGCTGTTGGTGGAGTGGTGCGGCTAGTGAAACAGCTTGTGGAGAGGTGTGGCCAGCGGAGCAGCTGGCAGTGAAGACTGGACCAGAACTCCACAGAGAGGCATGGCAATCCATCATCAAGGGCCCAAGCAACGGAGCGTGTAAGGTGCCTCCATACCTTCCACCCAGGTTGGGAGGTGAACTCTCCAGCTAAACTGGTGAAGTCTGGGGCTGCACTGACCAAGGACAGCAACCGTGAGTAGGGTGACTTTTGGGTTGCTGGACTTAAGAACCCAAAGGGAAAGGACACAGCCCAATATACTTGGGGTGGGTCTTCCAGTTCATGGTTTGTGTTTTTGAACCCTAGTTGTGGTGTTATCCCAATTTAATGCAGACTTGTTTACCTCCTGTTATTAAAGATTTTTTGCTACACCGAGACTCTGTGCTTGTGAGAGGGGAAGTATTGCCTCTTTGAGGCACCTGGGGTGTGTGTGGGGGTGTGTGTGCGCGTAATTTACCCAGGTCACTAGGTGGCGACTTGAGCCGGTTTCGCATTGTATTGTTGAAAGGGAACCCCTAGGTACTGAACCCGGCCCTTGTTGCTGTCAACTCTGCCTGGCAGAAGGGTTACAGCTAATATAAGGATGTTTGGAAGAAAACAGCCGAGACAAATATTTCAATTTAACTTTGACTCATTTATAGCAGAAAATGAAGGGCATTTTTTCTGAGTAAAAGTTAAGTTGACTACATTTCAAACATACTTAAAAGTTGAACAAAGGTTTTGCTGAAATTTAAATCATGTTTGTAGGAGCCCCCATTTTATTTATATGTATTTATACACACCCACACCACAGAGCTGATTAAGATTATGTATAAGATTTATTGTACTTTAACAAAGTTTGAAACAACAATTACTCTGAGATCTTGAAACATCTCAGCTGCAGTTTCCTGGTTTCTGTTTTTAGCATGAGTGTCATCACAGCTGTCAAACACACCACTAGCATGAAAGAGCTATTCCATTCAAAACCTCTATTTTCATGCCTTCATTTCACTCAAATGGCACAGAAAAGGTGACTTACCTGAATTATAGATCAGTCAATATTCATGTAAGTGTCATGGCAGTGAAAATCACTTTGGTTACATATTAGAGAATGGCCTGAGTCAAAAACCTGGGTCTAATCAATTCTGAACTCTAGATCAACATTTGATCACTCAACTTGCCAGCTGCCACCTCACTATATTAAGACTGAAGCAAAACCCTGGATCTTCCACAAGTCACATCCAGCTCTGAACTTGGTGGTTCTGGTCCATCTCTATGTAGAGCATCAAAATAATTAGACAATAACATTTAAGTGACATTAAATTGTCCAAGTTCTTCTATTTAGATCTTTTGCGATCTAAGTTTAGTGAAGTGAAAACAAGGACATAGAATAATTAGTAGCTATAGTTTCTAATACACTATGAGCTTTCAGACCTGATTCTGAGCTCAGTCACTGGGTAATCAGGAGCAACTCCAGTAAAGCATATGGAGTTATTCAGGTGTAAGACTGGTGACAGGAAAATCAGGTCCACAATCTCCTACTCTAGGTAGGTTGCCTTTTATCATCCTATATTATAAAGATAGCTAGTTACCTGAGAACACAAAGCACTTTAACTAGGTTGACTACAGATATTAATTCCCCATCGGAAATGTAGGTCCTCACATCCTGCCCCTTACCTTGCAGAATAGAACTAAGCTGGTTGTTGATTGCATGCAGATCTTATGGCTCCAAAAATTTTAAATAAAAACCAACATAGTTTTGGTTACTGTTCTAGTTATTTCGTTCCTACACTGTAGGAACATGAAACTACAAAAAACAGCTTCAAATCTTGAACTAAACACCTGATTCCATGTTTTCAGGTAATCATCAGTTCAGATAAGTAGTATTAACCCCCATGGTTAGGTTAAGTAACCACAAGTAAGAGACTAGTAGGTATTTCATGCTTTGTACTTCTCTGCTAAGAATGCCTGCGAAATTCAGTCTTCTCCTGACAAGGATTTCTGCTTTGTATTATCCCAGTGTGTACCATTGATTCTCACTACTGTGTATGCTACTCAAGAGTGAGTGACTGCCAATTCTATATTGGTCTTTTCTGGCCTGGAAGAGGTTTTAAACAATTTGCAGCTGAGATGCTTGCCTATCAGTTTCATAGCTTGGGTGAGTGATTTTATGGGGCAGTATTTTTGCATAGCTGATGCATATGCAGCACAAGATTCATTGCTACTGATATTTGGAATCTAGACACTGTACCAACACCAGCAATATTACCTGTAAATGCATTTTCTATAACACAATGCAATTTAACTGTATGCAAAATGTATTATTTTCTCTTTCAACTAGACAAAGAACCCATTATGGAAACTGGAGGGAAGTGTTCACCAAACAGAGGTGAAGTTTAGTAAACAAAGTCTTAAAGCTTCTCACTTAATTCTTTTATCTATTTGGCCAATAAAAAGCAAGCATGAGAAAAAAAAAAGTAGAGAGATCTGGGCCACTGAGATGGGGAAAATTCAGACTGTTAGAATCATAGAAGACAGCAGTGTTACTTAAAACACAAAGTAACCTACAGCTGGAAATCACAGCACCAGGATCTGTGAAAATATTTTTTTGTAGTGTATGAATGAGGTGAGGCTGAGTGATTGTGACTGTAATCAGAGCCATGAGCAGAAAGGGCCAGGAAAGAGTCCCAAAATAGCACTTTTAAGTACACTAAGACAATAAGTCACTGGCAATGAGGAAGAAAAAGATGGGGCCTGGATTAAATGACAATATCTTTAGCTCACTGCAAATATGCACTCACTGGAGACATTTGTGCAATATGGCTACTTACATGGCAATCTCATGTTAGTTTATCATAATCCAGTAATTTATCCTAAGAACTGTAGGTCAGCCATGAAAGCTTTCATGCTGAAGTTTCTTTAAGAAAAATCTCTTCACTGGGATTCTTTGTGGTCATTAAAGATCACTTATGATGTTAAAGAGTGCTTATTATTAGCACTCAGAGCAGCATAACACTGTTCAGAAGAGCAAGAATGTTAGCTCTAGTGTCCTCATACTATAATTATACAGGGCAATTTAGATAGGCAAAGTATCTTCAATTAAATGGGATATTCTTCACTTGCTCTCCTTAGCTAGAGTTGTGTGCAGTTAGAGCCTGATCTGGGAGTTGAGCGTGTACTGCAGACTCAGGCCAATAGAAAGTGGATATTTCATTGGTGGAGGAAGAGATTGCATGTAAAAAGGGTTTTTTTTTTGTGGGGGGGAGGGAGAAGAAAACATTTTAGGATAAAAGGTTGCTGAACCAATTCAACCTGTTCTTAGCAAAGCTCAAATGGATCCTGCTGTATCCTCCATGGACAGGGCTAAAAGTCAAACCTCTAAGAGACGCTAGTGTCCTTTTGCTTACACAAAGCACAATCCTGCTTGGGTTGACTGCAGTTTGACTTGGTTCCCTGGGGTTTTGGTGGGCGAGAACTGTCAGGAGAAAGGGGTAGTGGCTTCTCTATGGGTCCCCTCCTTCCTTGTGGGTTGGTCAGGAGCCATAAGGGTAGGGAAGGACATCACCTAAGCTGGTAGGGCCCAAGAAAGCCATCAGCCCCTTTGCACTGGAGTTCACAGCTGGGCCTCAGAAAGAGAGGCATGCTCTGGGACCAGCAGATGCCCTTTGGCACTCAGGAAACAGCCATCTAACATGATTAGAGTACACTTGGGTGAAAAGGATTTGGGATTTTATAAAAAATTGAAAGCAGAAGCAGGATCTTCTCTCTGAGGGGACTGTAAACTGGTCTGAAATGCTGCTGCAGAGGATATCGTGTGAAGTCAGTCCTCCATGGGCTGACAAGGCCAAAAGATGGGTGAATCACTGGGAACAGCAAGGCCTGGTAGTTACCTATCAGGAAATACTGTATGGTATACCCAAGCTATTCAGAGTCAATGGGGTAGACCTCTGACTGAGGAGCAGATATATTTTTGGCCTATGTCAAGGAGGAAACTCTTAATAATCTGGGAACCAGATGGGGGAGGCAGCCAAATTAATTGCTGGCACTTCCTTGTGGGAGGTGTCTAGCACAGATACTAATCCCATAGCAGATCCAATTCCCTGATGAACCAGAACTGGAAGTGGACTTTGGGGAAGGGAATCCCCTAAAGAAGCCATGGAATGGGGCTGGGTCTCCCAATGACAAGTACAATAGGACAGCCCCCTTTCCCAGTCCTTTAACTCTCATATGAAGGAAGGACTGTGGGGTCGCAGTAATGGGCTAGGGACTGGGTGTGGAAGGCTGACAGCAGCCCCCCACCAGGTGGAAACAATTAAGGAAGAAATTGTGACTTGCACTGTGTGAGTTATTGTCAGATAATTCCCAGGTGAATTAAGTTGATAAAGTTGCGACCTAATTAAACCACATCCCCTGTGACGTGTTTTTCTTCCCTTTGTCTGGGACAATGCTGTCAAGTCTGTAAAGCTGCCAGGCATTCCTTCCACTGTGTTTCAGGCTTGAGAAACTAGATCAAAACATGCTCATCCATGCCCTTTTTAGCCAAAGGTTGTGGGTACAAGAGATGCTTTAGGAAAATGGAGTTATATTATAGTGTAAACTAATTAATTTACTTCAACAAGAAAAACTACATTACCCCCAATTCGCCATCAGGTCAAACCCTAAAGATGCGGGGACCGAGGAAAAAACCTACTCATTAGGCTTAATATATAAGCAGTTAAATCTACTTAAACTTGATGAGAAAAAAAAAAAAAGAGACAAGTCTCATGTCCTTATAGCTGATGTCACGCACGTCCTATGATAAAAGAGACACTGTTATGGCTTCTGCATCTGGGACAAAGCCATCTAAAATCCCAGACACAGGCCAGAGAAGATGAGAAATCATGTAGCATGAAATATATACAAGTGGATCTGGAGAAAGTCTACTAAAGTGTATGGTCCTTCAACGATATCCTGTCTGTGATTTAAACATGTCCCAGCCCCAGGCTTGTATATTAATTTTTAAACTCACCCCACTGGTAGTTATTGACTTTTTGGAGGTAGGCGAGGAAGCAATAGGAAAATACCAGATACTTTAGAGTGAAGCTGGATCACAGTGAGAAATTCATACAATGTTTAAAGAATGGGTCAAGTTGACTTATTAGAGACTTTTGGTAGAATGGCTAGTGTGCAGTGAATGCGGGTAGAACAAAACAAGTCTGTCTTCTTTACTACTTTACTTTCCTTTTTCTTCCACTCTCTCTCTTTATCAATATGTTGTTTCATCTGACATCAGCTAAAATTAATCATTTTCTGCGCTTGGGGTGGCACCACAGGATGCAAAACAACAAAAAACAAAAATATTGAAATACTGGAGAGTGTCTGGTGGCTTGTTAGTGCTGTAACTAGACATAGCACAGGTACACCAAAGGCATTCTGCTATGGACTACATCAGCAGATTAACCTCTGGCAGTATTTGATTAATTTGGTGTGAATTCAGGGACGGCACTAGCCAAGTTACTGGGATACCTGATGAATAGAGATGGGCCTGAACTAGAATTTCAGATTTGGCCTCATACAGGTAAATTAATCGACGGGTGTAGAATTAATACTTAATGGGGCCTGTAATATTTTAAAGCTTGGACCTTGCCACTATTGTACCTTTTTGTATTCTTAAAGGGGGTAAAAAAGGTGCATGTGTTTTTCTGCTCTAATGGAGTCACCTGGTATGGAGATTCTTGGTTTAAGCCAGAAATCCTCAAAAAAAATTTCTTCAAAGTGTTTTTTAAATATGTACTGGGTCCCCTGTAGTCATTAAAGCAGCCCCAATATCCATATCTGTTCTCACTTTGTTATTTCTGACATAGACAACTTTTAAAAACAGCAGAATCCAGCCAGCCAGCTCCTTATCTCATCAGGCCTGTGTGATTCAGATGATCTCCATGGAACAGGCGGCACGTGGCTTGCCAGTGACTTGGCTAAACAAAGGTTAAATGGCATGTCTGATGGGTCTAGGTGGTATCGTCAGATTTAGGGATACAACTCCCATCAAAGTCAACGAGAGTCATGCCATGGATCTGAATGCAAAACTCAGGCCCACTCACATTAAAGGGTACAAATGGTGTGGTCTAGCAGTTTATACACAATTTCAAAAAGGAATTGGTTTGTGCTAATCTAGGCTTCCTGCTGTGTGGCAGTTTCTTCACTTCACATGCAGCTTCCTACGGCTGCTAAACGAGTCAGTCTAATAAATTTTAATGCTTTGAACTGTGCTTAAATTTAAGGCAATTAATTTTATGCTGAAATTTAAAGCACTGAAATGAAAGTGAATATCTACCAGTATCCCTATGAACTGCTAATAATCAGGATTGGCATATTTGTTTCTATCAGATCAGTGCTACCTAAGATTATTCTACTGTATTGCAAAAAGTGGGATTATTTTCCTTTTAAGACTTCAACAGCCTAGCAAAAGCCATGCGGTCACTTTTTTGTTTATGTGGCCAACTCTTTAGACGTACCAGTATCCCATAGGTACTCACAGAAGCAGCTCATTTAGCAAGTAGAACATGAGCAATTGAATAGGTAAGGCTGGCATATGGCACATATATACGGGAATGGGGAAACTCTCCTGATTCAAGCTTTTGCTGATGGAAGAAGTACCTGAATTAACCTCTGATTGCCATGAAGCAGAAGGGAAATTTACTTTTTTTTCTTTGAAAAGGCTCAATATATTGAAGAGCCTCCCATTGTCCCAGACTGAAACAAAGCTATGTTTTCCCCTCTTTGTGAAGAAAAATAAACAATATAGAAATCAATGGACATTCAGGGTTAGTGATGCATCAACTGTTGAAGTTACGAAGAACAGATGCAGCAGAAACAAGTCATTTAGGAAACAATAGGAATTGGGGATAAAAGATAAATAGTTAAATTTTCTAATTAATAAAATTACTTAGATTTATGAAACCTTCCACAAGGGAGGGGTGTGAGAGAGAAGGTTGGGGAGAAAATAAAATAAATAAATAAAAAATCAAAGTGGACAAGAGAAATTCAAATGGACAAAGGAAGATTGAGATTGGCTTTATGCCAAATGTTAGTGAAGTTGCTGGGTATTACTATAGGATAAGAGGATGCTAGTTCAATATTGTACTAAGGGAGTAACCTCAGAAAGGTGAGATGTTAGATCTGACTGTCAAATGCAAAAAAGAGATCTGAAAATTGTAACTTAATTCTTTTCTTTCAGGTTAAATATTAGAGAATAAGAAAATAAACCCAACAATATACATCAGAGCAGTAACACTCTAGAGACTTGGGCAGAAAAGCAGCAAAAAACATTTAAGTAAAAACCCAGCCCCAAAAGGGAAAACATGGGAGTGTAGGCAGGGGCGACTCCAGGCACCAGCACAGCAAGCACGTGCCGGGGGCGGCTTGCCGGTTGTTGTGAGGGCGGCAGTCAGGCGGCCTTCAGCAGCATGCCTGTGGGAGGTCCGCCGGTCCCGCAGTTTTGGTGGCAATTCGGCGGCGGGTACGCCAAAGCCGCGGGACTGACCGATCACCCACAGAAACGGTGCTGAATCCACATGACCACGGACCGCCCGCAGGCACGCCACCAAAGGCCGCCTGACTGCCGAGCTTGGGGCAGCAAAAAACAGAGCCGCCCCTGAGTGTAGGGGATGGATAAAACAAAGAAACAAAACAAACAAAAAAAAACACCACACACCATCAAACTGATCAGATTTTACAGAAGGATTTGGTACTATGACAACTAGTGCTTTGTGGTCTATGCAGTCCTACCTGATCAAGGAGGGTATCAGGTCTGATTAGCCACTGTTACTTCAGTTTTTGCCACTCTAAGGCTTGGTCCACACTGGGGTGGGGGACTGATCTAGGAAACGCAACTTCAGCTACGAGAATAGCGTAGCTGAAGTCGACGTTTCCTAGCTCGAACTAAGTTTACTTACTGCGGGTCCACGTGGCGCAGGCAAGCTCCGCCGTCGACAGCGCTTCCTCCTCTCGGCGAGCAGGAGTTCTGCAGTCAACAGGGGAGCGCTTCTGGGATCGATTTATCACGTCCAGATGAGACGCGATAAATTGATCCCAGAAGATTGATCTCTACCTGCCGAATCGGGCGGGTAGTGTGGACCTAGCTTAAATCCACTGAAATCAATGGAGTTCAGGTGGCCCTGGGGAGAGTGAAGAAAGAAACCCACTGTCTTTCATACACTACAACTGAAAGGAATCTCAGGGGAAAAAAGTGGTCTCCCACACTGTGCAAAAGGAGGGCTTTATCCCCCCTGGAGCCATAGAAAACCATGAAAGAGGCTCTAGAGGCTTTAGTGTGGTATTTTCAATAGAACTCATTATTGGCCTAACTCTGCTGCCATTGAAATCAATGGAAGTTTTACCTTTAATTTCAGTGGGAGCAGAGTTAGCCAATGCTGAGAGGTTTGAAAATCTCACCCTTGATGTCTATGAATACATAAATAACTGCTAATGAGAAAGAGAATATCAAACCCCTCTTTTTATCCAAAGATCTCGGAGATAAACCTCTCAGCGCTTAAAATAATGGTGGAAAAACCACAGCTGAGGTATTCATCTAATCACCACCACCACCACATTGGTTGCTGGTGCACTATCATTGATGAACAAACAAATTGTCTCCATCCCTGACTATTGTGTGTCAGTGCTTGAGTCTCTGCAAAGTCCATTCCTGTCCACTCTTATGTTGTCAATCCATCTCTCCTTCTCTTCCCCTGTACTGTCCCTTGGAGAATAATTTTGGATAGGCCAGATGATCTTGTTATGTGGCTGTACCACTTCAGCTTGCGCTTCTTCATGGTCATCAGGAGGTCTTCATATGACCCAGCGCATTGGGTGATGATGTTGCGGACCTCTTCATTAGGGACATGGTCCAAGTAGGAGATGCCCAGGATTTTACAGAAGTATCTCATCTCTACTACCTGTATTTTCCGTTCAAGTTCTGTTGTAAGGGTCAATGTCTCACACGCATACAGAAAAATAGATGTGACTAATGTGTGCAGCAGTTTCAGTCTGGATTCCAGGGAGATGTTCTTATTCCTCCAAATTGGCTTTAGCTTTGCCACCGCTGCTGCTGTTTGTGCAGTTCTTGCCTGAATTTCTGCCTTGGATCCTTCATCAATGATGATTTCCCCAAATACTTGAACTGTTTCACTGTCTCCAGCTCTTGTCCACTGACAGGGATATGTGAGCTGATCCCATCACGTTTGTTTGTCATCAGCTGGGTTTTCTCTGCACTGATTTCCATGCCATATTTTGCAGAGGTTTCACCTAATTGTTTCACAAGGTTGGCAAGTTCATCTTCACTGTCTGCCAGGCTATCAATGTTATCAGTGAACCGAAGATGTGAGATTGTTCGCCCCCCAATGCTGACTGTACATATGTGATCTTCTAGGGCATCAGTCATTATGTGCTCCAAGTAGATGTTGAACCGTGTGGGCGAAAGAAGGCAGCCTCGCAGGACTCCAACAGTGGTGCAAAACCACTCTCCTATTGTGCCATTGACAAGAACTGCACTCCTGGCCTTGGCATAGTTGTTTAATGGTAAGAATAAACTTACGACCAACATTGTACTTCTTCATGATTGCCCAGAGTGACAGAGTATGGCACGAAGCTAACGCCTTCTTGAAGTCAAAGACATGGTAGATGTCCTGCTGGTATTGTAAGTACTTCTCACATAGAACACAAAAAGGTTGAAAATCTGTTCTGTGGTACTTCTTCCAGCACGAAAGTCAGCCTGTTCTTCAGCGAGGATATTCTCTGCTTGTGGCTTCAATCTGTTCAATAGGACTTTCAACATCACTTTGCTGGGATGGCTAATTAAGCTTATGGTCCAGTAATTTTGACACAATTGAAGGTTGTCTTCCTTTGGCAGATTGATGATTAGTGACTGTGTCCACATGGAGGGCCATCCACCGGTCTGCCAGATCTTGTTGCAGATCTTGGTGAGTACATTTATTATCATTTCTCCTCTGAATTTCATCAATTCGGCTGGGATGTTGTCAATACCTGTAGCCTGTCATTGAGTGATTTCACAGCTGTCTCCACTTCTTCACATAGTATTGGAAAGTCATCCTCCTCTCTTGAATCTGGGCTGTCTAAGACACTAGGATCTCCATTTGTCTGGTGGTTGTATAGATTAGAGTAGTAGTTTGTCCACCTATTGATGTCCTTTTCTTCTGTAAGACTGTTCCCTTTGTCTTGAATTGCGTTAGCTTTGGTCCCTCTTTCCTTGTCAGATCTTTTACAATGTGGAAGTCTCATTTGCTATTTTTATTATTGATACAGGCTTCAATTTTAGAGCATTGTTTTTTCAGTCTCTCTCTCCTTGGCCATCTTCATTCCTTTCTACCAATCGCTCTGTATTTATCAGCTCCCTCGGTACTGTTCTTGTCTCAAGTTCTCTTCTAATATAACACATTTGTAATATTCCATTTGTGACCCATGATTTTGTCTTCTTATGATGTTTCTCAAGGATGTCCATTGCTGCCTCATTCATTACAGTGTTGAAATTGTTGATCATTGTTTCTACATCTTCCTCTAGAGCAAGCAGTGGGGCAAATTTTCTGCTGATCATTGCTTGGAATGACTCTGCAATGTTTTGGTCTCTGAGTCCAAGTCAAACTTTGTTCTGGTGAACTTTGGCCTGATGATTTTCCTTAGCCGCAGCCAAAAATTTAGCATCATAAGGTTGCGATCATTTCCAATATCAGCACTGGGAAAGCTCCTTGTTTTAGCTCTGTTAATCCCAGAACGAAAACTGTTTTGCACCATGATGTAGTCGATCTGGCTGTGATGTAAACCGTTAGGTGCATGCCATGTTGATCATATGGATGCTTTATGTGCTCCTAATGTGTTTGCAAGAACCAGTTTGTTATAGCTGGCAAACTCCAAAAGTCTCAATCCTCTCTGATTGGTTACCGCTTTACAGAAAGGGACACAATAATCTTGCCAATCTGCCTGTGCGTCAGTACCCACTTTAGCATTCCAATCTCCTTGTACAATCAGGATATCTTTGTGTACCTAATTGATGATGTCTTGGAGCGGATTGTAAAAATCTTCAATTTGCTCATAGTCATAGTCTGTTGTAGGGTGTAGACTTGTACCACTGGGATATTGAATGGTACTGCCTTTAGATGGATGGAAATAAGCCTGCTAGACATCGGGCAGCATCCTAATACTGAATTCTTGATATCTTTATGCACAAGAAATCCTATGCCATTGACATGTTTGTCCTCTTCACTGTAATAGAGTATATGGCCCTCTTCCGTTAGTACCTCTCCAAAGTTCTTCCATCTGACCTCAGATTCCTAGGAGGTGCCAGGTGTATTGTTCCATTTCGTATGTGAGTTCTTTCAACCTCTCTATTTGTCTCAATGTCCTTACATTCCATGTGGCTATGGTGATATCTCTTCCACGGGTCCTCTTTGTTGGGGTTACACCAGTAGTATACTTGTTGCGTCTGCCCTGGTGGGAGACAGATGGTGCGGCCAATATTAACCCGGGCTATGATCAATCTGGTATGGACATTGTTGACTTGCTCATCATATTGTGTGTCTTGGGCAAATTTCTAACCTGGTGGAGCCCATCCCTCTCCAGGCAGCCCACTTTTAGTCGCTTTTTAAGACATGCCAGAGGACCAGTGGGCCTATTCTGTCCCCGGACCACAGGGGACACAGCTAAGGTATTACAGTGAAATAAATGCAATTCAGGGCTTTTAAGTTATGAAGTCAAAGACTTTTGACTATCCAAACTTGAAAGACAGTCACTCATGGTGAACCTCTGCCCTTTGCAGTATTTGCAAACAGGAGTGGAAGAGGGTGCATGTAGGTATCACAGTGGACTCCGTGGGGCAGATAGAATCCCGCTATGGCACAAGTGTGCTGCAACTACACCAATGTAACAAGCCAGGGAATACGCTCTAGCTCACTGGGGTGTGGTTCATTGTAACCATGGCTACACCACCCCCCTGGACTGATGCTCCAGGGATCAATGCACAGGGGTCAATTTAGCGGGTCTAGTGAAGACTTGCCAACTTGACTGCAGATAACTCTCCAGTCGACCCTGGTATTCTACCCTGAATGAGAAAAGTAAGGTAAGTTGACGGAAGAATGTCTCCTGTTGACCCAGTGTAGTGTGGACCCCGGGATAAGTCAACCTAAGCTACGTTGACTCCAGCTACGTTATTCACATAGCTGGAGTTGTGTAGCTTAGGTCAACTTACTGTGGTAGTGTAGGCATAGGATGTCTGCACAGTGGCTGGGAGGGCACTTTGCAGTGCAAGTTAAACACTCCCTAACTCTGCTCGGCCCCCCCAAACAAATAAGCGCATATGTGGCCATCAGTGAGAATGCGCAAGTAGGTCAGGCATGCATATAACTCCTATTCTGAAAAGCTGCAAACATCTCTGCTGTGCTGAAGTGCTCCAAGAGACAGCTGTACTGTGATAACTAGAACTCTTTTTTTGATTGACGTATGACCAGCTCGTCAATGTTATACATACTGGGCATTTCTGTGCTGGTCATGGCAGAATCTAGTACAACTTTTAGGCTTGTAGGATTCATAGTCTCAGAGAATCACTCCTCCTAGGAATTCCAAAATGCCAGCCATTATGGAGCTTTATGGAGGTATCAACTGGGAGGGCCCAAACTCTCAGCATGAGAGCTGGGCCAGGTACACATCAGTATGGATAAGGAGTTGGGTCAGATGAATACTTGGGTGCTCTGGTCTGGTGCACTTTGGAAGATCCTGGATGTCTTCTGAGCATGGGGAAAAGAGGTTTAGGATGACGACGACGACAAATGTGGCCAACATACACAAATTTCATAAGAAATTGTATGTGCATGTCTTCCTTTCATCTTAGTATTAAGTGCTTGAGTTTGATCATGATTTTATCTACTGTAAATTCAGGGCTAAATGATTTACAAATGTTAGAACTGTTCTTATGTTCTGCACAATCATACTTGATAATTCCCTTTCATCTCATTACAAAAAGGGAACCATTGTAATATTTTTGGTGTACAATTTTATATACTAGGATATGGATTTATTCAAATTTACACATATGTATTTTTTTTTTGCAGTTGGCTTCATACCAAAAAAAGAAAAAAAAATGGTTGCAGGTCTTCAGAGCAGAAGGCAAAACAAAGATTGGTATTTGGAACTATTCAGTATTCCATGACATTACTTACCTTATGCACACAAATTTAATTCATTTTTGATTGATCCCATAATTACAAAATTTGTTTAAAGCTGTTATATTATCTCCTTATTTGACACAATATGGCACAATTTTGTTATAGTATTGAAAACCAAATAAGACAACTGCAGTTGGTAGCATTTCAAAGAAATACTCCCTTTAAGATGAAATCAATCCTGTTTCAAGTTTATTCCCCAGCTTTATGATTGAGGCTCTAGGGGTGTATTTTGTTGAAAAGTGTCTTTTTGATTTTTCAGAAATTCTTTAGATTAATATGCAGCTGTCATTGCAAGGCAAATCTAGATTTGCTTTTATGATTTTCCTCTTTCCCCAGGCTGCAACTAGTGTCTACCTCTCCAGGAGAAACTGTCCATTCATTTGTGATTGGTGTTCCTTATAACAGGTCAGCAGCAAAGAATTCCTCAACTGATATTCATTTGAAACATGTCACATGGCCCGTTTACCTGACTCCACTGCTTTGCTTACTATAGTCAATATCTAGCCCTTACTAGGTTTACTGCTCATTTTTAATGCAAGCTTAAAGTATTAGTCCATAAAAAATAAAGAGCGTTTTAGTCTTTTATGCTTTTTTCAACATACCTTTTGAAAATTCATTTAACTTGCAGACCATGTACAATAAACTTTCTAAAGGGATATTTCTGAGTAAATAAATGCTGAAGGCCATAAGTGAGGTTATATATATTATATTTAGCCACCTATTCTTTCTACAGTGCCAATCAGGATACTGTTGTTACTGGAATGACATCTGCATTTTGCTGTTTATTTTGATTGGATTCTATGTACTTACTTGGGTCATGCTTGAGATTGTAATTGACAGGATACAAAAGTTAGTATTGTTTGAAATAAAAATAAATTGCTTAATCTCCTCTGGCTATGCATTAATAAGTTGTCAATTTGCAGGTTGTTGAAGGAACTTAATTTTGATACCATAAGCCTTCTTGTCATTGATTATGGAGTGATGGATTATTTGTGGTTGGTTATTTGGAAAGGGATTGTGCTGGAAATGGGATCAAACTATAACCGGTTTTCACGGATGTGAATGGATATGTTAATGCAACAACAGTTTAGTGACTACATTCATTTACTCAGGATAGGACTATTCTATTAGTTCAGATGGGTAAGGGTCAGATTCCGATCCCCTTACTCCTGCTGAATTGTACTTCACGTCACAAATAATTCAACTGAAGTCAATGGGACAACTTTTGTAGTGAGGTGCTATGGTAGATGTCATATATCCTGATTTTAGTAAGTCTTTTGACACAGTTCCACATGATGTTCACATAAGCCAGTCAGGAAAATGTGGTCTAGATGAAATTACTCTGAGGTGGGGGCATAATTGGTTGAAAGCCTGGACAGGTTCACTGTCAAAACAGTGAAGGTGTATCTAGTGGGGTGCAGCGGAAGTCAGTCTTGGTTCCATAGCACTATTTAATATTTTCATTATGAACTGGAGAGTATGTATAAAATATGCAGATGACACCAATTGGGAGGGGTTACAAGCACTTTGGAGAACAGGACCTTTATAAACTGGAAAACTGGTCTGAAATCAAGATGAAATAAAGATGAGTGCAAAGTACTACACTTAGGAAGAAAAACAAAAACAAATGCACCACTACAAAAAGGGGCAATAACGGGCTAGTTGGTAAAAAGAATCTGGGAGTAATAGTGGATCACAAATTGAATACGAGTCAACAATATGATGCAGTTTGAGAAAGGCGAATATCATTCTGGGGTGTATTAATAGGAATGTAGTATATAATATGCAGGAGGTAATTGTCCATTCTACATTACTCTAGCGGAGGCCTCATCAGTGCTATGTCTAATTCTGGGCACCTAATTCATTAGGAAAGATGTGGACAAAATTGGAGCGAGTCCAGAGAAAGGGACAATAATAAAAGGTTTAGAAAACCTGGCCTATGAAGAAAGGTTCAAAAAACTGGGCATGTTTAGTCTTGAGAAAAGATGACAGAGGGAATCTGATTGCAGTATTCAAATATGTTAAGGACTGTTATAAAAAGGACAGTAATCAATTTTTCTCCTTTCCACTAAAGGTAGGACAAGAAGTAATGGGCTTAATTTGCAGCAAGGGAGATTAGGAAAGTTTTTCTAACTATTAGGGTAGTTTCCAAGGGAGGTTGTATAATCCCCATGATTGGAGGTTTTTAAGAATAGGTTGGACAAACACCTATCAGGGATGGTCTAGGTTTATTTAGTCCTGCCTCGGTGCATGGAACTGGACTGGACTTCTCAAGGTCTCTTCCAGCCCTACATTTCTATGATTCTATGAACCTAATCCTAAATGAGCTTATCTGGATATTATAGTAGGGTGGGGTTTGCCACCTCCTCCTGGTGGAATGAGCTGTGATGTCCATCTACAAACCTGGAGGTTCTCCAACAGCTTGAGGTTGCTGGGTGATCCATGGAATACCAGACACTATCCATACCCTCTGCCCCAGTGTCCCTCATTGGGGTCACATTGCCACGCACCATCCCTAGCCCTTGCTGCCCTGAGACTCGCTACAAAAGTGGACCACCACCCTGTCTTTAAGGAAAAGGCAATACAAACTGGGGTACTCTCTGCAGGGCCATCTGAGGAATAATGTGCTTCCCTCTGAACCTATCCTTACCCATCCTGAGGCTGCCCATTTCCCCCCTGCAGATGCTAGGAAGGACAGGGTAGAAAGGAAGGTGCTGTAAATGGAGCTGACCCACCTTTCATGCAAGAGGAATGAGAGCTAAATGAGGAGGATCCCTTCCTGGGGACAAAATATGGCCCAATTTCATTTACCCCACCACACCCACTCAGACTGCTATGTGAACTAGTGAAAACAAGAACTATAGTAAACAAATTCCAGGGGGAGGGGCAGGGGGTGGCCCGCAGAAATAGCAGATATGGATCTGGCATCCATACCTATATTACTAACATGGGGGACTAGAGTGGTTTTCCTAGATGGCGTGTTTACATGCTAACTCACAACAGGTGCTGCCCGCTGGAAATCATTGCTTCTTCTGAAGTTAACAGGCTGTTATTATAATGTAGGGCAGGAATATTCGCACATGTGTTCTCACATTATGTTTTAACAAACACATGTAATCCAGCTAAACACTATGCATTAATATAGTATTGTATGCTAATTTAGGGCCAGATCCCACTCTAGGGGGAATGTTGCCATTATTTCAATGAGTGCAGTTCAGGCCATTAGTTATAAGAATTAATTTCAAAATTTGCTACCTTATTAACTGAAAAGCAGAAAATCCAATATTTTAGTGCATGCAGAAGATGCCTTTCCAATGCATTGTGGCAAATAGTGTTTAGAGACATGCATTTTGAAATGTTGATTCCCTGTGCCCGCCCCCCATGCATTTAGATCTGTTTGATCAGGGTTTCACTGTGCCATTGCTGTAGCAATTGTTCAGTTTAGAGGCCACTCAGAGATGTCGTGCATAAGCTGTACAGTGCCTTGTGGCATTAAATTACTACATAATAAAGGTCATAAGATGGCAATGTACCAAACACTCTTTCCATCTACAAAGTCAGAGGTGAAACAGCATCCAAGGCCTAGGAGCCCTGGCTCCTGTAACCCGAAGGAAATCCTATACCAAGATCTATGAGGAGAGGAAGTATATCATGTCAGCGTAACATGCAAATACAGCTCCTAAACATTTGGAAATAAATGTTTAAGAACATTGTGACAAATATTATTGCACTAACTTAAATAGAATTCTATCAGGGATTCATAAAATCCATTATCTGGAAAATATATTACATGTTTTATATTACTTATCTATAGTGCAGCTTTCCACATATGCCATTATATTTAAAAGCATTAAAATGCTGATAGATTGTATTTTGTATATTTTAATATTGTACCAGACTGCACAGAGTTGTTTCACTAAGGCTGCTTCTATTCTGGCTGAATAATTCCATTGATTCTTCCACTTTAAGATGGTCTGTATCTAAACGGTTTTCCTAAAAATCTTCTGCTACAGCTAGAATTATATGATGAGTCAAATGGAGAATACAGTACTATGAGGTTTGCATGCAAAACTAGTCTCCCCTCAAATAGGACTCTTCATATCTTTGTACTCTCTTTAGTTTTCCTTTTTCTATCTTTCTGCCTTCAGGGCAAATGCAAAGAGCTGGGCTGGACCAGGATAATATCAAGTGTTAAGATACCAAGCTTATTAAGGTTTGCAAATGCAAAAATATTTCTGATATTAATGTCTTTTAAATAATGCAAATAGTGTGCCACTTTAAACAACAGCTTCCATAAGACAGCTTCGGAAATCTCCAAAAGAAATACACTTAAAACAAAGATAACCCAAGAACTCAAATACACTTGAACATACATAATCAAAAATAAATGGATATATTTTTTTCTTTTTAGCCTCCTTCCACTCCAACAAAAGGGATGCAAAGGGGAAGGATTGAGATCCTGCCACAAACTGGCTGGACTTCCCTCAGAAATTTAGCATCTTGGCATACTTCCTGGGATGAGATTTCTTTTTAGAGAAAATAATCATGGCCCCAGTTCTTCCGTGGAACTAGTTAAACTGGGCCCTTGAGTCCCAAATGGATTCTATCGGAGTGCAAAGGTCCATACTAGTAGATCCCGATGAATGATCAAGGTCTAAAAAAAGTTAGGGTGTGTGTGTGTGTGTGTGTGTGTGTGTGTGTGTGTGTGTGTGTGCGCGCGCACCCTCCAAGACTCTTATAACACTAACCCAAAGTGTAGCTAATAGTAGCTATATGGTCATATTGCCTGAGGTACTTTAATATGACAGCTACTGTAATATGAACTCATTGGTAAGATTACTCTCAAGCAGAATACCATAGGTGTCTTGTTACATCCCACCAATTACAATTGGTGGAGCAGATGGCTAGGTAGTAGACAGATTGACAGAACTCAAAGAAATATAGAATCTATGCGGACATGAATTATGAAAGGCTGACTTCAGATAATCTA
The DNA here is from genome assembly GCF_013100865.1 of Trachemys scripta elegans. NCBI lineage: Eukaryota > Metazoa > Chordata > Testudines > Emydidae > Trachemys > Trachemys scripta. The sequence goes on along the minus strand of NC_048306.1, from coordinate 80,994,776 downwards.
ATTTACAAAAGTGTAAAGAAAGAAATTATATCCTAAATCTGTGATCCTGTGAGCCAAACACCATCACATCACGGGAAAAGAACAAATAAATATTTTCCTAAAAGGATTTCCAAAAGGGGACTGCATCTAAAGCCATCTGGGGCAGCCACATGGATAAGTTTGCTTTATACCATGGTCTTCAGCACTGAAAAGCATCACTGAGTAAACTTCTCCAGAAATGGATAATAAAAGACCCAAGCCATATGGCTTATTCTGCTCCCATTGAAGCAATGGAAATTTTGCGATTCACATGGGGCCTCTGGGTACTACTGCAATATTAATATTAAACAGTATTAATGGTAAGAGGAATTGAACTTCAGTAAAAGAGACAATGGCTCATATCCTTTTGGTGACTAAGTACAGATAATCTGGGCTCCATCATCATTAAAACAAGTAATGTATGATTAAAAGAAATATTTTTTCCACACAATATATAGTGATCTTGTGGCAAAGAATTCCATAGGTGATCACTGAGCGTTAAGCAGGATTCCAAAAATGGTAAGATATTGCTATGGATAAAAAAAAAAGTCTAGAAATAATAAAAATATTACCAAATGCACGCCTTGAAAGGGATAGAAACCCTCAAGCTTCTGGGCATGAAGCCATCAATCTTTCCTTGGAGGCAGTTTACCCAATAACTACCTACTTGGAGGGTTGCTTCCTCTGAAGCAGCTGATACTGGTGACTGTTGGAAACAGGATACAAGACTAAACGGGCCACAGATCTGATTCACTATGACAAATCCTAAAGTAGTTAACAGTAAACTGAGATTTCTGCATCTGACATCCTGTTCTTTGCTCCATTACCATCAAGACACTCTTGAATATGGCCTTGAAATTGGACAGATACTTCACTCTGAATGGAAGACACCCTAAAGATGCCTCTTCTTTTTAAGATGGACATTAATATTCTGCAGACTGTGTCCAGTTTATTAGATAAAAGATAACAAAACACAATTTTAGTGTGTGAAAACGGCTTCTTTGCTCTGATTTGATATCCAGCACTAAACAATGTGGTCAAAAAGGACTGTCTACTCCACCAGCCACAAAATAAACCCCATAAATGTTTATATATAAATGAATGTTTACACACACACACACACACACACACCCCGATAAGAATATTGCAAACAAAACTTTCTCAGAAGCAGACATTACAATTTATATCCATTTAGTTATCTCCCTTCCACCCTATATATTTGTTCCCTTGACAATGGAGGAATTTATGGAAACAAATATTTGGGAAAAAAGTATAATTGGAAATAATGTTAAGCGGACATTGAGCATGTGTGCTATTCAATATGTAAGGTCAGTTCTATTAATGCCTAAAAATATTTAGGTTTTTTTTTTTTTTTTTTTTTTTTTTTTAAATGGCATCACTTGTTGCGTGTCAACCTCAAGATACCTTGCTTTCTAGAACATTTTGGAGAATTCTATACTTGCATTAGTTTGAATCACACAGTCTTTCAAGTTTCCAATAATATTACCTAAACAAGCTTGAATGGATAGTTCAGACATGCATATAGAATATACAATTTATCAGATACATGGGAATTTGATTTTCACCACCTGGCACCCATGTGGGCTTGCACTTCCCAGTATACTAGTTTGAGAAAAGTTAATTTGGTCTGGTTTGAAAATAAAAATTGGATTCTATCTCACAATGAAATAGTGCAGATAGAAGACGTGTTACCCAAGAGGTAATTAACTAATCAACAAACCTGTCCCATAGAAGAACATAACTGATTTTTAGTAGCTAGCCAGAAATATTCAGAAGTTACAGACTAGTATCAAGAAAACAAAACAAAACAAAACAAAACAAAACAAAACAAAACAAAACAAAACAAAACAAAACAAAACAAAAAAAAGCATTGGCTGATTAACATTTGCAGCTGAACTGAAACACAAAATGGCAAAAAGCTACAAACACAACTGGGGGCAGAGAGGGTCTTCTCCCTGGGCCAGGAAAAGATCACTAGAAACCATTTTCCTTTGTGTGGAGAAGATGGATGGGTGTGGAACCAGGATGCAGTGAGAGGTTAGGAAGTCATGGACTTCTGTAGAGCTCTTGCCCATTAGAGAGAACTATTCAAATTCATAAGCAGACCATATTTAATTTACAATAAGGTAGTCATACAGAACAAATGTGACATCTCCTTTTTGTAACATAGGGATGTATAATACATACACATATCATACTCATGCAGTTGCCATTGAAAAATCCTTTCATAGATGGACATCTCAGTTTTATGACCACAGCCCAGAGAATGAAATCAGAAGTATTATCTCTGAAAGTTATGTAGCACTCAAGGGCAAATCTCAAAGCTTGCTGAGCATCCTTCAACTCCTACTGAATGACATGCAAATTGAAGGTGCCCAGCACCTTACAGGATTGGGTCCTCAATGCACAAAGCATAAAAAGCAGCCATTAGGATTCTCTTCTCATGAATTCTAAAGCTCCTTATACATTGCTACAAACTCTGTGCAGTTCTCAAAACGCTGGAGATGTTCCTGGGAATGCTGGATGGATCTAGGACCAGTTTCTTTGAGGTATTTGGAGGATGCTGATTAGAAATGGTAAGGTTTGCAAGCAGGCAGGCAAGTCTTAGGAAACCGATGTAACTTGGAATATGCATATCATTTGGAGATCTGATGGTTTATTTAATTTAGTGCAGATTGAAGACATTAGAAGAATTACAGCATTCGTGTGATAATTTATATATGTTTTCATTGGCATCAGTACAGCTTTTGTTTGCTGTTCAGAGCTTAGGAATGCTGGCGATTTACACATGTTTTGGATGAAGTATGAATCAAATTCATCTTGTGCTTATAGTGTTTTACATTGCTTTAAATTATACATCTGTCATGTTTGTTATTAAGTCACTACAGTTTACATTGCATTACTGCTAACAAGGAGATATATTACAGTGCATATGAATGTCTTGCATGTTCCAGCAAACGCAAAATACATTGTTTTCCCAATATTCCTCTAGAAAGATCACACATTATAATCACTGTATACAGTGTACCATGTAAAATGATCCCTATTTATTTCGTACAATAGATTGTGTCATATAATTAATTTAGACTAAAGAGGAATGATCAGCATTCACTAACAACTTTTCCTTTGGGACTGTAAATGAAAAACCCTCATTTTATACAGCAGCCAGAGCAAGGGAAGTGCTTATGGAGACAAGGGTTGCATCAAAGGAAAAAATAACCCCACTGCCCCAATTTATTTTCAATATATATTGAGTTTATAAAATTGATCCAATATATCTTATGAAAATGGAATCTTCAACACCACATAATACATTAAATTAACCAACTGAAGAAAATATTGACAGTTTAAACATCCTTTGGAGAGGGGAAGATTCTAAAGGGTGGGAAGGTAAGGTTTGCAATTGGGAGTAAGAGGAAGAAATTAAAGCCAGTCAAGATGGAATAGCAGGAAAATTGATGATAGAACGATTGGACTTTAGAAACATCTCTGTGGGGAAGTGGTGGAAGCCTCATTGCTGGACACATTTAGAATTAAACTAGACAAAAAGTACTTGGGGGGGGGGGAAGGGAGAAACAAAAACCAAAGAGAACAATCTGCACAGGTTGCAATAGGGATGAACTAGCTGACCTAACTGGGCTTTATCATTCATGATACAAATTAAAGAGCTATTTATCTTGAAAGTACATTTAACACACCAGAGAGCATACATACTACACACTGGAGAGACTATATACTAGATACCTTCATGGGAAATTGACTGTAATGTATGCCAGCCATGTTTATCTGTTATGAACATGGCTAGCATACATCTGATTAGACAGCTGAAATTATTACATGGATAAGGCTTTCCTTTTAATCCTTGTGTTGGTTTAAAACAAGGTATTTTTGAAAAAAAGTATTTTCATTAGAAATGTTTATTGTGTATGAAGCAACCTAACAGTGGTTGCCTGGAGTAGTGCTGTATTTTAGCATTCTTGTCCCTGTAGAATCCATTTTTATATTATGGAAATTTTTGTAGACCTTAGGCCATGAGTATTGAACAATTCTCACCTTTCACAGCTTCTCATTGACCTACAGTACAATAGTTTTTTTTAAACATAAAAGAATCATTGACAACCTCTATATTACTCCAAGAGATTGTTTATCCATGTGATAGAGAAGGCTTAAGCTTACAGTTAATTAGAAGTATATTATTGATGACAAACCTTCAGTCAAACAGATGGAATAACTTTGTTCATTATATACTTTAATATCATTTCAAAATGATGATTTCATTGCTTTCTTACAAGCTCTGAGACACCAACATGATTTTTGTTTTCCAAATGGGCTCAGTCGATAAAACCAGATCGCAACAGAGCACTAAAGACTTCTAATGTGATGGTTGAATTTCCTGCCGTTGGTGTCAATACATAATTATTCCGGGCTACATCATGCTCCTCAGCCACTAAGTGCTGAGGAAGGCACCTTGGCTGTTGGTCTTCAGACTTCCTCCCATGGACTTTGGAGAAGGGGGTGTGAATGGTTCAGTGATCATTAGGGCTGCAAATCCATGCCCATTGAATCCATTCCGACTTTAGGTCCTCTCCTTCTGGAGAAAACCCTGCACCACAACTAGGTGTTTCCAACCACTAGGCACCTAAAGCTTCACTCGGGAATGGAGGTGGAGGATGACATTCTAACCTGTGGAGCAGGACCCTGCCAAGCTAGGAGCTGGCTCATCAGCATTAACCTGCACTAGAATTTCATCAGGAAGGGAAGGGGGTGGGCAGCAATGCTGAGAATTCTGACTAACTCTGCTCTCTCCCTCAAAGCCATCTCTCCTCCACAAGTGCAGGTGCCATAGGCATGAAGGCCAAACCAGAAAAATCGATAGCTCTCATGTGGTCTGATATCCCCACATTGGCACCATCACCTAACTAGGTACATCCTGTTCATCATGATACTGCACTATTTTTAAAAGTTCCCAAGGGCTTTCATTTATAATCAAAATAATAATAAATATAGAATCTCCCCCAAAACTCTGGCAGATGTGTCACGTTAACAGTATTATGGTATTAAAAATGGAGATAAGATCAGAATCAGGCTCTGAAAGTATAGTTATTTACCCCAGTGAGAAATCATCAATCCCCTAGATTCTATGGGGGTAAATCTAGATTTATGCCATTGTGAGATCAGAATCCCACCTTCAGCTTCATTCTTTTGACACAGGTGTTTGAATCAGGAGTATCACCAGAAAAGTCACTGAAGTTAAATCAGTTTTATACTAGTGTAAATGAGAAGAAAAATCAGCCCTTTGGTTTCTGGAAGTCAAAAGGGTCATATCTCATACCCTTGAATGAAGGTACCCTATTAATCTAGGAAGCATTTAGCATAATGCTTCACACGCTTGTGATCTGTACACTGGATATCATGCTAATATCGCAAACCTTTACTGTATTTTCTTTTGCTTTTATTTTTCCACAAATTATACCTACATACATTTACTGTAAGCACTATTTTCAGCATACATTAGTGAACTATTTTCATCATGAGTAGCATAGCTTTTTTCCAAAACATAATTGTTCTACTTGGGAAGGATAATGTGTATCAGAGTCACAGGTTAGCCTCTGCAATTCTCTTCGGTAAATTAGCTGTGGAAAAATCTTTCATTGCAGCCTTCAATATTTGTAGTGTTTAAATATAACCACACAGCTTTCATTTGATATAATAAAAGATTCTCATCTGTATTACTAGGTTCAATGTAAGTGGTTTGCCTCTCAAATGTATTATAGTTCATTTCATATTTAGTGATTCAATAATAGCTTAAATTGTATACTGAGGTCAAGTACAGATATTGATCCATTTAAACATAAATACTGCTATTAATTAGAGATGGGGTTGAATTGGAATACCTGGTGCAACTGGGGTCCTGCAAGCACCACCAGACTATTGAAAAAAGACTAAAAGGAGGTGGAATAAGTGATTTTGTACCAAAGAAACTAGCTTAAAAGAAACTTTTACTTGCAAGAACAAGTATTGCTTTAAAAGTATTCACCATATACCTTGATATGAAAGAAGCTTCCTTCTTCCTACAAAAAGATCAGAAGACAGAGATAGAGGATAGTGAGGAGGTAGGGAATAGCTAGTACCTAAAAGAAGATAGAGAGAAAGAAAGCATTTTTCGTGTACATGTGTTAGGTTATTCTGGACATGGGGTAATATGGCCTCCTACCAGCAGATGGAGACAGAAAAATACACTAATGTGAAATTCACCAACCAGGAGACAGGAAACGTGTAAGAGTTTGCTCTAACTGATTCAAGTTTTAGCGAGTTCTTTTTTGAATGTGATGTTTCAGGCTCTCACTGTTTCTTAGACAACCCACTGAGGCCAGGCAGCAGTACATGAAGTTCCAGGATTTTCAGAAGGAGAAGTTATCATAAGTGATGAATTAGGTCAGAAGGAGCTGCACTACAGCTGCAGTCAGAAGTCATACTTCTGAGGCAGGCCATGATGGGGGAAAGTGTGTGTAATGAACTCTTCCCTACTTCTCATATCAGATATTTTCCTGTTTTCCTGTCCATGCTTGGGTCAAAAACCTCCCTTCTGTTTAGGGGAACTCAAGGAACCTCATTGATGTGTTAGATTTGCATCCACCAAGAAAGTAATTTCTGAAGCTGTAGGTAGTGCCCAGGTGAAAGGTTGTCTCACTCTATAGCAAGTTTAAAAGTCTGGCTTCTACATGCAAGTCTGGTGCTTATGAAGAACAGCCAAAGAAGAAGTGGTGTGAAATTTGCACCTGGGAGTTTCCAAACATGTTATTAAAATCTTGGGCAAGAACTCTGGACATTGTCAATAATTTTGACAGCACCGCACAGAAACATTTAACCGTCCTCAGCCTCTCCACACCAACTGGGCAGATAGAGCCTTTTATTTACAGGAACACTGCACAGCTACATTCAAAGCTTCAGAATAAAACTGCATCATGACCAGTCGAAAACATGGCCCATGTTTGCTTTCATGGTTTTGATACTAGACATAACACCTCAGAGGCGCAGGTGTAAGACATTCCATTGGAGGCTGTGTTCGTGATTATACATCCTGAAGTCGAATAAGAACATGCAATTATGATCACAATTGGGAAGCTGGTAGAGTCACTAGCAACTCTGCATCTAGATATTCAAGCACTACATCCAGTAAACTACTAAGAGGAAATATCTAAATGGCAGCATCACCAGAAAATGGACCACTTTCTGGTGATTTCCATTCTCCCAAATAAGAATTTTTAGAGACGGAAAATGCTATTATGCAAGTTATGAGTATATGGAAACATTGTGCTGCCCTAAAGAGTAAATAAAGCTACTTGAAGAGCTGAAGAGTGAAAATAAAATATTTAAATTGCAACCAAACAATGCAGTTTTGAAAACATGTACTGCAAAGGAACTGGTCAGTAAAGAGTGAGGTGTCTGGATCAGGTGGTAACTATCACTGTTCGGGTGTTAAAAGTTTCTGCTCTTTCGGGCAGAAATTGGATCCAAAGTGATCAAAAGAGTCAGTGATCTAGCACAGGAATTCTGTATTCCGTATAGCTTTGTGCTCCTACCAGACATGGCTTCCGTTAGCGTTACTGAGGCAAAACTGTTTATTTCAGAGAAAAGCCATTCCAAAAAGTTGCCTTACACATTAAAGGATACAGTGAACCAGAAATTCCAGGAATTAGAAAATGAAGGGATAGTCTGTCTCCTGCTGCTCAAATTAAGTGGGTCACACCTCGCATGAATATAAAGATAGGGAGTTGAGAATTATTAGAGTTACAGTCAATCTTCACAAAGAAGTCACAAGAGCCCATTCCAAAAACTTCCTAATTCATTTACAGTTTTAAGAGGAAAAAAAATTCACCAGATTAGATTTAAATTTTATTAGGAAATGAGTATGGATACAAATCTAAGCAGTTCCTTGCAAATAAGGCATTAAAACGATTATTCCTACACATATCTTCTGGTATGGCTAGTGCACCAGCAAGTTTTCCAGTCACTACAGACCATATATTGCAAGGGCTATGAGGAGTTATATTTTATCTGGATAGTAACCCCAACTTATGGGAGAAAACAGTTAAATCCAATTGCCTAGCTTGGGAGCAGTTCTAAGCATACACCCTCACAGCTCTAAGAGTCTCTTCCTAGGACGTCAGGACTTCCCTGCGCATTTCTTCAGGGGGAATGGATTGACTGTAGGGACAGGGAATATAGCACAGAATTTTCTGTGGGCAGGGGTCGCTGTCTCAAAGGAAGTTAAGTTGGAGACATGTGTGACGGGGCAGTTTGGCACAGAAACACTCATAAAAGTATTACAGTAACTGCGGAGGCAGTGGAGGCCTACCTACTTTGATTTGGTTGAGAGGTTTCCAGTTTCAGCTGTAGAGTTTGCAATATGGCTTTATTAGAGACACTCCACTCTGGCAATTATTTGCATATTTAATTGGGATAGTGGCAGAAAAGTCAATTCCATTTAGGCTGACTAAATAGCTCACTGTATGTAAATTGTGGCGGTATTTTGAACATTAATGGGGTTGGATGGTGTTCAAGTCTGGACCAAATGCTGCACTAAATGTTGACTTTTTCATCCGGTTCCCAAACAATAAAAACCCTTTTCCCTTAGGATAGCGCTTTCCATCCCAATATTCAAGAGTGCTTTACAGGGGAGGGAAAGTATTACTTGCATTTTACAGATCAGAAAAGGAGAGGAGCAGAGCAGTTAAGTGACTTACACAAGGTCATACAGCAGGATACAGCAGTGCAGTAGCAGAGCTAGGAATAGGACCCAAGTCTCTGGACTCAGTGTCATAGGCTTTATTTATTGAAATCTATTCTAATTTTGTTGCCTTTTCTTGTGTGATGGCAGCTCCACATAAATTATTGACAAGTACAAGAGTGATAATGGGTTGTGCTTGCCACTAATGACACTGTCTTTTGGCTGCTAATGCATCATCTGCATCTATGGCACTATATAAAAATAATAAATTCTTCATTATAATAAGTCCTAACAATTTGCAAGACAATAATTCTTTCCACAGTAAAAATAAACACTCTTAAATAAGTGGATTAAAAAACCCAACCCAGACTACATGGGGAAATTACTTTTTCTAAAATGATAGCTATGTCATACCAACAAATTTTGGAGCAGTCACACTTTTGCTGGCTATTCAGTTCCATGCTGTTGGAAGCTTTGGCTATTTCTAAAAACACAGATGACAAGAACTGCTGTAACTTAACATTTTATCCATAAAAATTATAGAATATAAAAACTTTCCCACTGCTTTTTGGAAGATCCCATTAGATTTGTAAATTTATTTCCTGATAAATTCTTGCTGTGAGACAGGAAAATGTACAGTAAAATAATGTTTAAATAAATGTTAAATAATGAGATTTTATGCCAGGGAGAGCACAAGTCCTGTCCATTCCTTTAGGGTTAGGGCTATGAAATTATTGAAAGAGAATTACATAGCTGAATAGTCAGTGGTCCATCTGGTTGTGGAAGGCAAAAAGCACTAATATGCCCAGTTGTTCAATGTGATTACATAAAGGAAAAGATCTTCCTGATCACAGCATGTGATTAGTTTGTGCCCCACAGCATCTGGATTGATAGCCCTTACTCTATATTAGTTAAGATTATGGGAGATTCTGATCTCATCCATACAAGTGTCCTATTCTTCTTTGAATCTTATGTTGCATAATGTTTGGCAATACACTTCTACCCCAATATAACGCGACCCGATATAACACGAATTCGGATATAACGCGGTAAAGCAGCGCTCTGGGGGGGCTGGGCTGCGAGCTCCGGCAGATCAAAGCAAGTTCAATATAGCGCGGTTTTGCCTATAACGCAGTAAGATTTTTTTGGCTCCTGAGGACAGCATTATATCAGGGTAGAGGTGTAATTGAAGACAGATATAATTATGTCCTGAGATATATCAGGAAGAATGTTTTTTCCAAAGCTAAACTCCATTAGGCACTCATCCTAGCTGGGGACTTTATCTCCTTGTGTGAAGGCAATTGTCCAATTTACCTTCAGCAGGAATGTCTGTTTTCCCATAGTTCTGGGATCATCCCTCCCTCAGGCATCCCAAATAAAAATTGCTTCAAAAAAACCCTCTGAGGGTTACTGTTTGCACCCTTTAATTGTGGAGAGCAAGAGTAGAGGTCATTATAATAAACCACAAAGGTATTAATTATCACACTTGTATCAGAAGCAGCTCTTACCTTTTTAGTCTGAACCTCAAATATTATCTTTTTCTTCTCATGGTTAAGTTGCCTGCCATTAGCCTTCTGGGTTTATTCCCATGGTCATACAATTTGGCTCTAGAGCTCATCATCATGTGTTCTGTTTGTTCTGCATGGATGAGTGAAAGTTCTTGCCTCAGAGCCAATAGTGATTTAAAGCCCTGACTGTCTTGGGTTTCAGCATGTTTAATCCAGCTGCTCAATCTGTATCTTTAATTCTTTGCACTGTAGTGTTTGTTTTCCTCTTTTGCTAATTTACGAGCTATGAAATGGCCTTTTTAGAAGGCCTTAACTAAAGCCTCATTAAAATCGTAGGTGGGCCTTTCGTTTATTCTTTAACATTGTAAAGGACAAATTCTTGCCTCTTCTTCTATGAATGACTGATCTGGGTGGATGAGAGAGGACTCGGAAGAGGGCTTTATCTCATGTTTCCTCCTCCACAGCCCTGCCTATCAGAGATTGTTGTAAAGCATCCATTCCCCCTCAGCCAGTGGTTCTCAATGTAGGGTTACCATACGTCCTCTTTTTCCCGGACATGTCCGGCTTTTCGGCAGTCAAACCCCCATCCGGGGGGAATTGCCAAAAAGCAGAACATGTCCGGGAAAATGGCGGCTCTGTTTAAGAGCCGGGCTGCCTGAACGCTACCGGCTTCGGGCAGCCCCGTGCCTGGAGACCCTGCGCCGCCGGAGCCCGGGAGGGGAAGTGCCCGGCTGGGGGCGCAGGGTCTGGAGGCACCGGGCTGCCCAAAGCCGGTAGCGCTTGGGCAGCCCAGCTCTTAAACAGAGCGGGGGCGGCTGGAGCCTCCAGCCCCCGGGGCTCTGTGTAACTGACCCAGTGTCAGTTACACAGAGACAAAGAGGAGAAAAGCCTCCAGCCCCCGGGGCTCTGTGTAACTGACCCAGTGTCAGTTACACAGAGCCAAAGAGGAGAAAAGCCTCCAGCCGCAGGGGCTCTGTGTAACTGACACAGTGTCAGTTACACAGAGCCCCAGCCGCTGGAGGCTCTGTTTAAGAACCGGGCTGCCCGAGAGCTACCGGCTTCGGGCAGCCCCCTTGCCTCCGGACCCTGCGCCCCCAGCCGGGCACTTCCCCTCCCGGGCTCCGGCGGCGCAGGGTCCGGAGGCACGGGGGCTGCCCAAAGCCGGTAGCGCTGGGGCAGCCCGGCTCTTAAACAGAGCCTAAGAGGAGCAGAGCCTCCAGCTGCGGAGGCTCTGCTCCTCTTTGGCTCTGTGTAACTTATACAGTGTAAGTTACGCAGAGCCGCCGGAGCCCCGGAGGGGAAGTGCCCAGCTGGGGGCACAGGGTCCGGAGGCATAGGGGCTGCCCAAAGCCCGAGCGCTACCGGCTTCACGGTTTGTTGGGCAGCCTCCAGACCCTGTGCCCCCGGCTGGGCGCTTCCCCTCCCGGGCACCAGCTGCGCTGGGGAAGCGCCGGCTGGGGGCGCAGGGTCTGGGGGCTGCCCGGGAAACCGTGATGCTGGTAGCACTGGGGCAGCCCTTTCCCCCTGGCTGGGAGTGGGAGGGAGGAGGGGGCGGAGTTAGGGTGGGGGAAGGGGCGGAGTTGGGGCGGGGCTAGGGGGTGGGGAAATGGGCGGGGCCATGGCCCGTGGAGGGTCCTCTTTTTTTATTTATGAGATATGGTAACCCTACTCAATGGGGCTTTGAGCAGGCTTCAGGGGGGCTGCCAAGCAGGGCCAGTATTATATCTGCTGGGGACCAGGGCAGAAAGCTGAAGGCCCACTGCATGGCTGAAGCTCTGAGACCTGCAACCCAAGGCTGAAGCCCGAGCAATTTAGCTTTGTGGGGCCCCATGGGACATGGGCAGTTGCCCTGCTTGTTACCTCCTAATGCTGACCCTGGCTTTTATATGCAGAAAACCAGTTGTGGCAGAGGTGGACTGTGGAGTTTTTAGAGTACTGCCCAGTCAGCTCCAGTCAAGAGAATCAAATTGGGACTGATGGAAGAGGCCGGATGCTGGACTGAGGATTGGTAACACCTGCTGGCCTGACAAGCCAAAGGCTATAAAGACTGGGAAGGAGCCAGAAGGCAGGGGGCAGCAAGGGAGAAATCATGGAGGGAGCTGGAGGCCTCCTAGCTGAAGGCTGACTCTGCCTGTAAAGGAGGTGATTAAACCTGTAATGCTTGTATATAGATGGACACTAGTGGTGAGACAACCTTAAGTAGATAAAGACAGGGGTGTTGCACAACCTTGAAGCCTCTCCGAGACTTCTTGGGGAGAGCAAGTGGACCCAAAGTGTGGGGGGGTCATGAACCCTGTTACGCTTCTCTTCAACATGACAAATCTTCAAATGTCTCATCTGAACCTGTTGTGTTCCTGTGCTGCCAACTGCTAGTCCAGTGGTGTCTGCATTCAGTGGAGCCTCCTCTGGCTTCACCTCTGTCTGTTGAGTCAGGCACAGTATGAGGATTTTTACCCACTGCTGAAAGTTGACTGTGTGCATACGTCATGTTCACCTCTCTGCTTTCAGCAACCTCTGTTGGCTGCATTTCAGTTTTGGGTGAAGGGATTTCTGTATATATACACACACACACACAATTCGTAAAGTGCCTCGGGAGCATTTGGAATGGAAAGCATATGAAAGTAATAATGTTATAATATATTGTTTAATTGAAAATAGATCCTAGAAACTCAGTTTTTCTCAAGTGGAAATATTTGCTTAAGAATGTGACAAATGTTAGTATTGGGCATATGCCCAAATCTTGGCGTGGGACTCAAACCCACAGTTGACCTTATGGTTTAGTGGTAAAAGTGCTACCAATTTATATGAGGAAAGTAAGGGCCTTACAGCAGTGGTGGTGCAATAGTTGAGCACAGCAGATGCTTCCTTTGACTTCTGTTTGAGAGAGTCATATCCACTAACACCTTATCTCCTCTTTTTTGTCCATGGAGGACAGTGGAGTATTGGAGCTCGATGAGTGCTAACAGGGATGTAAATGTTATGATGGAAACCCTCAAAAAAAGAGAGGAGACCATGGGTACTGAAAGACATTTTGTGGCTAAGGCAGAGAATACAGTGGACGAGAGAGGCAGAAAGTTACCACCACCAAAGGGTTAGGGAACACAAGAGGCTAACTCAGAGCTGCTAGACTCTGTGCAGGGAAACAGCAGGCTATATTTCCTGTCAGATTCCCCCAAAAGGTATTTTGAGCTATGCTGATATACTTTGTTACTAATCCTTCTTTAAAATGTTATTGCTGACCTTGGTTGCAAAACAGGAGTCCAGTATTTATTATCAATCTGGTCCCCTACTTTCTGCTAGAAGAAGCCTCCAGGAGAGGTTAGACTCTAGTGCTACTAACATACTTGCATTAGCTGAGGAGATGTAAAGCAGATTGTGCATCTGTGGAATGTCATAATACCTGGGAGAGGAGCTCCTGGATAAAAAAATGGAAAGGAGCTCAGGGCCACTGAGAGCGGGTTTGGGCCCCGGTGAAAAAAATTTCAGGTCCCCTGGCAAGCGCGGACAGGCTAAACAGCTGGGGAAACTGGGCCACCTTCTGCACCGCTGGGCCCTGGTAATTTGTACCGGCTTCCCTCCCCTGTCAGCCCTGTTGGACCTAATGGCCACCCTGACTAGGCCCATCACTGAAGGCATCAGCCCTTTGGCTGTCAAAATAGGATCATAGGATTCATCACTGCTTCTTTGGAACCGGGCAGAGACAGTAATAAGGAACAGCTTCCTCCACCTCTGGCTGGTTAAGAGATTGCACAGTTCCCAGACAGGGGCAAGCAACCATAATCCAAAGAATTATAGTTTCCTATGGAGTGTGGGGGAGAGGGGGAAGGGATTAGAAAGAATAAAGAATGATTTTTTAAACAGCACCAGTTGTTGCAGGACAATAATTTTAATCTTCAACCCTGTACATAGTTATAGTGCTCTTGTGTTCAGAGCGGTTATTAAAGCATTCTATCACTATTAGTGTAAAATGTGCTCTGGGTAGCACAAAAATCTATTTAGTTTACTATTTGGTGGATATACATCCTGTTCTAGTAGCAACACAAGGCTGGTCTCAAGTGACAATGGTACAGAATTGTACCATATGGAGTGTGATGCGGTGCTTTCTGGTGCATCCCAAACATGCAATATGACTTCTGGTCTTCATCAACGAGGGTCATTCTACCGAAGGTCATGAGGAATCTCATTCATAAAAGTGTTCCAGATACATGAAAAGAGTGAGAAATCATAGATTTAGATTTGCCTTGCAAAGCACTTTAACACATTTTACCCATCAGAATACTAAAGGGATCATTCACACATCTATTCACACTCTGAACAGAGGCAATTCTGTAAACAGAAACAAGTGTGGATCTATATTATACAATACTACTCACAATATAATAGAGCTAGAATACTTGACTATTTTCATTATAAAGATATGATGGTTCTGAACTGAAACATCTGGATTGGGGGTTCCCAACATTTGGAAATTTCTGAATCCAGGTGTTTGGTATAGGCTTCATCTTAATAGAGCTGACAGAAAAATATTTTGAGCCCAATTCATATAAAACTACCTACATAACAAAACACTAAAAGAGCCATGAAGGGTACAAGTCAGAATTTTGTTCCTGTAGGAGAGGGATCCTAGAGTGCATTGTGAACCAGTGGTTTTCAAAAAAAAAAAAAAAAAAAAAAGGCAGGACAGACTGAGTAGAGGAGCCTACTATCAGATCAGTAAGTAGGTACTTTGAAGAGATTACTACTATTTACATCACACCAACATACAGAGACACCAATCAGTGCCAGAGCCCTACTGTGCTAGGTGCTGTACAAACATGTCAAAAGCATCTCGGTTTAGTCACTCACTACTTTGGTCAAAAGATATTTGAGACAGGTTTCCTAACTCAAAGGGAGCTGCTTTGAGACCGGTGTATGAGAGCAACCAGTGCTCTGGTAAAGCACCAAATGCGGTGGTAAAACAAGAGCTCTTGACAAGATTACATTCCACAAACACAACAAAGATATCAAAAGCCGAAGAGCAAGAACTGTGCTGGATGGGATTTAGGGCAAAGTGCAGATTCCATAAGTAAAATGAATTCTGACATTTTTCTGGTCTCTAGCACAGTATGGATCAAGTCCTGTTTCCACTGAACTCTATGGTAAAACTCACAAGGATTTCTGTGGGATCAGGAGAGAGCTGTAAGCCATTTGTTTAATTACCCTTCAAAGTATTACAGTATAGTTAGGATCTTGTTCTTGCTGGTACCTTCACCCCCTCAAAACAAGCATCACTGCAGAGAGACTGGCCCTTATGGACAATTTGAGTGATCAGTGTTTGCTAATTAATAAAAATATGCCATATTTTTGTAAGACTTTCAATTTCTCTATTAACAAGGACACGCTTTGGAAAAATCTGTCTGAGTTCACAGCAACCAGAGATTTTTCTTCTTCCTCTTACTTGCCCATGACTTTAAAAAAAAAAAAAAAAAAATAGTTCAGTATTTCTTCTCATCCATTTGCTGTAGGTAAATGAAATTCGTACAGTAGATTAGATACAAGCTGATCCTTCTATTTATTTTGGACCAAGTGACTGCAACATGGGTACCACAAAATTAAGTCACATTTCACCTTACCGTGTGAAAAGGTAATTATCAATGTCAATTAGACACTCAATCACTGACCTGCTGGAGTATAATTGACAAGGTATAATTACTTTTGCCGTACGCAAGTTAAAATGTAGTCTCACTGAACAAAGGACCATGCAGGGAATGGCTGGATTGTATAGAGTCATAGACAAAGGTCAGAAGGGACCATCATGATAGTCTAGTCTGACCTCCTGCACAACGCAAGCCACAGAATCTCACCTACCCACTCCTGTAATAAACCCCTAACCTATGTCTGAGCTATTGAAGTCCTCAAATCATGGTTTAAAGACTTCAAGGTGCAGAGAATCCTCCAGCAAGTGACCCGTGCCCCAAGCTACAAAGGAAGGAGAAAACCCCCCAGGGCCTCTGCCAATCTGCCCTGGAGGAAAATTCCTTCCCGACCCCAAATATGGTGATCAGCTAAACCCTGAGCATGTGGGCAAGACTCACCAGCCAGACACCCAGGAAAGAATTCTCTGTAGTAACTCAGATCCCACCCCATCTAACATCCCATCACAGGCCATTGGGCATATTTACCCCTAATAATCAAAGATCAATTAATTGCCAAAATTAGGCTATTCCATCATATCACCCCCTCCATAAACGTATCAAGCTTAGTCTTGAAGCCAGATGTGTCTTTTGCCCCCACTTCTCCCCTAGGAAGGCTGTTCCAGAACTTCACTCCCCTGATGGTTAGAAACCTTCATCTAATTTCAAGTCTGAACTTCCTGATGGCCAGTTTATATCCATTTGTTCTTGTGTCCACATTAGTACGGAGCTTAAATATTCCTCTCCCTCCCTGGTATTTATCCCTCTGATATATTTATAGAGAGCAATCATATCTCCCCTCCAGGGCCGTAGCAACAAAGAACGTGGCCCCCTCTGAACGGTGGCCCCCTCCGAACATATGTCCGGGCAGAAATGCAGAAACTGGAATGCAGTATTTATTTTGCCACTTTTAGGGGCCCCCTTCCTTGCGGGGCCCCCTCCGGTCGGAGGGTGCTCGCTATGCCTCTGCTCCCCTCAACTTTTTTGGTTAGGCTAAAACAAGCCAAGCTCTTTGATTCTCCTTTCATAAGACAGGTTTTCCATTCCTCAGATCATCCTAGCCCTTCTCTATACCTGTTCAATGTTTAAGAAGGATGAATTCAAACTGGGAGACCAGAACTGCACACAGTATTCCAGATGAGTTCTTACCAGTGCCTTGTATAACGGTACTAATACCTCCTTATCTCTACTGGAAATACCTGGCCTGATGCATCCCAAGACTGCATTACCTTTTTTCACAGCCATATCAATTGGCGGCTCATGGTC
The DNA here is from genome assembly GCF_013100865.1 of Trachemys scripta elegans. NCBI lineage: Eukaryota > Metazoa > Chordata > Testudines > Emydidae > Trachemys > Trachemys scripta. The sequence continues at coordinate 80,977,560 of NC_048306.1, read as the reverse complement.
ATCCTGTGATCAACCAATACTCCGAGGTCCTTCTCCTCCTCTGTTTCTTCCAACTGATGCATCCCCAGCTTATCAAACATTCTTGTTATTAATCCCTAAATGCAGGACTTTGCACTTTTTACTATTAAATTTCATCCTATTACTATTACTTCAGTTTACAAGATCATCCAAATCTTCCTGTATGATATCCCGGTCCTTCTCTGTATTGGTAATACCTCCCAGCTTTGTGTCATCCACAAATTTTATTAGCACATTCCCACTTTTTGTGTCGACGTCAGTAATAAAAAGAATAAATAAGACTGGTCCCAAAACCTATCCCTGAGGATGGCAAGATAAAAAAACCATGAAAGTAAAAATTAAGCATCTGATCTATGATTTTGTCCACAATAGATGAAAACAGGCACTCTGTTAAACTCTGTTTCCCATTTGTGAGATTACATCCTAATCCCCAGTAAGAATTGAGAACTTGAAAACCATAGATAAGAGACTTTGCATGGCTTGGAGAGGTTACTATAGCTGTAAGAGATGGCTACTCTGTGCCAAGCAGCTGTTTAAAATGGAAAGAGAAAGTACCAAGTAAACAGATTCAGGGGATGGAATGAATGCTCTTCAGACCAACCTGGTGGTGCTAACCTGCAGTGCATGAGCTAGGGAAACAGAACACCTTGTGATGTAGTGATCAGCAACACAAAATGAGGAGAGGCCTGTTAATCAGGCAAATAACATCAGCAGATGGCCCAGATAGGCATCTTGTAAAGCACAGCACCAGCCCCAAGTTCAAAAGGGTACACACAGAACAGTGATAGATGGCATGTTAAAAAGATCTTGTTTAGATACAGTCATACAAATGTATTTTGCCATGGGAGAGTTGCTCTGTCCTGAGAAGAGCTGGATAAATATATCAAAGCAGAGGAGGAGAAGAGGAATACTGTCTTCAGGGGATGCAGAGTCCCTCTTGTCAGTCTACATGGAGACTGTATAAACAGATTTTTAGAAGTTATTTCATTTTGGAATTGCAATTACTCCATCTAGTGGTCAATGATTAAAATCTTCTCCAAATCAGCCATTGGTCAGTATTTCTGGATATAAAGTTAGCAGTGATTATTGAAATACTTATTTTTTTTTTACATTTAACTGTGGTCTTACTTCTGTATTTACCATGAACAATTTATTTGTAATTTAGGTTACAGCTGTGGTGGTACCTGCTTTGATAACTTCCACTTAAAGTAATTATACTACCATTGTTAGTATTCTGTATAGAATTAGAAGGAGGTGTGTTTATCATGTGGGCTATTGATTTTTTTTTTTAATAAAGATAGTTAAAGTAAGTTTACAAATTCATTCTGTTTTTAAGAAAAGTGTTACGTCTCAATCCTCCTTAAACGTATGCTTAACTGAATGTATGAGTAGTCGGTCTCATGTACTTCAGTTTTATGAATAGTCCCACTAAGTATGCACTTAAGTGATTTGCTGAATTGCAGTTTTAGAATATATATCATTTTTGATAAACTTAATACAGATACTGCATGTGGTTGCAGTGTCTATGACAACAGCTGGTACCTCACTAGCATGTTCATAAGATACTATGAGAGTTTAGATTCAGTACAGATTCAGACTAACACGGCTACCCCTCTGATATGAGAGTTTAATTTATGTACCACTGTGGGCCATGGGCTGTATATACAATTGTGTTCTACTCCATGGGGGGAGGATTATCACATTTCCTTCAGGAACTAGGAGAGAGAGAAAGGTGAATTGCTCACATTGTAAACACATCTATACAGGTACCACCCCCTGGAGAAATTCAGAGATACTGGTTCAGACTGGGTTTCCAGAGACTAAGGTTGCCAGGTGTCCAGGTTACTACCAGAATGCCCAGTTGAAAAGGGACCCTGGCAGCAGCTGTTAAAAGTTCAGTCGGCAGCACAGTGGGGCCAAGGCACGCTCCCTGCCTGCTGTGGCTCTACGCCTCTCCTGGAAGCAGCAGTGTGTACCCCACTCCCCCGCCCGGCTCCTATGCCGAGAGGCAGTCACAGGGCTCTGCACACTGCTCCTGCGCCAAGCACCAGTTCTGCAGCTCCCATTGGCTGAGGACAGGGCATAGCTGCTTGGCCAAGCCAGACGGGGGACATGCTGCTGCTTCCAGGAGCTGCCCGAGGTAAGCACTGCTCGGAGCCTCCACCCCCTGCCCAAGCCCTGATCCCCCTCCCACACCCTGAATCCCTCATTTCTGGCCCCACCCTGGAACCCACAACCCCAGCCCAAAGCCCATATCCCCCCCCCCACACCTTAACTCCCTGTCTCAGCCTGGAGCCCCCTCCCATACACTGAACCCCTCGGCTCCCTTCCCCCCCCCAGAGCACCCTCCTACATACCAAACGCCTCATTCCCAGTCCCCAGAGCCTGTGTAACCCACACACCTTCTGGATGTGGTGCTCTGTCCCATTTAGTAGCACCAAGACCCCAGAGAGAGATAAAGGAGTCTGCTCTACAGCCTTAGCTAAGAGCCAGCCAGTTGGCTTTTAACTCATGCAGTAGAGGCTCATGCACTAAGCTCCAGAGGTCCCCAGTTCAATACGGCCTGCTGATGACTGGGGTCTGTTCGTGTTACACCTGCAACCCATCTGCAGCACTCACCCCCCTCCTGCACCCCAGCCCCCAGAGCCAGCCCTTGAAAATGAGCAAGTGAGTGAGGGGCAGGGTCTCAGAGGTGTAGGGCTTTAGAGAGGGCAGGTCAAGGATGTTTGATTTTGTGTGAGTGGAAAGTTGGCAACCCTACCAGAGACTAGGAAAACAAAAAGAGCATTTGTCTTTAAAAGGCTGTGTTTAAAAAAAATTATATACAAGTCAGGGCCATCTTTCTGATCCAGCAAATGGATAGGACCTTCTGTTCAAGGCCCCAACCCTTGTGAAAGGGTTGGAAAAACGTTGGCCTATTAGAGCCCTATAAGACTGATGGGTGACCGCTGAAGCTTTTAGCATGTGTATAGGAACATCTCTTGTTTTTGTGTGTTTTCTCTGTAATACTTTTGCCATAATAATAAACGTGCTCTTTTAGAAAGAGCAGTGTGGTAGCTTGTAACTGCTGGCAATACACTGTTCATAGCCCTTGGAGGGAAAGCAGAGCACAGGGGCTGGCCTTTAGGTCAACTGGCTTGCTGGAGATATTTCAGTGTAAGGCAGGGAGCTTTGCAGCCTTAAAACCCCAGTCAGGAGGAGGAGAGACACATGTTTCCACCCAAAAGAGGTGATGACAGGGAGCAGAAAACTAAGTGGGTGCCCTCAAGGGACCATGGAAGGGGAATACAGGTGCTGTTATCCTGAAATTATGACAGCTGTATCCTAGATAGGAGAGAGTCTTCTAGATCACTAGGGCATGAAGGGAGCCCAGGAGAAGGAGACTGCAAAGCATCTACAAAGGATAATGGGGAAATATTTACAGTGTGGTTGTTCATATACATTATGAAGAGGAGGCAGAAGCAGAGGTATATTAAAAAAACCAACAGCTCAATAAATTAAAATTCCATAAGAATCACCAATATTAAATTGCTTTTATCCAGTACGCAAGAAGGAACTGAACAGAGCAGTTGAGCTACCAACAAAAATACGTAACTGAACATTGAGTAGAACTAGACGGGCCCAACTGAGGCTGCCTGGCCCGGTTGTGCTACCTTCCTGAACCAGCTAAGTCCCTTGTACTCCAGGGAGATTCTGCTCAGAGGGTGGGTGGTGTTTTGCTGCTGTCTTCTATTGCATTTCCACTCGATGGACAGGGTACAGAGCTTAAGTTACCAACAAGACTCTGTAGTTGCTCAGTCAGGAGGACTCCTAAGAAGAGGTACTGAATAAATGCAGCCCTCTGGATAATCTCTATAAAGGTTGGTTCTTTAAGGGACCCTTGCATAAATGTGGTTGTAGCCTTTTCACTGTGTTGTAGCTTGTTCTGTCATGGAGGCTCTGCCATTGGGACCTCTGCCAGACCTTAAAGTGGCAAAAAGCTGAAGTCTGACCAAATAATGCTTGCTCCAATGAAAATGTTTTGATTTATATTGTAAGCGCTTTGGGGCAGCCACTACACCTTCCTAAGCCTTGTCCACTACTGCAACAGCGATAACTAAGAGAAAGTGTAAAAGCACTACAATACATCCACAATTATGATCAAACACACAAAAAAGGATCAAGCAATATTGGTCTAAATGTAGACATTTTGAAAGATTAAATAAAGTTCCTAGCTTGTGTGTGTGTTTGTTTTCTGGAGGTAGGGCCAGTCAGGTTAGAACTGTCACTAACATGCAGAAAAGTTTGTGTGTGTGTGTGTGTGTGTGTGTGTGTGTGTGTGTAGAAATGTATATATTTCATTTCTGGTTTGGTTGCAAAAAAGTCAGTATATGAATTTTTAAGAAAGGTCAAACAGTCTTTATTGTGGGTTCATAGCAATGCCAATCCCTGTAAACACCTAAAAATAGTTAGATATTTTGAAACTACAGATTAGTTATATTAGGTTTAAAGTCATCTGCCCTGAATCTCAGCTCAATTCCTGATATGAAGTACAACTTAATTTTTTAAAGAAGTGAACTGCAAAGAAAAAAAATTGTGTTTTTTATTACTTCATTTTTGACAAGCTATGCTTATATTGGTAGCATAATCAGCCAAGTGAAGAGAGCTCTTATATACTCAGCAGCATTTCCGTTTGCTTGTAACATGCTAACTTTTGAATGCCACATCTGATCGGTCCAATTCATCAATCATTTCTTGATTCTTCACAGATATCTTTGAGGTTCTACTGTAATTCTATGAACACCAGAGTTCCAGACTAACCGGTCAACCATACACCAGGTGAGACTGGAAGTAATCAAATCAGGAAGCAGAGAAAAAAAAAAAAAAAAAAAACCACAACCAGCAAGTTTTGTACAGTGCCTGTATTGCATCCGTATAGGCACAACTCAGCGTTAGCCAGCAGAGCAGGAGCAGTGCTGGGGTCTGCACAGCTTTCACCCCTCCCCGGGCTAGGAGCAGGGCGTGTGCTGTGTGCTATTTTTACCCCCTTCCCCAGCTGGGCGAGGGCATGCTTTTTTAAACCCCTGCCCCCTACTGGCCTGGAGGGGGATGGACATGCTATTTTCTCTCTCACACACACCTCCACACCACCGGGGGCGGGGGGGGGGGGACGACGGCTAGTCTACATTGGCAACATTAATGTGGCTTGTATAGTCACGGCAGAGTGTTGGGAGAGAGCTCTCCCAGCGCTAAAACCACACACCTCCACGAGGGGCATAGCTCTCAGCGCTGGTGCACTCTCTATACTGGCCCATTATAGCGCTGAAACTTGCTGTGCTGGGGGGGGGGGGTGTTTGTTCACACCCCTGAGCGAGAAAGTTGCAGTGCTGTAAAGTGCCAGTGTAGACAAGCCCACAGACAAGCTTGCAAACTCATGCCTGGGCTGAGTAGGGAGCTCAGCTGCTGCTGAATCCTGGCCTGGATATCAGCTTCTGGATTTGGAGCCAGAACTGCGCTTTGTTCAGAGTTACGGATAACCTCTATTCCTCCAGTGTTCATAACTCTGAGGTTCTACTGTATATATTGGTCTGTGAAACGCTAAGATTTGACAAAAGCTTTTATACTAAATAGGAGTCCATATTTTAAAAAGGTGGACATACAACTATACCAGGAAAGAACATACAATAGTCAAAAACTTGAATGTTCCCTCTTAGTGCTCTTCCATTTGCCCACAGCTCACATGTAAGGCTGTACTTGAAAATCCACTCTCCAAACAAATAATTATATGTAGGGTTACCATACGTCTGGTTTTTCCCAGACATGTCTGGCTTTTTAGTAATCAAACCCCTGTCCGGTGGGAATTGCCAAAAAGCCGAACATGTCCGGGGAAATGCCAGCCGGGCACTTCCCCTCCCGCGGTTGCTCTGCTCCTCCCCTGACTCTTCGGCTCTGTTTAAGAGCTGAGCTGCCCGAGCAGCAACATTTTTATGAGAAGATTTGTATCTTAACAAGATGTCCACATTAGGAAAGTTTTAGAACCCCCCCCCTCTAAATCATTACATTTTGTAAGTGAATACTAATTAGAGCCCCAATCCAGGCAGCAAGCAAGGACAGTAAGTTTTCATGTATATAAGGCCTGGTCTACACTACGACTTTAATTCGGATTTATCAGCTTTAATTCGAATTAACCCTGTAACCGTCCACACAACGACGCCATTTAATTCGATGTAAAGGGCCCTTTAAATCGATTTCTGTACTCCACCCCAACGAGCGGAGTAGCGCCAAAATCGATTTTAGCAATTCGAATTAGGGTTAGTGTGGCCGCAATTCGATGGTATTGGCCTCCGGGAGCTATCCCACAGTGCATCATTGTGACCGCTCTGGACAGCAATCCGAACTCGGATGCACTGGCCAGGTAGACAGGAAAAGCCCCGCGAACATTTGAACTTCATTTCCTGTTTGCCCAGCGTGGAGAGCACAGGTGACCACAGATACCTCATCAGCACAGGTAACCATGCAGGCTGATAATCGAAAAAGAGCACCAGCATGGACCGTGAGGGAGGTACTGGATCTGATCGCTGTATGGGGAGAGGATTCAGTGCTTGCAGAACTTCGTTCTAAAAGACGAAATGCAAAAACTTTTGAAAAAATCTCCAAGGGCATGATGGAGAGAGGCCACAATAGGGACTCTGAGCAGTGCCGCGTGAAGGTCAAGGAGCTCAGACAAGCCTATCAAAAAACAAAGGAGGCAAACGGTCGCTCCGGGTCAGAGCCACGGACATGCCGCTACTACGCCGAGCTGCATGCAATTCTAGGGGGGGGCTGCCACCACTACCCCACCTTTGTTCGTGGATTCTGGGTCGGGGATAGTCTCGACGCCTGAGGATTCTGCCGAGGGGGTAGAGGAGGAGGAGGAGGAGGAGGATGAGCTTGCAGAGAGCACACAGCACTCCATTCTCCCCAACAGCCAGGATCTTTTTATCACCCTGACTGAAGTACCCTCCCAAGCCTCCCAAGCCAGTACCCAAGACTCTGACCCCATGGAAGGGACCTCAGGTGAGTTTACCTTTTAAAATATAAAACTTGTTTTAAAAGCAAACAGTTTTTAATGATTACTTTGCCTGACTTTGCATTCGCGGTCAGTTCAGCTACTGGAAAAGTCTGTAGCTACTGGAAAAGTCTGTTAACGTGTATGGGGATGGAGCGGAAATCCTCCAGGGACATCTCCATGAAGCTCTCCTGGAGGTACTCCGAAAGCCTTGCCAGAAGGTTTCTGGGCAGTGCATCCTTATTCCCTCCTCCATGGTAGGACACTTGACCACGCCATGCTTGCAGCAAGTAATCTGGTATCATTGCCTGACAAAGCCTGGCAGCGTATGGTCCCGGTGTTTGCTGGCATTCAAGCAACATCCGTTCTTTATCTTGTTGTGTAATCCTCAGGAGAGTGATATCACTCCTGGTAACCTGGTTGAAATACGGGAACTTAATTAAGGGGACAGAGGTGGCCGTTCCTACTGGGCTGTTTGCCTGTGGCGGAAAATAAATCCTTCCCTGCAGTTAGTTTTTCGCGTTTGGCTAGCAGGGATCTTCCCTGTTACCAGCCACGCGGTGGGGGGAGGGTACTGTGATCATCCCAGAGAATTCATGGCGAGGGGGGGGGGGGGCGGGGGGGGGGGGGGGGGTAGTTTGGTGCCTGCAGGGATCTTCCTGCAGGGTTAGTTTGTTTTCTGGTGCTGCTGAATGTTAACAGAAAAACCGCAGCACTCTACTTGCCTGAAGGGGCCCAGACAAGCACCACCACACTGCCCCCCCCCCCCCAACTGGCTGAGATTGGCCAGGCTTCTGCAGCACTCTACAAGCTATGCTTGGTATGTTGGAAAGCACGGACGGCGCTGAAGCTTACCATGGCCGCATGCAAGCCGAATTCTGTTGCCCAGACCTGTGATTGATCTCTAGCAGCAAAGCCACAGGCACTCAGCATTAAGAGGCAAAATGCGACCTTACACAGAAATCACATGTGCTATGTAATGTGAACAGTGTTGGTCACCGTGAAAGAGTATAAGCATTGTTCTGCAAAATGTAGCTTTTAAAACAATTCTCTCTTTTTTCCCCTCCCTACAGCAGCTGCAAATTCCTCAAGCCTCCCTCCTCCATCCCGAAGGTTATCACAGATAAGGCGTCGTAAGAAGAAGACGCGGGAGGACATGTTTTCTGAAATTATGCAATCCAGCAGGAGTGACAGAGCTCATCTGAATGAGTGGAAGGAAACAGTTTCAAAGTATAGGAAAGAAGTCAGTGAACGTGAGGACAGGAGGGACCAACGTGAGGAGAGGAGGGACCAACGTGAGGAGAGGAGGGACCAACGTGAGGAGAGGAGGGACGATCGAGATGAGAGATGGCGGCAGGAAGACCAGAGGATGAAGGATGCAACGCTGGGGCTGCTCCGGCGTCTGGTGGAGGTTCAGGAACGGCTGCTGGAAAACAGACTGCCGCTTCAGCCCCTGTTCCACCCTCCCCCCTCCCCATGTTCCGTATCCTCCTCACCCAGACGTGTAAGAACGCGGGGGGGGAGGCTCCGTACACCTTCCCATTCCACCCCAGTAGACAACCCAAGCAAAAGGCTGTCATTTTTTTAACCTTTTCTTTGTGGCTTTTTCCTTCCCAGCAATCCTCCTCCCAAATACCACCCGGGTTCCCTCCCTCTTTTTCTAATCTATTAATAAAGAATAAATGATTTTTAAATGATAGTGACTTTATTTGGTTTGAAAGAAAGCTGGGGGAAGGGGCAGGGTGGGTTCCTTACAGAAAATCAGTCAGTAAAGGGGGAGGGTATTCATGAAGGAGAAACAAACAGATATTTCACATGGTAGCCTGGCCAGCCATGAAACTGGTTTTCAAAGCTTCTCTGATGCACAGCGCTTCATGGTGTGATCTTCTAATCGCCCTGGTGTCTGGCTGCGCGTAATCAGCAGCCAGGCGATTTGCCTCAGCCTCCCACCCCGCCATAAAGGTCTCCCCCTTACTTTCACAGAGATTGTGGAGCACACAGCAAGCAGAAATAACAATGGGGAGATTTCTTTGGCTGAGGTCAGAGCGAGTCAATAATGAATGCCAGCGGCCTTTTAAACGGCCAAATGCACATTCTACCACCATTCTGCACTTGCTTAGCCTGTAGTTAAACAGCTCCTGACTCCTGTCCAGGCTGCCTGTGTATGGCTTCATAAGCCATGGCATTAAGGGGTAGGCTGGGTCCCCAAGAATAACTATGGGCATTTCAACATCCCCAACGGTTATTTTCTGGTCCGGAAAGTAAGTCCCTTGCTGCAGCCCTTTAAACAGAGTAGTGTTCCTGAAGACGCGAGCGTCATGAACCCTTCCCGCCCAGCCCGCGTTGATGTTGGTGAAACGTCCCTTGTGATCCACAAGTGCTTGCAGCACCATTGAAAAGTACCCCTTGCGGTTTATGTACTCGGTGGCTTGGTGCTCCGGTGCCAAGATAGGGATATGGGTTCCGTCTATTGCCCCACCACAGTTAGGGAATCCCATTGCAGCAAAACCATCCACTATAGCCTGCACATTTCCCAGAGTCACTAACTTTCGTAGCAGCACCTGAGTGATTGCTTTGGCTACTTGCATCACAGCAGCCCCCACAGTAGATTTGCCCACTCCAAATTGATTCCCGACTGACCGGTAGCTGTCTGGCGTTGCAAGCTTCCACAGGGCTATCGCCACGCGCTTCTCAACTGTGAGGGCTGCTCTCATCTTGGTATTCTGGCGTTTCAGGGCAGGGGACAGCAAGTCACAAAGTTCCATGAAAGTGCCCTTACGCATGCGAAAGTTCCGCAGCCACTGGGAATCGTCCCAGACCTGCAACACTATGCGGTCCCACCAGTCTGTGCTTGTTTCCCGGGCCCAGAATCGGCGTTCCATGGATAGAATCTGCCCCATTAACAACATGATCTCCAAAGCACCGGGGCCTGTGGTTTCACTGAATTCTGTATCCGTGTCTGTGTCCATGTCCTCATCATGCTGCCGCCGCCGCTGCCTCCTCTCCTCGTTTTTCTGGTCCTGGCGGAGCATAAACTCCACGAGAACGCGCGAGGTGTTTGCAATATTCATGAGTGCTGTCTTGACCTCAGCGGGCTCCATGCTTGCCGTGGTATGGAGTCTGCAGTGTTCACCCACCCAAGAAAAAAGGCGCGAAAATGGTTGTCTGCCGTCCGTTGCTTTCATGCAGGGAGGGAGGGAGGGAGGAAGTGAGACTGTACCCAGAACCACCTGCGACGATGTTTTTTGTCCCATCAGGCACTGGGATCTTAACCCACAATCCCAATGGGCGCGGGAGACTGCGGGAACTATGGGATAGCTATGGATTTGCTACCCACAGTGCAACGGTGCAGAAATCGACGCTAGCCCCGGTACTTGGACGCACACCACCGAATTACTGTGCTAGTGTGGCCGCACTCATTTCGACTTTATACAACCTGTATCTCAAATCCGAATTATCTAAATTCAGATTAATCCCGTAGTGTAGACATACCCTAAGTGTTTACCGGAGTAGAGCCTAGCTCTGCATAGTCACCAAATCTGCTCTGCATTGGCTGGAATAGCAAAAGATGACAAGGAAGCATGAACTTATGAGGGAAATGGCCAGAAACCAAAGCCAGCTAGGCCGCCAAAGTTCAAGAATGAAAGTTTCTATCACTTTGTTACATGCTTACATCCGAACACATTTCTGCACTTAAACAATATATCAGGAGTTATTTATAGAAACAAGCAAACAAATGCAGATGTGGGAAGCATGGTGAAGAAATACATGCTCTCTTTTCTAGCTTGTCATTTTGAATCTTAGGAAATTGGCTCTACTACAAGCCCCAGTGCAGGCAGTTTTTTTTTTTTAAATAAAGATGTTAAAATATGGACATTTCACCACTGGAAATGTAATCCTCTAAAATTTTCAACACTGTCTCCACTGTCCTGCATCAAGAGCAATGATCGGTGGATAGACTTTTCAGTACACCAGTACCAAAATCTGCTGAATATCTGGAAAGCTAGAAAATGCCTTCAAATAGTAAAGGACCATAATAGTGTCATTATCTCTTTTTTTTTTGGCATTGCAAATGAGGAGTTTGCCTGTTGCAACTTTAATGGGATGTATAAAACCTTAGAATATTGATTTACTGACAACTGTTGAAAAGAGCAAGTAGGAGATGAAAACCCATTGTTTATTTCCATTACCATTTGCTGCAATTATACATTATAGGAAATCAAACAAGCATCTTAAAATGTTCAGCTTCTCTATATTTGTATGTTGACACACTAACTTAGAAGCAGCCAAATAATTAAACATTTTTTCTTTAAAATTCACTCCTTGCACTTTAAGCTACTGCAGGGAGAAAAGTATTCAAAATACTTCCCAAACTTTACCACAGCAATCTAAACATAAGCAAACTGCATTATAGCATCAAAAAAAAAAAAGTGCTTCATAAGTGGCAGGTAGGAGGCAGCTTTGAAAATGCATTGCATGTTTCTTTGTTTGCATGGGTGGTTATTAAACTCTACTTTGCATTTTCAAGAAGCCTTTTGAACATGGAGCATAGGGTGACCAGATAGCAAGTGGGAAAAATCAGGATGGGAATAATAGGTGCCTATAGAAGACAAAGCCCTGAACATTGGGCCTGTCCCTATAAAATTGGGACATCTGGTCACCCTAATGACTAAATATCCCCACAATGTTGCTGCCCCATCCATTCTGCTCTTTGGCAAAGACCACAGAAAAGCTGCATTTACTTTCCTCCATTTAGAAATATATATTCAACATGTTTGACTGGCCTGATGTGCACAGTCACCCCAGTTAGGCAATGATGCCATCAGAAAAATCTATCAGTCACAGACAAGGGGTGTTGCTTCTGGCAGTGTGGCTTTTTCCCTCTCCCATACAAGATATATCCTCCATTTCTGCTTCCATCTCCCCTCTTTGGAGAGTGTTGATCCCTCTCGTCTTTCCATTCTATTTCCTTCCAGTGTCCCTCACCAAAGCTGACTCCTCTTAAAATCTTTACGGTTTTGGTACATGTGCCATTACCTCAGTATTTGTAATGCTACTCTCCAATACTGAGGTAACAAAACTGGGGGGGGGGGGGGGGGGGCGAGAAGAGAAGAGAGGCTTAAGCATCAGCACTGTATATTATTTAGTCACTTTTCTTCTCTTTCTGCTGCTCAAACCCTCTCCCCATTGCGTACATGGTGCTTAACATGGGAATGGTCACAAACCCTGCCATAAAAACAGAATTTGCTTTTAATCAAGCCAGGTCACTGAGTGGGGCACTTTAAGCCCAGTCTTATAGCTGCTGCTCCCAGATTAGGATAGCACCCCCCCCACCCCGCACCAAACACTTTTTTCAGATTACTGTGAACACTGTATCTTCATCTTCCTCTGTCTTCACATGACATACCCCAGCTGCTGGCATCAATAGCCTACAGGGCAGTGGTCTCTTCCCACTGTCAGCAGTCCTCTGCACACTGGAGCAGGGAAGAGCAGCACCTCTCCCTCAGATCAGACCTGTTCCCAACAAAATGGCAAACATCAGCTTTTCCTCTCCCTACCACCATACAAAGAGGCCAGAAGAGGATCCTCTTTGATCCTGAATAGCACAGTCTGAACCTATTGCTCTACCTCCAGTACCACAGCTAGAGAGGAATTTTGTCTTCTCTCCATTCCTGTAGTGGGATGTTGTAGTGCTAGGAAACTGGCTGCAAACTTTTTTCCAGCCTTGCTGCCTAGGACAGGGCAGTGGGGGGTGTTTGATAGAGTTTCCCTCCCACTATGACTGCCTGAGTTAGAGATGAAGTAAGAACAGCTGATACATAGTTGAAGCGCCAACAGGAGTACGGGGCCTGAATCAGCCATTTGCTATATTGCTTAAAAGTTGAAACTGACCCTGCCTAAATTTTAATCCTGGCTTTGATATGGACAATAATCCCTTCAATTCTGTACCTCAGTTTCTTCATTTATAAAATATTTAACTAATCCTCACAACATCCCTACACGGCTGATCATGCCAAAAAAAGAGGTTTTAACCAGCTGTATTGAGTGAAGAGTTCTCATAGAAAAGTGGCCTTTTTTAGACATTGAAATTTTGATAAAAATATTCTGCATTATGGTCCATTTTGAACACTTGCAAACAAAAACTTCAAAATGTCCTTTTAATTGGTGAAATTAATTTTTCAAAACAGCTCTGTTGTAGAAGTCCATAAAGTCATTGCCAAGAAAATTTGTGGATGACAAAGCCTAGCAGAGTAGTAAATAATGAGACTGTAGGACAGTCCTAAAGAGTTAAAGAATTTTTGGTAAACTGGCCCCATTCAAACAAAATGCACTCTGATACAGCCAAACACAAGGTCATTCATCTAGGAGCCAAGAGTACAGGCCATACCCACAAAATGGGAGACTGTATCTTGGAAAGTATTTACTCTGACTCTGATTTAGGGATCATAGTGGAGAAACCAACTTTGTGCTCTGGTTGAGATGCTATGGGGAAAAAAAGAGCTCATGTGAGCCTTGAATGTATAAACAGGGGAGTAGTAGGGCTGTGATTGATACTGGAACACTGCATTGAGTTCTGGTGTCCATGTTCTTAAGAAAATGTTGAAAAATTGGAGAGGTTGCAGAGAAGAGCCATGAAAATGATTTGGGGGCTACAAAAATGCTTTAGAGAGAGAGCGCGAGTGAGTGCGCCAGCCCAATCTCTTTAGTTTACCAAAAAGATGATTTGATTATAACGTCTAAGCACCTTCATGGGGAGAAAATACCAGATTCTAAAGAGCTCTAACCTAATGGAGAAAAGCAGAGCCAAAAAACCCAAACAAAAACCCAATAACTGGAAGTTATAGCAAGACAAATTCAAAATAAAGCACAGATTTTTCCCAGTAACCGTGGTGAACCAGTGGAACAAGCTACCTCAGGAAGTGGCAGATTGTCCATCTCTGGATGTATTCAGATCAAGACTGAATGCCTTTCTGCAAGATATGCTTTAACCAACAGAAGTCATTAGACTCAAAGCAGGGATATTCTGGTGACATTCTATGGCCACGACAGAGAGGAGGTCAGGCTAAATGATTTAATGGTTCTTTCTGGCTTTAATCTATGACTCTGCTTTTGAAGTGCTAGATACAGTAGGTGCTAATTATTAGTCATATGGCTTCATTAAGGTCAGTGGGTGGTACATGGCTAAATGCCCTGCCAGCACTGGAATTATACGCCTTACAGAGTGGGAGGTGAACAACAATGAAGTTGAAATAGCTTCTGTCCCTTCAGGAATAGAGACTCCAGTTCAATCTCTAGCTCAGTTGCAGATTGCTCAGTAAATAATTTAATCTATTTTACTGATTATTATTAATACTGATTTAATCACTTTGTCCAAGGTAATTGTTAGGATCTAAAAATCAGACAGCTTGATTTTAATTGTTTATCATTAGGGGAAATACCTAGCTGGATTAAAATGGCCTTCTTCCAACTATCATGGTAATTTTTAAGCAGTTTGGGACCTAGCATGCTGCCCACCTCAACAGTAGGGGGATAAGTGCCTCAGAAGTGCATACCATATATTGACATCTAGAAAGTAACCATTTGGACTGGTACTCAAATACTACAAGAAATGAATATTGAAAAATCCCTGTTCTGTAAAAAAAGCATAAACACAAACAGTTGGATTTACCTTTCCTAGTAAAACAGGGACCCATTAATACTTTGAATGTCAAAAGAATTGGCTGGAAATACTCATGAACCAGAATTCAAAGGAAAAATTCAACAGTCATTTTCACAGTAATGAGGCCTCACAGCTTAGAGTCATTTCAAATAATAGAATATGATCAGTTCCAGGAATTCTGTCCACAAATGTATCCTTAAAAAAAATTCCCGGGGCCCAGCTGCCAAATTTAGTGACAGTTATTTTTACACTTGTACAGAAATACAAAAAAGAGAATTAAATCTGCAGGGAGCCCCAATTTACTATGACATTTGGTGGACCAGGAAAATTAAACACAGGACCTGACAATGTGATCTACTGAATCATTACAGTGCATCAGACACAGTACTTACCAATTATTATA
Source organism: Trachemys scripta elegans (assembly GCF_013100865.1). NCBI lineage: Eukaryota > Metazoa > Chordata > Testudines > Emydidae > Trachemys > Trachemys scripta. The sequence goes on along the minus strand of NC_048306.1, from coordinate 80,962,452 downwards.
GCATCCCCATTCACAGTGTTATCGCTAAGAATCTGCCTGAGTTTTCAGTGTAAACCCTCTTTTTTCAAGTGATATTATGTGTGGACCATATAAATTCACTCAGAGAGCTTGGGCCATTTCCTCCAAACTTTTGTGAAAAGCCCCACCAAGCTCTCCAGAGGGAGATAAATACAATCGGACGTTGGATTTCCAGAGGAAGGACTATGTGTATCCCCCTCATCCATAGCGCCTCCCCAGAACCTTTACCCACAGAGAGGTAGGGTGGCCAGACAGCAAGTACGAAAAAATCAGGACAGGAGTGGGGGGTAATAGGAGCCTATATAAGAAAAAGACCCAAAAATCAGGACTGTCCCTATAAAATCGGGACATCTGGTCACCCTACAGAGAGGCCAGATTGCATGGAGAAGCCTCTACAGGGGATGGGGGTGGGGGGAGAGGGGCAGAGGAGGAAGAAAGGAGGCGGACAGTATGAGATGATGCATACAAACGGAGGAATCCCCTTTCTCTATTGAAGTTGGAGACACGTTCAGAGGGTCCCCCCTCCAGGTGCAGAGATGGGTAGGGTTGAGGGAAGTGCTCTGGCCCATAGAATGCAGCCCAAACATTATGAACAGAAGTCAACATCTGAGTCAGGAAAACTTCCCCTCACCCCCTGCAACATGAAGCAGTCTGTATAAAATATCTTCAAAAAAACCAAAGCATTCCAGCCTCGCTCTGGATCACATTTGCTAGGCTATCAGCAATCTGAAAACCAATCACATTCCATATTTCTTAGTGTTAAGGCTCTAAAATAGGCTGCAATTTCCAAAATTGGTTAACATTTAAACAAGTTATTGAAGGCCCTAGTTTCACTAGGAAGTGATAAACATGGACACCACCAGAAATAACACAATGCACAAGATATTTCTTATGCAAAGCTACATCTCTGGCAGGCTGTGAATAGGCACCTGGAACCCTCATTAGTCTCTCAAGGAAGCTATGTTTGCCCACTGGGAATCATCAGTCAGAAAGAGCATCAGCATAGGAAGAGCCTTCCTCAAGCGCTACTTAGAATACAAACTCAGGATCTTGTCATTTTGTCTGCATTAGTAGGACTAGGATATGAATGGAACAGTTACATAACCACTGCTTCCCAGCTGGCGAAACAAAAACCTTCTCTCTCCTTTCTTTGTAGGTAGGGCTCCACAATCTTTTCTCCCTGGACAAGATTCTGAGCTGCAGCAGAAGCTTCCAATCCAAATGCTGCTTTCCTAACAAGTTAAACTGACCTGTGCCCTTTAAAAGGAACACAGAGCTTGGGAGCGTTAACTAAACTCCTTAACCACACAAAACCATAGGCAGCAAGTTATATGGGCCTGTGGTGCCGTGCTCCACCAATATTTAAGAACATGGGCCCAGCTCCATCAATGTTTGGGTTTACCACGCTTTGGGGGCCCCCGTGCTTCAGGGGAATGTGGTGTCCAGGATGGCCTGGTGCCGAGTCACTCGCTGCTGCCGGCGCCAGGCCCCCTGCTGGCCCCCAGGATCCCACATCCCCTTGAAGCGCAGGGCCTGGGCGGTTGCCCCGGTCCGTCCTATGGATGGGACATTTCTGCTTGGACCCATTCTGGGCACCACCAAAAATTATACAAACTTGGCACCCATACACACAACTGAATTCTTTTATGTGAAGATTAATAATTTCCAAAATCCCTTACATAAGAAACCAGCAGGAGAAATATTTTTACTAGAGGAAGGACTTTAGTCTGGTTACTTTGGCAGCTACTACTATAGGGCTAGATTATATAGTGGCTGATGAAATGCAGGTACTGACCAGACTGAGGGTGAAGTTCCTCAGGAAGTCTGCTGCATGGAGTAACTAACTGGGAGAAATGGGGGGATAAAATGACTAACCGCTGCTGTTGACCTAAGCATCTTATGTGTCTTTTCCTTGTTGTCACCTACTAGATTGTATTTGTTGTCTTTTGCTTTTTAACTGCCTATTAATAAACTGCAGTTTGAAAACATCAAAATCCTGGGCTCAAGTGGTTTTTTTTTTTTAAATGTGCAAACCACAAGGCCTTGATTAATAGACTGCAGCCCCTTAAGAAAGTCACAGCACAGATATCTGCATCTTGGAATGATGTGAGGGTACATTTATAAGTGAAACCAAGTAACCTAAAGTGCAATTTATATCTTTTTCCAGCATGAACCCTGCTCTATATGTATCCAATCAAGACCAGGGTACAATTCAGATCTTCAGGCCAGCATCATGCAAAGCTAGTATCACATATGGCCTCAAGAAAGCCCCAGTACAGGGATAAAATGAATTTAGCTTGAAATAACCAACGATAAGTGGGGGGAATATCAACTATAGACCGGGAACAGAGGAAGAGAGACAGAGCCCTCCAATATTATTGTTATTGACAAATTTGCCTTCTATAAAGGTTATATGCTCCTTCAGTTAAATGGATTCCCCTCCCCCCTTTTCAGTATGAATGCTAGTTCCTTTATAGCTATACAATAGCTAAGACATGTTTTCCAACCCTGTCCTCCAAATAGTCTAGAGCTTCCGTAAAGGGGGCAGGGGGTACTTGAGAGACAAAATAGTAGACTCTAGCCTACATACTTTGCTAATATGGTGGAAACTCAGGACAACCAGAAAAGCGATGGCATTTCTCCCTCTAGAGCCCAGATTTCTCAAGTAGAAAAAGGAATTGATGATACCCAAATGCTTTACCTTCCTTTTCCTTCTCAGTGTTGGCAGGAGGGTGTTGTTACCTCAGCTGTCTGTAGTAGTCATTACAGGAATTAGCATGAGTATTATCTCTTAAATTTATTAAAAGGAGCAATCTTTCGTTTTAAGCAGGAAGAAGAGGAATTTGAGGGTTCTTCCTCATCTTGTCCCGCCCCCAACCTGGTAGCACACACCAGGTGGTTAGAAATAAGGAAGGGCAAATTAGAGAGAATTCTGTTACTCACCAGCAGGAAGAGGAGATATAATAGATAGCTGCAAAATAGCTATTTCAGCATTACAGCAGCTTGACTCTACTCTATTTAAAAGGCCAGCCCTCCGGAAAAGCATGATGGGAAACACCCCTATAACAAGGCAACTTTGCAGTGAGGAATGGAAATAGCAATTAAGTAATTACTTAAGAAGAAGTAGGAAGGGTAGCCAGGTGGATTTGCTGCATGTTTCATACCTATCTATAAGGTAGTCAGTGAGGGTCATTGTTTATGAATAAATACAACAATGTTTTCTCTAATGTTAGCATTTCTATCTTTAGGCTTCCTATATACTAATGGAAGCTCTACTAAATCTCACGTTTTACCCTAGAGGCAATTACTACAATAAAAGTTGGACAAATTACTGCCTTCATCTGGGGAAAAAAGCCCTAACAGTCAAGTACAGAAGAAAATAATCTATTGGTAAGTATATAACCACCTTAGAACAGGAAAAAACTGTAAATTCTACACACAATTCTGTAAACGGGGAGTAATTACCATGTAACCACTGAGTTGTCTGGTTATTAGAGAAAGAGAACTGCTCCAACAAAGCATCTGATAGGTAAGAGAGCATGCCATTCTTTCAAACTCTTCTTAATCTTTTAATATTATGGCTATTGAACAAAGGGATGAGGAAGAGCCCTGGTCTTCTTTCAGTATGATAGCAAGAGAGGTTTGCTGAACTGAGAAACTTCTAAGCTTCCAAGGCTGTCAGACACTAACAATTGTTATTTATTTATACAAGGGCACAATTTTTCCTCATATTCATTTTAATAGGAACTGTAATTGTGGATGTGAGGGCAGAATTGGACATTAGGAACCTATTGCCTTTTGAAGTTTTTGAGAGTCCCTTTGGAATTGGTACAGGTGAGCAAGGATCTGTTGGACAATTAGTCATGTTAGTCATGGTAAGGTGGACAAATGGAGACACAACATTTCAATCTCTGACATTTAAACTGAAGATAATCTCAAACATTTGTGTTTTGTCTGGCTTATGGCATCTGTAAAGAAAAGAGGGCTGCAGAAGCAAAAAAAATTATCCTCTGGAGGATTTTGGACTGCCATGGAGCTCGTTACCTTTCTTCAGTGCTTCCATAAGTGGTTGTATACAGTAAACATTGGTTAATAGGAATAGGGAGGAATATGAGATCATAAAGGAGTCAAGCAGCTGCAGCAGTTTGCGCCTGATGTTTCCTATGGCTGTAGCTAAACCACTTATTCTAGGCTATTTTGACAGTTTGGGAGGGGGCATAAAAACAATTTTAGAAAATTTGCCAACATACATAAACTTCAGGAGACGGTCAGAAGCAGTTCAGTAGCTGCCTGCTTTATTGACACAAGTAATTGGAAACACTGTGCAATGACCTTGGGGTCACTCGGATTTAGAATAGTTTTCTTTGGGCTGAAGAGAGTTAGTTTAGGTAGGCATGTCCTATGACAAGATTCATGCTGCGAATTTAACTGTACAGGGAGCTCTAGAGACATTTTAGATGCCTCCTTTAGTTAATCAGGTTTTCATGACAGTAAACAAGAAAACAATGCTATTAATCTTGGATTACAAGAAGCGTAGGGGAAGAATTAGTGGGACAGAGCAAGGAGATTAAGTCAGTTTTCTTCTCTTACCCAAGTAGCTATGCTGGATGTTACATGCGTTATTTCACACTCTCTTTCAAATTAACAAACAAGAAAAAGTCCTGGACATATCCTCAGCTGGAGTACATTCCACTGATTTCAACAGAGCTATGCTGATTTACATCAGTGAAGGATCTGTCTCAAAGAATAGAATAACCATGGGATTGGCAAAAGAGATGATCAGTGCACTGATCAAACTGAATCCCTATATATTAATATAGAATAAAAAACACTGTTAGAAATACATGATAAATAACTATTTATTTGGTTAACAGTTACAGCAAAAGATTTACCTTGACACCTATTTTTATTAAAGGAAAAGTATTCAATACTGCCTAAATATATACACATGTGCACGCACACACAATAAATACATTTATTGTTAAATTATCTTTCAATATTCTTAAACTAAATCACAGTAAGTTTTGTATCACCTATATTTGGTTGTTTCAATAAACAACAGCAGTATAAACTCAGGATACACAACACAAAACAGGATTACATATAGTAATCAAAAGGGAAGATAATCCTTGAAGCAATGATGCAAGAACAAATCTTAACTGCATTAAAAGGTAACAAGATCCGGTTTAAATCACCAGCAAGGGAAGATTTTGGGTAATCTCTTAAATACAGCATATAAATTTACAAGTAAGGCAAATTGTTTCTGAATTTATGCACTGGAAAGGGCAAATTCTAACCCACTCTCCCAACAGTTTAAGAAATCAGGAAGTATACATACTCATCTCAAATATGCACTAAGGCCTGATGCTGCAAACTTCTCCAAGCAGACTGATCCCAGGTGCCCACACAAAGCCCCACTAAAGTCAAGTGAAGTGTCTTGCCTAACTAGGGTATGTATCTTAAAAGCACTTGGAGGAATACTTACAAGATACTCATTGGGATAATTCCACTGGCACACTACTTCAGCATTTCTTAGCTGTTGTGGCAACTTTAAAACCACAAACCAAACCTCTAAATTATTGCTGAGTAAGAAAAATATGTTAATCACATTGACCAGTCAATATTTACTGTATCACATACAGTATTACACAATATAGAACTGTTGCAACTATTTACAGTACATACAATGTTATTTTGTGCTACCTACAATATGTAATATTATCATACTATCCTCAGAGTCTTAGGTTTTGTGGACTAATGACTGATTTTAACTTGCTCTAACAAGGTCACAGAATTGAGTTAATGTTCACAGCATATTGCTGCAGTGATTAGATCTTTCCAACTTCAATCAGCGATTATTTTTTGTTTTAATTTAAAAATTATTTGATCTTTAATTTGTTTTTAGAAGTAATATTTAAACTCTAGTGAAAGGTTACAGAGGTGAACAATTAATTTTTGATTTTTAGTCTGTACATTTGACAGCACTTACCGTATAGACCGTTTCCCTACAGTTAAATGTTTTTCTTGTTTTATACAGGTGTCACAAGGCAAGACAGTAAAGGATTTAAAATTTAGAAAATGTAAAACCACAAAATTTAGCAGGGGAACTCGGGGGCAGATGTGATAACTGAAACTATTATTTTGTAAATTGGATATGTTTCAAATTGAGTGTCCCTTTTAATATAGTTATCAGAATTTATACAAAAGGAAAATGCTGAATAATCCATATGAAGAGAGACAAGATTTAGACTTTTCAAATGGTGAGAATTCTTTTGTTGACAATCTTATGGCAGTTTTTGTCAGCAAAAAGTTTAGTTACTCTTCAATACACATTTTGGACAAAATGATTTATTTATCCTTGTCTATATTGCTCAAAGTATATAAAATGAAAAATGTACCTCCCAGTAATCCTGCATTTGCAAAAAAATGCAGTCAGTCTTTTATCTCTAATTTCTAATGATTAGACCATATGTATGCAGAAGGCTGAAAAGAGAGGAAGGTTGTGCAAAACGTAGATATACAGTAATTTATAAGTACATTCCACACAACATGCACTAAACAGGTATTATCTTAATGAAAATCATGTTCACACACCAAGAAGAGAACAAATGCACAGAGTAAAATTCTGTACTGGACTATGTGTGAGATTCCCAATTATTTTAATGGGAATTACATGAACAGACCCATTGCACGTGCTTATGCATTCAGAATTTGGCCTTTGGATTAAAATCACTCAATTAAAGGCTTCATTTTCCTCTTGAGGTGAATGAAATTCAGCCCTGTAGGGAGAGCCCACACAAGGCCTTCGCACTACCCTATTCTGAAGGCTTAAAAAACCTTAAGTGATATGTATGCCTTGCGAGGACTTGTGGCACATGGGTGAATTTCAGCTGGTGACTTTATATTTCCATGTTATCATTAATGAGCTATATATGTGTATCTACAAAATATAGACCTGCTGTTTACATATGGTGGCAGGATTAAAAATGTTCACACAGCCTTAGCATTTACAGTTTAGTTATACTACATTTTGCCGCAACAGCTTGCTAGGTTGAGAAATATCTGCGTTGAATTACAATAGTATTATCCAGCACTCTTCTGAGTTACTTTACAATATGGAATATGCCATGAGATCATATATTCTAGGTATTTCTAGAGCATTCCTCACTGTAGAACACAACACATTGCAGGAGACAAAGGACTAAAATGGGGTAATTCAGAAGAAAGTGTGTTGATTACATGTGCCATCTTAGCACTTACAGTACAGTAGACATTAAATAATATTTTCTTTTGTAGTATCTTCACAATATTACAAAGAACAAGCCACTGACAATTAGCTTGGTCCCTATGCAATTTTAATCTTTACTCTGTGAAAAAACTTCAAGTTCTCCAAATGTAAACTTTATTGAAAAAAAAATAACAGTATATAGAGACAGAAATGTTATGAATCCTCTTCGTTCACAAGTAAGGGTTCCACTTCTAATGCCACTAAACTGGGTCTTCTCTTGTTCTGCTTGCGATACATAATAAATTGTGCCGTCATCTGGATATTTTGGGTAAGGAAATGAACAACCTGAGATATAAAGATGGCATTTTCTGCTCTTTTAGGAACAAAAAAATTGCCAGACAGGATGAAAACCAGCCATCCATCTAGTCCACCAACCAGTCTCGGACAGTGATCACTTTCATTCTTCAGATGAAGGAATAACTCTCTGCAGAAGATTACTATGCCTATAATGTTTCTTCCTAGCTAGTTAACGGCTAGTTTATACTCTGATGCATGAGGGTTAATATCCCTATTTTTAATCTGAACTGTGGACATTTCTAAACCACGTGTGTGTAATCCTTCTTCAAATTCTGCTTCACTTGTTCTCAATTATATCTTACAGCAACGAGTTAGTCAGTTTTACCAGTGTGGTGTTCTGGGAATTTAAGATTACTATCTTGTTGGGCTGTATTCAGAATTTTTTTTTTTAACTCCAAGTGACAGAATACATTAAATTCAGATCTCCTCAGTTATGATGATCAAATTAATACATATTGGGCTGGATCCTGGCGCTCAGACTGGCCCCTATATATGTTACCGGTGACTTGCAGGAGTGTAAAGAAGCCACAATGACCCCCAGGTGAAAGCTCCAACACAGGAGCAGTGTATGACTGACATTGCCCTACACTGTACTCCCTCCTCCCGTAACCCCAGGCAGAGGGCTATGCTGGGGATGGAACCATAGAGAGCATTTCAGAGGCATGACGGAGAGTGGCCACAGTGCTTTGCAGTTGGCCTGTTTTGGGCTACAAAGCAGCCCATAAGCAGATGAAGGGAGCCTACCATAAATGAGAGCAGCCCTTGGGGGCCTGTAGGGGCTACTCTGATCCCCAGCCACACCCAGAATCTGGCGGCACAGAGACAGCTTAAAGATACCTTTGTCCCCCTCCCTCTAAGCCGCACGTTCTGTGCTGTGCCTCCTGGAGGTGCAGCACAGACTAACCCCGTATATACAAATTTGCTCACTTTAAAACACTCCTTTCTTAGCATGGTAAAGGGGCAGAACCACGAGGAGAGAACCCGGTTTTCCAGTCACTTTGTGCTAGAGGTTCAATTAAACAATGCATATTTAGTTTCATTTATTTGTATAACAGCAGTGCATCAAGGCTCCAACTGGGAGATCAGGGTCCCACTGTGCTAGGCACTAAACACATGCTCAGTAACAGATGGCCCCTGCCCCAAAATAGTTTCTAGGCCAAATAAACAAGTCAGAAGGTGGGAGGAGAAACCCACACAGGCACTGAGAGGTGACTTGCTGTAGGTGACATGGCAGGTCAGGGCAGAGCTAGGAATAGAATCCAAGGCCAACTCCCAGACAAGTGTCTCATCTACTAGACCAGTGGTTTTCAACCTTTTTTCATTTGAGGACCTCTAAAAAATTTCAAATGGAGGTGTGGACCCCTTTGGAAATCTTAGTCTGTGGACACACCTAGGGGTCTGCGAACCACAAGTTGAAAATCACTGTATTAGACCAAACTACCATTAGTGTTTATATCCAACCTTGAAGGGGTTTTGGAGGAGGAGGTGAAGTGGATGGGGTCAGGAAGGAAATTTCAGTCATAGGGACCTGCATGAAAGGCTTAAAGGTCTAGGAAATGGATACAAGGGGGCATCTGTTTACCAGGTATCTTCACGCACACAGTACAATGCATGCCCTTATTCACACAGCTTACCACTATACTTCAAATCCCATTTTACAAATGAAATAGAGTTGCTTTGGGAGGAAACCTGGCACATCAGATCTCTCCTGGGAACACTTTAAACATGTTAAAATAACTTGGCTAGTAGACCATAGCAGTGAGACATTTGACGCTAAGGCATGCTGCTATTTCAAAAATTTTTATTGCCATAGAAGCTTGCTGGAAGGTGCAGGTGGGTAGGGAGGCAATTCTCTACATCCTAGGCGAATCACCCTGCTTTCCCAAAGCTTTACAATACCCCACCTCTGAAGTCCCTTCCAGCTAAAGCCTAGGCAGGATTTCCTTCAGAGACAGTAGATAAGCACTCTTATTCACTGCTGTATTAACATGGGACTCTCTCCCTGATTAGAGCTGAGCAAGTTAGCTGCATAGCACTTCCAGCTTCTGTAGATCAGGAAACCAAGAGACCTGGATTTTGATAGGACCTCATCCTGCAAGAGACTGAGCACCTTCTGAGGGTGCTGAGTGCTTTCATCTCCTGATGAAGCATTAAGAGCTCTTGTGGGACTGAGACCTTCCACCAGTGTGAATAAGGAGTTACTCCACTGAAATCAGGCCATAGATCTGGGAGATGGGACAAGTGTGGATCTCCTGCATGCCAGCACTGACTATCATACTTAGCCCATGACCATTAACTGCCTAGTGGCCTGTTTTATTTAATGAGATGAAGAGTATGGGAAGGAACCAACTCCAAATAACTTGCAATGTATAATTTCAGATCAATATTTCCAGCACATTTTTATTACTAGATACACTTATTTGGGGATTTAAGGAATAAAATTAAAGACCGCTAAAGCTCTTGCATATGGAAGCATGCTTACTGTTCATGTCCATAACTTTCTCAATGAAAATGAAGGCCTGAGCATGCAGACAGCTTGGCTGGCTCATAGCCATACTAAATTGACAGAACCAAGTCTTGGACAGTCACTGTGAACTAATGGGTCAAAATTTTGTTTTCTAAGTATATAAAGATATTAATGTGCAATACGTGATATATGAAACCATCCTGAGAAAAACAGATGCTGAGAGAGGAGAAAGTTGTATGCTCAGTTGGGAAACTGCCCTTGCTGAATTGCCAGGTCAGGCTTAGATTCTCTGCATGATGTAACTGAATTACAACACAATGAGGTTTTGTAAAAGTATATAATGAATTCCAAACGGTTGCCTTGCAAATCACAAGAGGCAGGACTGATAAGACTCTGGCTATTGTTGCTTAGCTCTGGCTGACTATACTTATTTTTGGCCCTCTAGTAACAATGTAATCTGCAAATAACTATGCAGCATTTCAATGTAGTTTGCTGACAAAGGCCGGACCTAAAGTACTGCATGGCAAATAAAACAGAGATGGGGGGGAAATCTCTGTACTAGGGTCTGTCTAATCTAGGCACAAGGCATTGTTTTAGGGATTCAATTTACAGATAAAGACATAAAAAGGTTCAAATGGGGCTGGTTGGGAGGTTTCAAGGTGGAAACCTAATGGCCCAATTCTGTCCATCAGCTACATGGATAGATCTCCCACTGAACTAAATCTCCAGGGAAATCAGTTAAAGCAGCATCCATGTGTTTGAGGGCAGAACTGGGCATTAACTACTCTAATATTTTGCATTTTATAGTACTTTATGATGAAGCTAAAGTAACTGCACACTCAACCAAACTCTTATGCCAACCCAACCCTGTACCTCAACCAAAAGCCAGTGAAGAGTCATGACTCTTCCAATGTCACTAAATAGGAAACAAACCTGGACAACTGGGAAGAAAGTTCCAGAATCCCAACTGATCTACTGAGAATGCCCTCCCCCAGCCATTTCAGTCTAGGGACTAGTCTCTTGGCTAACTTCAGCTGCCACTGCAACAGACATATGTGCAAAAATTCAATAGCAGAAAGTTATGGAGTAACTGGCTGACAGGGGAAGCATAATCCTAACTCAGTCAGTTAAAGGTTGGTTTTGTCCTAGCTGCATGCTGCTTTGTATCCCATCTAATATAACTGTGGATGTTCTCAGAAATTAACAACCAGAAAAGAAAGTTAATCACTCAAAGGCAGTGATTTTACACAACTGAGACATCTCTTCTCCTCTGAAGATTGGGAGCTTTCTATTCCAACTCCCTCTGTTCCCAATGATCAAGAAAGATCCTGCTTACCTCTTTCTGATTTACTCATGACTGTCTAATGTGGTGTGTGAGTTTGCTAGGATTTTCTGCAACAAACAGTAATGAAGCTCTCTTTGGAAAGCACTTATTTCCATATCTTGAGGACGTCTCAAGGCAGGAGGTCTGCTTTTGTTTCTCCTTTTCTCTTGATTACAAAGTTTCTTCAAATTCCCCAAGCCAGGTTGGAAGCATCTGTTTTCAATATAATTTGAACTGGAGGACTACTAGTAGGATTGGATTCAGACTCTAATCAAGTCAAAACTGAGAAATGAATGTCATGTGCACACAAGCATTGCGATTCTGGGCAGTTTGTGGCCAATATCAGAGTTCCTCTTAGGAATACATGATGGAAGGGCATGTACAAATATGCAAGTAGTGTACTGTCATGGTAATCAGCATCAAATTCTGATTTTCCTTTTTGTAAGTATAGGCAATTTTATGTTTCCAGCTAAGGCCAAAAATTTCAGGGCTTTGTTTAGGGAACGAAAGCTTTGTATGTCCAAACCAGGGCAAAGAGCCATGAAATGTAACAGTCTGCTCATGCTAGAGAAATATGTCATCAGTAATAAAACTACACCTTTTAATTTCAAAACAGGAAATTATCCTCAGTAGTGTATTACCACTGTAGTGAAGTTCTGTGTTCATGTAGTGAAGGACCTTTTACTAGAACTTCATGTCTTCGGATGCACAGAGCAGGGTTGGCTATCCTGAGTGAAGAAGTGAGTTAGTCAATCTGAAGTTTTAACAGTTGAACTGTTTACATGCTTTAAGCGGATTCTCAGACTTCTTTTCACTCTATCCCAACTTCACACTTTAAATACTGTATCCCTCTTCCTCTTGTTAGTTTGAGCTACTGACTTGAAGTTCTCAATCCAGACAGGTCAAGAAAACCTCCTTTAAATGCTAATGCTTAGCAAAATGAAAACTGGAAAATCCAGGTTCTGAGTTCCATACAATTAGATGGTTTGGAATTCTGTATTTATTGACTCAATTGTTGGGATCTCAGTAGTAGCCAATAATCCACAGAACCTTTCATCTAATATTAAGCAGGGAGGGCCTTGGTGTACCAAAACTCATACTACAGTTCTACTGTGTGCAGTTGATTAAAGCAGTACAGTAATGGAAGAAGTTAGTTCACATGAAACTATTCTGCTGTGACAAAACCAAGGTTACGTCTATACTACTGTGGTAAGTCGACCTACATAAGAACATAAGAATGGCCCTATTGGGTCAGACCAAAGGTCCATCTAGCCCAGTATCCTGTCTTCCGACAGTGGCCAGCACCAGGTGCCCCAGAGGGAATGAACAGAACAGGTAATCATCAAGTGATCCATTCCCTATCGTTCAATCCCAGCTTCTGGCAAACAGAGGCTAGGGACACCATTCCTGCCCATCCTGGCTAATAGCCATTGATGGATCTATCCTCCATGAATTTATCTAGTTCTTTTTTTAACCCTGTTATGGTCTTGGCCTTCACAACATCCTCTGGCAAGGAGTTCCACATGTTGACTGTGCGTTTTGTGAATAACGTAGCTGGAGTCAACATACCTTAGGCTGAGTTACCGCGGGGTCTACATCGTGGGGGGTCGATGGGAGATTTTCTCCCGTCGACTTATCTTCTTCTTCTTGTCGGGGGTAGATTACAGGGATCGACAGGAGAGCGATCTGCTGTTGATTTGGCGGGTCTTCACTAGACCCGCTAAATCGACCACTGGTGGATCGATCTCAGAGCATCGATCAGGGCTGTAGTGCAGACCTGCCCCAAGGCTCCTCCTTGGATGTGTTGCACTTAAATTCATAAGGCTACTAAATAGGAGCCCAAATTCAATATAAAATGGGCTGGTTTTCCTACAACTTGCTGTATTCTCCCTCCTTATCTACATCAAGGCACTGCTGGTTCTTTGACTGGCTTTATAGACAAAACATGGAATTTTAACTGGCAAGGATAATGGGGTAGATAGTTATACAGATGATGAGTGATAAGACCAACAAATATGTTACCATTCACTAGACTTATGAAACAAAGGCTCAATATTGTTCAACAATTTGCAATCAGTAAGAACAATTATCTTCCTAGAATGAGTGCACATATATAGCAATAACTAGCATGCTGGAAACACAAACAATACAAATCCCAATTAAGAGAGTTCATTTAAGACCAAGCTCTTTCTGTCTGTTACAGCAGCCTGGCATGCTAACCCATGTTGTAATATGTGCTATTGTGCATGATTCTTCAAGCATAGTAACTGACTTTAAGATACACTTAAATGCATGGGTGCATATGTTTGTGCCCCTGGCGATGCACTTAGTTTTATGGGCAACTGCAGTGTATGTTCACTACATATTATGTTTTCAAAAATATCTTAATATGCTTCATGTTTGCCCTTTACCTCTAGATGAGTCTGGCAATAAGCTGATTTAAGATACATTTAAAAATGGGCCAGTTTCAGTTATAATCTGCACTTGGAAATAATTTTTGTGCATTTCTCACGTATTAAACACACATTAGCCATGCACAAATGGGCGGGCCGTTGCGCACGCCTAAAACTGAAAATTTGGTCCATTATGTATTGATTACAAAAAGTAAAGCTATCCAATGTAGCTTTAATTTGGATACCTTATTCAAATTTACTGGCCATCTTATAAAACTGGGCAAATCATTTTTAAAAAGATGTTGTTTCACAATCAGTTTAGATGCAGAATAAAAACCATATAAAATACCAATTAAATCTGAAATTATCCAATATTTACAAACACACATTTGAGAAACTCTTGCTCTAACTGGAAAAGGATACAAAAATATCTAGAAACAGAACTCCAAAGCTCCCAATGAGCCATGGAAGATGGTGTAAAAAGTAGAGGTTTCTGAGAGATTCAGCTGCAGGCATCTTTAAAACAAGGCTCAGTCCATAAGTACAGTTTCCCATCATGGCTAATGCAAACAGCAGGTAAGATGTGCCTTCCGTGGATCTTCTTTGGAACTACAAATAAATATTAAAAAAAAAAATAGGAAAATAAAAGTTGTCACATATATTACAGTGACCGGTTATGCCTATTTTCCAGTATCAGAGGGGTAGCTGTGTTAGTCTGAATCTGTAAAAAGCAACAGAGGTCCTGTGGCACCTTTAAGACTAACAGAAATATTGGGAGCATAAGCTTTCGTGGGTAAGAACCTTGCATCTGAAGAAGTGAGGTTCTTACCCATGAAAGCTGATGCTCCCAATACTTCTGTTAGTCCTAAAGGTGCCACAGGACCCTCTGTTGCATATTTTCCAGTTATTTTACTTTTTAACATGCCCCCCAAAATTCAAACACATATTCTTTTTCAGCTAGAAAACATTTATCTATGTTTCTAATGCTTCTGCCTCCATTAGATCTATTACTTTCTGCACCAGAATAATCTAAATCAGTAGTAATGTGCATAGTTCTGGGGAATAATGCACGTTAACTCCTGCAGCTGCAGAGCAGAATGGGACTCTAGCGCATTATAAAATGTTACTGTTTATTTCTTCAGAAATCTGTTACTCCTTCACTTTCTCCAGTGGAGCATTTTGAAAATGCTATAATAGCTTAGTTCAGAGAGGCCTGCTGGACTGGAAATAAACTGCAGTTCACTGTGCCAAGTCTTTTTCAATGTAAGATCAAAATGCATTCCAATGCCTGTCGTTCTCTGCGTATATAAAATCTTTCTCTCATTGATAAGGCTAAGATTAAGTCAGGGGTATTTTTGGTAAAAAGTCATGGATAGGTCATGGGCAATAAATAAAAATCCATGACCTGTGACCTGTCCATGACTTTTACCAAAAATACCCCTGACTAAATCTCTACTTCCGGGACCCCATTGCTCCGGGGAGCCCTGCTGGGGAGAGTGGGACCTGCTATAGTGGTGGGGGTTGACTGCCCCTCAGCCGCTGCTGCCAGGGACTGCTCTCTGGATGCCAGCCTGGGACCGCTGCTCCGGCTGCCTGGGGACTGCTGCTGCTCGGGCAGTTCCCAGGGCACCCCCAGGACTGCTGCTCAGGTGCTCCCCAGAGCCAGCCACACTGGCCGCTATTCTGCTGCCCGGGGCCGCAGCAGTGGCCGGTGCAGCTGGCCCCAGGCCAGGCCCCGGGACAGCTGCTCAGATGCTCCATGGGGCTGCCCCCAGAACCTCTGCTTGGGCAGTCCCCGGGACCAGCCGCTGCTTCTGTAGTCCCTGGAGCCACCTGGCTGGGACTGCCTGAGCAGTGGCTGGTTCAGCTGGCTCCGGGTTGGTGCCCAGGACTGCTGCTCAGGTGCTCCCCGGGGGCCGCCCCCAGGACCGCTGCTCAGGCGGTCTGCGGGACCAGCCACTGCTCAGGCGGTTCCCAGAGCTGGCCCATGGCCTCCCGAGCAGCGGCTGGTGCGGCTGGCCCTGGGGACCGCCGGAGCAGCTGGGCATGGGTCACTCCAGCAGTGGCCGGTGCTGCTGGCTGTGGGCTGCCTGAGCAGCTGGCCCTGGGGCCAGCTGTTCGGGTGGCCCTGAAGTCAAACGCACCAGCCCCTGCGGAAGTCACGGCGGTCATGGAAAGTCACGGAATCCGGACTTCTGCGACCTGTGTGAAAGAACTGCAGCCTTGTTCATTGACAGTAGGAAGATTATGAAATCAATAATGAGATCTTTGAAGTCACAGTGGATTATGTTTTAAACTCATTGTACTCTATAAACTCTCTACATTGTTTACTTACTTATTTAGTAGAGAACACTTGGCAATCTAGAGCTATAAACTGCATGTTTGTTTTTCATGTGCAATGCATGCCTCTGCCCCACCCTTATAAATTCAGATCTACTTCTCTTGTCCTCTCTGAAAGCTGTGCATCTTTCTGGAATCTGCACCTCTCTCTTTTTGGGGGAAAACAGTTTTCCTTCCTTGCCTCTTCCCATTTCAGATAGTCCCAAATGCAAAGTTCAGATTTCAAATGGAAATGGAAGTTTGTGTTCAGTGAGAGGAAGATTCCAGTGCATCAAGCAACAGGAAGCACTATGCAATTTAAGTGAACTCTCTCAAAAATATACTTACGTTTTTATACAGCTGGGGAAATCTAGATCCCAAGTAAAACATGCAAGATACATAGCCACAAATGAAGCCTGACATTTCGATCATACCAAGAGTGTTCTGAAAAACCAACAAAAGCACAAAAAGATTTTGGTTAAAAATGCCTTTTAGCATTTCAAGAGGTTTTAACTTACAGTTTAACTTCCTCTCAAGGCCTGCATTATGGCCACTGGTTTTCTGGGACCAGAACTCCCTTCAAAGCAGTTCAATGCTGCTGTAAATGGCCAAAGAGGTGACTGCTAGAAAGAGTTTGATCTTTATCTCAGAGTGGTGCACATCAGAATCAAAGCTAGTGACATGCAACAGTTGGGATTTAAATGCTTAATATTAATGCAAAATGCATCTATTCTTAATAGTGAAATAGCTAGATTTGGTGATTAAAGTCAAAATTAAGAACTACAGCAATGGCCTGCGAAAAGTTAAGCACACTGTGGCAAGACAGTGGAATTTTCTACTGTGTTCAACTGGAATCATGTTAGTTTCCCCACTCTACTACATTTTGAAAATAAGAGGCTTCCCTGCTGAGCAATGTAGTTTGTATTACTGTATAGGTAATAAACCAGCACTATTATGAAGATCGGCAAAATGATGGAATATACCCCTCTAGGGGTGCTGGAACAATTTTTATAGTGCAGGTGTGTGTGTGTGTGTGTGCTGAGAGACATTTAACCAAACTGTAAACCATGTATATAATGGAAACCACATCAAGCCACAGGCAGCACCCCTAGTTCCAGCATCTACGTACTCCTCAACTCTCGTATTAGGCAACAGCAGATACATTTTTTTATTATTATATGGAGATATACCTATCTCATAGAACTGGAAGGGACCTTGAAAGGTCATCGAGTCCAGTCCCTGCCCTTCACAGCAGGACCAAGTACCTGTGCCTGACAGATTTTTGCCCCAAATCCCTAAATGGCCCCCTCAGGGACTGAACTCACAACCCTGGGTTTAGCAGGCCAATGCTCAAAGCACTGAGCTATCCCTTCCCACATCAGAGGGTAAACCTGGGTTTCCAGTCTCCAAATGAGTGCCTATGTTAGCTAGTATCAACGATGAGAAGGTGCATTCATCTGTCACTCTAATTTACTACAGAGTTGTGCATCCTAATATATCTCCATTAGCAAGATAAAGTGCATCTTAAAAAGCATAAATTTATAGCTTGCAAAATTCAAAAGAGGGACAATATCTTCTCAAACTCCTGCCCCTACTCAGGAGAAGGTATATTGCATTACATGAACTATGCTCCATTTGTTTGCACTAAGTCATTACTTCATGTACATCTTTTTCCTCAGTAGGCAGGTACAATAATTGAAATAATGCAGCAGTAGTCTAGATCTAGGAATGGCATTAACAAATATTCTCAGATTGGGAGAACTATGAGATTATGGTCCTCACTCTTTTGAAGGAAAATCTAAACAGGTTGGGGAGAGGGGAGATTCAGGGCAAGAAAAAGAGCCTGCCTTCTTTCAGAAGATGGAGAAAGATTTATTTAGGTACAAACTATGAAATCCCAGTACAATGTGAACTGAAAGCTTGCATGAGCGCACTCAAGATTTCTTTAGGAGAAAAAAGAACTCAATTCACTGTGACAGATTTTAATGTCTCAATTAATATTTTCAGGCCACAAGTTTAAAAGAAAACAATAGTGATTTTTACTACTGCCTTAAATGACTATCAAAAAAACCAGTTAATTAGTATATGTGGTTAAACATATTAATTACAAATAATTATAATCATTTCAGAATTTCCACTCATACAAACTGGAAAGCTGTGTAATGCTTAATTGGCTGCATTTTAATAATACCAGCTGGAAATACAGCCTGATGTCAAATATCAAGACAGGAAGACTGAACTGCAAGACATCTCCACAGCTGTTTTTAGGCAACTTCTATATTTTTGGGGTGGGAGTTTGGCATGTATCCTTCAAACAAATACCCATAATACCGCGCACACAATTTCTAAAGCAATTAGGATCATCATACAAATTCTTAAGAAGCATATCCACAATCCTTACCAAAATTTTATAGTCTTTTTGTGTAGAGCGGAGGTTAACTAAAAAACAAACTACCTTGCTAGCTTCCAGCACAGTACTCTGGTCTTGGTTTCGTAGCAGTAGCTGACTGGGTAAAATTACACACAATGTTATACACATCAAGACCCAGGTTACACAGAAATTCTTCAGGTTTATGCTGCCTACAATAAAATACAATAAGTCAGCTGATAAATGACTTGTTGGCTAGAAACATTGCTATTTGCAACATCTACACGTGAAGACAAGTTTCACATTCAGTCCACTTTTTAAACTAGCTCCTCCTAATACGTTCAGGTTTAGCTAGTACAATAATCAAAAAGCTGCTAAATACAACAGAACAGAACACTCTCTTTCCACAAGTATTGACTAAACACCCCAAATACAAAGACATTTGGAATGTAAATTTCATTCCATTTGTCCCAAAGGCTTTGCTGTTAATACAGGCCCATCCAGCAAAGCACTTAAGTACATGATTAACTAAGCATATGAGTGGTCCCACTTACGTCAATGGGACTACTCATGCTTAAAGTTAAGCATGCACTTATGTGACTTGCTGGATTGGGGCTATAGTCACCTACAAAGGATTTCAAAACAGCAGAAAATATTATAAATAATTCAGTAGATAAGGTATCTCCTGTATTATAATACAGTAGTGCCTACAGGCTCCAGATGAAATCAGCACTCCACTATGCTAGAAGCTGTACTGGTATAAAGTAAGAGAAAGTCCCTGCCCTATGAGTTTGCAGTCTAAACAGCCAAGACAAAGGACATATTACTATTGCCATTTAACAGATGGGGATCTGAAGCACAAAGACTAAGGCCCAGATATTTAAAGATATTTAGCTGGTGCTGCACTCCCATTGACTGATTGTTAATGGGATCTAAGATCTTAAATCCCTTTTGAAAATGAATCCAGTCTCATAAATCAATTAGACTTTGCAATATTGAGCGCAGCACCAGCTAAATACCTTTAAATATCTGGCCCTAAACAACTTGCCCAAGGTCACACAAGAGTCTAAGGTAGAGCTGGGAACTGAATCCAGATCTCTGGAGTCGCACACCACCACCTTAACCTCCAAACTATCCTTCACCTTCTAGTTAGGCATGAGTGTCTAAGGGACACTTAAGAGTGAAAAGGGGCACAGCAGCCGGAACTGTGAATTTCCTTTTTTTTTTTTTTTTTAAAGGTTATGAAATAAAAACAAGAAAAATCAGAGCTAGGGACACACCATGTAATCTTAATCTCGATGTGGTTAGATATTGCATGGATTTAAGAGCAGTTCCATATCTGCTGCCCTGGATCTTTATTCAGCTGGACACATCTAAGTTGTAACTCTGTTTTTATTACCTTTCTTAGACCTTTAGTTTTAATATTTATATTTTGACTTTAAAATGTTACTACTGATATGGTCAGGTATGCTGTTCTTCCTGAACTTTTACAATTCGAACAGAACTTTGACTGCTATTGCAATATAAATGGAAGACTGAAAATTTTCCAAGATTAAACACTATAATTATTGGCAGGATTTTATGAAGCAATTCAAGTAATTTCATTCCTTTTCCATTAGGTCTTTTTCACTATGTATAGTTACAGATACAGAACACATGAAAATGTCAAGATATTTTATGCCGTTAGCAAATACAAAATAAAAAGTCCAACTTTGATCAAAATCAGGGAAACTAATTGAACAGAGCCTAATGGAAAGAAATACAAGCTTTCAATCTTCTTTTTACATATGCTTAGATAGCTGAAAGTAAATAGTAAAACCAAGAAATAAGTTAAAGCAAGCAACTAGATTCCACAATATTTATTGCATTTTTTTTAAACACCTATATAAAGTGACAGTCTTACATAGAAAATACTCACAGCTATTACAGTATTTTGCCAACTAGGAATATGTAACAAATTCTGAATAGACTAGTTGAATTTAGGGACAAATATAAATTGCCCTGCAAAAATTGTAAGTCATGCCCTAAGCAGGAAGAATGGGATTTTCACAGGGGCCTAAGAACACTTTAACTGGGATTTGGGTGCTCACCTCCATTTAGACCCCTCTGAAAACTCATACCTAAAAGTTCAAGAAAAGTATATCAAGGACCAAAGTATTCCACTTCATATTGTGGTAAATGAATTAACTGTTGAAAATCTTACATTTTGTTGTCTTCTGATTCTTGAGCTTATAGTAGGCAAACTGTGAGATCACAATGATGTCCATGTTAACATAAAAGATGGCAGTGACGAGCTAAAAGAAATCATAAGATGCACCTTCTTATACATTCAACAAAACAGGACTGTATTTTTGGAAATGATTTACATGATGTAGAGAACACAGAAATGATAAGCGCCAAAATTTTGCAAAAAAGCTGTTTAGGATACAAACCAAGTTAGACTGCTGCAGTGTACTGTAGTATATATTTGCAGTAAGACAAATTCCTGGTCTTTAGACCTGAGGCAGCATAGAGCTTGAGCTATGCAGTCCAACTACTGCTTCAACTGCAAAGGTTTAAACAAATTTTAAAGGAATGTGGCACAATCCCTATCTGGGCTAGGTATTGAATCCCTTCCCTTGCCCAGAGATGTGTCTCTGCGCCACCCGGGAAACCAGAAGTTCACTTAGGAAGGCAGTGTGTACGCTCACTGCCTCCCCATACTAAAAGGGTGTGGCTTTCTTTCCTGCTATTTCCCAGCTGGGGAGATAGAATGAGTAATGCTGCCTGAACAGGGATCTTCTGGCTGACAGCTGCAGAACTGTGTTATAAACTGGAATTAGTCTCCACCCAGTCCTGGTCTCCCTTATGGCCTGTGACAGCCTTCCAGGTTATGAAGCATACTTTTTTTAAAGCAAGAAGGGAAGGTAAATCGGTAAAGGCAGAAAGGGTTGCAGATCCAGCTAAAGTATCATTGGTATTTTTCACAGAGAAATCTTCCTATTCTTGCAATAAGTACCCGTTTCAAGTTATTCATGGATAAACCCATTATTTGACCTAGTTCCTTTCCTTTACTAGTAGACAACCGGCCAAGGAAAAGGGGTAAGAGCTTCAATTTAAAAGGATATCAGTGGAATCTCCATTATTGGGTATGTTTAAGAGCAGGTTGGACAAACACCTCTCAGGAGTGGTCTAGATAATACTTAGTCCTGCCTTGAGTGCAGGGGACTGGACTAAATGACCTCTCGAGGACCCTTCCAGTTCTATGATTCTAACTTGGAGAACTGGTCTGAAATCAACAAGATGCAATTTAATAAAGCCAAGCGCAAAGTACTTCACTTAGGACAGAAAATTCAAATGCACAAATACAAAATGGGGATCAATTGGTTAGGCAGTAGTACTGCAGAAAAGGATCTTGGGTTATAGTGGATCACAACTGAATGTGAGCCAACAGTGTGAGGCAGTTGTGAAAAACCTAATATTCTGGGGTGTATTAACAGAAGTGTTGTATGTATGACATAGCAGGTAAATTTTCTGCTCTTCTCCACACTGCTGAAGTCTCAGCTGGAGTACTGTGTCCAGTTTTGGGGTCCACACTTTAGGAAAGATGTGGACAAACTGAAGACAATTCAGAAGATAGCAACAAAAATGTTCAAAGAGTCTGACCTATAAGGAAAGGTTAAAAAACACTGGATATGTTTAATCTTGAGAAAAGAAGTCTGTGCGGGGACCTGGTAAGTCTTCACATATGTTAAGAGCTGTTATAAAGAGGACTGTGATCAATTATTCTCCATGTCCTCCGAAGGTACGAAAAGAAATAATTGGCTTAATCTGCAGCAAGGGAGATTTAGGTTAGATATTAGGAAATGTTTTCTAACTGTAGGGACTGGAATAGGTAACCAAGGAAGGTTGTGAAATTCTCATCGAGGTTTTTAAGTATCAGTTAGACAAAGATCTGTCAGGGAAGATCTAGGTATAGTTGGTCCTGCCTGGGTTGGGGGATGGACTAGATAACCTCTCAAGGTCCCTTCCAGTCCTACATTTCTATTATTCTAGAACAATTTGATTTTGTTGTTAGACTACAAAAAGTTAATTGACTCCACTCACTCCCAACCCGACTTATTAGGGAAACTTACTTTGAAAAGTAAACTGAAAAATTCCCACTGAACTTTTATCAAATAAAGCCCATTTAGTCTACTTAAATGCTTAATTGTGTGAAATGGTTTATGCAATACAAGTAACAGTATAAAAGGAACTAGCTGGTGATACAAAATCACTCCTACTGTGCTAACAAAGCCACACAATACAAACTTATAAAAGGGTGATAATTTCCTTTTCTAGTATCTGTCTCTCTCTGCAACAGCGAAAAAGATAAATTTTCAAAATGACAAATCATCATGTAGAAAAGCTTATTACCTGAATTGGCAGTTGATTTGTTAAATAACAGCCTATGAAATTTGTAAGGTCCCCACCAATCCAACACAGCAAAAAGCCCAGAGAGAGTGCTTGGTCCACTTTTCCATTCTGATAAGCAACATAAATTTGACTATGAAAAAAAAATCACAAGAGATGCAAACATGAACTGTTTGAATTCTTTAAATACATTTTACTTTAAAAAAGCCCAGTCATGAGGAATTTCCTGTAGAAAGACTAAGCGACTAAACTAGTATTTTGAAAAAAATAAGTCCGGCTCACTATTTCTGGTTCTCTTAAGCCTAGAAACAAAATGCTCAACCCTGTCCCCAGTACTGCTTGCTTGCATGTTCTATTTTTCCATGGCATGGAGTGAAACACACCATTTGTTGGACAGCAGAACCGAGCTATTAGTGTTTGATGTACAGTGGTGTAGTAACCATCTTTAGTAATGCTGAAACTAGAAAAACATTCACATTTAGCAATAAAATGGCTAGGGATACACAAAGCTTCTATGACAGAGGGTATGACAGTCTATTAGGCAGATTAATGCAATTCTCACCAACATCACAGTTTTAATGTAAAGATGCCTTTCAAATAATATTTCAGAGGCTCAAAGGCTCAAAAATGGTTTTATTCTTCATGATTTCCAGACACCCTTTACTAGTTCAGTAACTAGTATTCTCCCTATGTGGACAGATTTTTTTTTATTTGGACTCGATTCCATTTAGTTGAGACATTTTCATCTACTCAACTCCTGCCATCCCCTGCCTGCATAAGCACCTCACACAACACTGCAGAAATGCTGACTGACACTCTGTTTCTGACCTTTTCTCGGTCCCAGTGTCCATTGACCAGGAGCAGCAGGATAGTATGTGTGACATAACATGTGGTTTAAATAAATATTAGTCCACTCTCCACTAAAGACTGCAGGTGTGTGCACACATTCAAGTGTAGGGGAGATGAGGTGAGGGTGACATAGGCCATGTACATTACCACTTCTGTCGGCCAAACTTATGTCCCTCAACAGTGTGGGGAAAAAACCCACCCCCCTGAATGACGTATGTTTGGCTGGCATAAGTGGTAGTGTGCACACTGCTATGTTGGTAGGAGAGCTTCTCCTGCTGACATAAAACCACCTCCAAGAGCGGCGTTAGCTATTTTATCGATGGGAGAGCTCTCTCCCATTGGCACAGAATGGCTATACGAACGATCTTACAGTGGCGCAGCTGCCTCGGTGCTGCTGTAAGCTCGCTAACGTAGTCATGGGGCCTTATTCTCATTTGCTCTCAAGGGCAGAGATTTGTGTCAGATTGGCACAATAGAATAAGTACATCAAGCTCTTTTGCCAACCACCAAATACTGTTCTAAACATGAACATCATACTACTTTGGCGTATGCTATTATGCAGATGGAAACAGAAATGTATCCAAGATCAACTGTAAAAAGGCAGCTTTTGAAAAAGGCTTCAGGCAAGATTACTCGTGTGAATCTGAAGACTGCTTAAGATTTTAAACTTACGGTAGTGCAGCAAACAGAAAACAGACAATGGAAATCAGTCCTATGACAACACTCCAGTACTCCCACGCATTTTCTACACATTCTTCCAAGAGATGCCAAATCCATGGTGTTCCATTTATACACAATCTCCTATTCTCTACTGGAGAGATATTGAAAGCATGTGTATACAGCTGAGGAGCCATCATTCAACTGCTGAGATTCAATTTCAGAAGTTTATTTTTGCCTCTGTTTTTACCCCATGCAAATCCGCAAATCCGTTTATCAATGCTGAATATCCTCTCTCTCAAAAGACCTCCACATCCAGACGGATGACTTGATATAGCAGATATTTCCAATCTTATAAATGGACCTGCCAAATTCAATGACACAAAATACAGCCAGTGTGACTATATCAATTTAAAAGACCAAATCAAAGTTTTCAGTAATTTAGCCACAAGAAACATTGTTTGGGAACATAAAGTCAAACAGAATAAAACTGCAAATACAGACTCTAATCCATAATGTACTTGCTTATATTTACTGCTTATTAAAAAGGACAAATGGCACTGTCCAGAACCAGGTATTACACAAGCAGATACTGTACAGGTTACTCCACACAATGTACAAATGCATAATCCTAATTTACGTCACCTGTGGCATTCTAGTACCTTTGGTAGAGACTGACAGTTGTGCAGTGGTACCAAACTTTAATATAACCGTAATGTGAAAAAACTATACACTAATCAAGCAACTCACTTCCCCTTCAGACCAAAGCCAGGTTTTGAATTGAGGCCTCTTAGGGTAAGATTAGCCCAATGAAATAATGGGCTACCAAATACTCTTTTTAATGATAATGGGTCAGATTGTGAACCCCTCATTCACATGAATACCCGCATTGACTTCAATGTAACTGCTCACGTAAGTATTGCTTATCAGTGCAAATAAGGACTTCATATTCTGGTTCTCTGATATGTGTATGCATTAAAAAAAAATAAAAGAAAAAAATCTGTTACCACAGAATTTGTTCATGATGTCAGATAATTAAGAATAGGATTCTGTTTAAACTTGGTCTGGAGTCTAAATAACAAACTATTGATTTCTTGTAACTTTCCAAATAAGTCCTCCACAAAACATCATACTCTCAATGGATTTCTAAAAATTGCTTTCCCTTTATTATAAGTTTGGCAAGTTTTATATTTCTGTATTTCAAGTAAAATACCCAATATTTTAAACTTTTTTGTTGTTGTTTGCTTCAGCTGGTAAGTTACATTTATTACTTGAAAGGCTCAAGAAACCTCAGTTTTTCTAAACACAAATAAGACATGTCTCAGCACTGAGTAAAATTAAAACAAAGAGCTTTCAGGAAGTACAAGTTTATTTTCAATATGCCACTGTCCAAGTATCATGGAATGAACTAGAAAACAAGCTTTCCAAGAGTGTTGTGGAGGTGTCAGTAGCAACTCCAGAGTGAAGCCTGCATGAAGATACCACAGATCCACATGTATGATATATGGATTTCATACCCTGTAAGTGGGGCCGGGAGGGGAATTACATGCATCAGCACCACACTGATAAATCTTACTCTTAGGTGAATGACAGAATTTCATGAAAGTCATTTCAGGTTTCTAGAGATTTTATACACACACTTCCAAGTGCATAACAGGAATGATTAATATCTGTATGAGAGCACACTCTTCTACTGTAGGTAACAGAACCATGTTAGATTATGTAGCCAGTCTGTAAGAGATTGGGTTGAAGCTGTTTTTATAATACAAGAAGCTATTTTCAATGTCTTTTGAAATCTTACAGGTTGAGGGCATAGAGTAAATGCTGTACATTATAAAACTGGGATTAGCTTTACCCTTCCAGGGCCTGTTCTATATTTCCATGAGACCTCTGGTAGCTGTGTCATCATAATGTGGTGCAGGCTGGGGTATCACATTGCAGATGGAGCTGGATAGCCTTGTAGGGGAATTGATGTCACAGGGCCTATAAAAAAAATGTTGACATTGTACTGAATCCCCCATTTAGCCTGGCTAGTGAATGGTTCAGCACTTATTGCTGAAGTTACCGATCTTTGTAGCCATTTCTGCAAGTCACTTTTAAAGTTTAACAACTGTGCGTGGATGGTTACAGGGGAGACAGGCATGTTTTAGATACACTTGCCTGATCCTGCACCACTGAAGTCATGGACCACACCAATTGTTAGGCATGACGCCAAAAGGCAAGCATCTTCAATCACCCAGCAAGTATTATTGTTGTGATAGATTCTTACATTTTGTAAGGGTTGGTTAACTGTGCATCTACGGCACCCATATAATCTGAATATTTAGCTGTCAGATTCCATTTCTCACAATGCCTATTTCACAGATCTGTAGAATGGGCTAGATAAATGAGCAATTTGATTAAACGCTGTTCAAAACTATGGTTCCAATGTTGTATACCTATGTGGGTATTGAGTATAAGCAGGCTAATAAGGATACAGTCACCTGACTTCACTGTACGTTAATCTGTCCTCTTCCATCATGGTGCCCCCCACCCCACCCCCAACAAACAAACAAACCTGCAGCCATTACAGAAAACCAAACACTTCAAAAGGTGGTGGAGACTACATGGGCCACAGACACTTCCCAGGTGAATGAAATCTTTGTCTTTAGCCTCTTGCCACACAACACATTTAAGGCATGTGGTTATTCAGGGATTATTTTTACTTAACATTTACGTGGTACCCTAACTTCAGTGCTGGCATCTCCTGTGAATTTGTTGTAAATCTTGGAATAATTGCCTGTTTCTCTTAAAGCTCCAGCTATTGGAGTAATTTTGCACAGTGTTTTGCAACTCTAAAAGTCATGATGACAAAATCATCAGCTCTGTTAGATGCGGGGACCCTTGTATGTTATCCACCCAGCCCTACTCACTATGACAAAGATCTGGGGAAGGCTTAAAACCCACATTCTTCTGTTGCTGCTGGGATCATGCTATTCCTAGGCCAGGGTCAGTGTCCTTTTGTTCCTTTCTGGGGTTGTTTTAACTCAGTTCAGTGTTGCACTGGGAAATGAACTGAAATGAACAAACGCCCCTATCTATTATGATGGTGGAATATTGCAGGATTTCCTGGGCTCAGACCAGTTTAGTCCACTTGAGGACGCTAATACACCTTTTCTTCCCTTCTGGACAGAAATTTTAAACTTTTTCCAACAACTTCTTAAAGCTCATGAGTTTACTTTTTTTCATTAGCTTCCTCAAAACTGACTACGTTCCCTGAGGAGAGACAAGAGGATAAGGAGATAGGTACAACAGAAAGAGAAAAATGTGTTGTCTGAGTCACCAGCGATAATAAAAGAAAATGTATGGAAGCATCAATCTTTTGCTTTCACCACAACTCTTTATGTGCACAACACTGTATTTCTGTAAGAGGGTAAATTTTTTTTTTCCTCTAGAGATTTTACTGGCTTTTCTTTTAAGATTACTGTACATTACTGTAGTTACTGCCATTCAGTCCTTGGAAAAATATTCTAAATTACATTCTGTTTCTGCCATAATGAATGACTTAGACCACAGTACTCAGATCTCAGAAAGACTTGTAATAAGGGCTTGTCTTCCCTAGATAGACAAGCCCTAAGATTATATTGAGGAGAGGAAGGCTGGCCTTCTAGTAAAGTGGCTGTATTAGGACTCAGGAGATCTGCCATAAAGTTGTAGGAAGGCAAATTTTCACAAGTGGCCACTGAGTTTTGATTGCCTCTCTTCTTGGATGCCAAGCAATGAGACTCCCTTACAGGTGCCTGACTATGAATGTATGGGTTTGAAAGTGGTCCCCCCTCAGTTTCAAATAATGATATTGACTAAAGACAGCTTGAGACTTTGGAAGGTAAAAATCAGTTAGGAATACATAAATACACATATTGGACAACAAAATCAGTGGAACTAGTCTACATGATAAGACTTACGACTTATTTCATTCACTTGATCCTCCTATTTTATTCCTACAACTCTTTCATGTTCCTATTTTCTTTAAATAATCCTTTTACTGGTTGCATGCTCTCAGCATGGATGATTGTCTCTTTAGGTTCACCAATCAAATATGTATGTATCACATTTGGAAAAATATAATAATAATATTTTTTTTCAGTATGGAGCTCCCAGTTTATCCTGGTAAAATTCAGCTGGAGAAATAAAGTCAATTTTTGAAAGGGGACAAGCCATCCAAGAGCAAGGTGAGTAGTAGCAGCATGTGGGCTAAATGGCCATCTCACAGGTACATTGAAAGACTGAACACTGGGTGTAGGTCAAACACAAGCTGCCCAAATCCATCCCAGAGGCCTTTGCCCTGATTCTCACAGTCTTTCCAAGAACAGGAATCCTTCAAAGGTGCCACTGGGGGAGCTGGCATAATAATGTATAGAAGTGGTTATTAAACTTTTTTGTATTGTGATCCAATCAGAAACAATTTTGGCAATATCATTCTCATAATCCTGAGCCCATATCTTCCCCGAGGCAAATATAGTACTGGGTCAGAAGAAGAAAAAGTAATGAGGATGTATTAAAAGCCAGCAAATGAAAATAATTTAACTTTAATCTGGATGCTGATGTTATTTTGTTACACACACTTCATACCAGAGCTCTCTCTATTTCCTGTCTCTGAGGAGGGCCAGAACTACATTTAGTTATGAACTCTCCTTCAATTTGCTCTGCCCCCATGTGCTTTTGCTACTCCTCCCTGCAATATTTATTCTGTGCCCTCTATAAATGTGATCAGCTGAATTTACACCACAGAAAGGTAATAGGCAGTCATGTATGGCCAGGGCCAAAGGGAGATCAAAATGGAGCTGTTTGAGGGAGGGAAAACAAATCCAAGAGGAGGGCAAAGCAAAGCACCAACCTGGCAGTAGCTATCAGCTTCCAAGCAGGAAATCATCAGGCAAAGGGAGGGAGAAGCCCCAGTCCCAGGCTGAAGCTCACGGGCCTTTGCCTGTTACCTAGCTCACCAGAAGGTCCCTTCCGGGGGCACAAAGTCCCTGTGAAGAGGAAGGGGAGGAAG
Source organism: Trachemys scripta elegans (assembly GCF_013100865.1). Lineage (NCBI taxonomy): Eukaryota > Metazoa > Chordata > Testudines > Emydidae > Trachemys > Trachemys scripta. Next base: position 80,933,045 of record NC_048306.1, on the reverse strand, counting down.
TGAACCCCAAAAAGCACAATAAAGAGCAAGGATCCCTAGGGCTGCCCCCCTGCAGACAGGGATCCCTGGGGCTGCCCCCAACTGACCCCACCGCCTACACGGGGACTCCGGCCCCGTAACCTCACAGCCCAGCGCGGGCGGGGATGGTCCCCAGCGCAAGCCCTGCGCGGCTCCTTGCAGCCGAGCCCCAGAAGAACGGGGTCCCGGTCCCCGGCCTCCCTCCAGCCCCTCGCCCCCGCACGCAGCAAGGGAGCGCTAACCTGTCCCTGTCGCCCCATCGCGGCTGCAGCTCCAGGGCCTTCCCCAGAGTCCTGCCAGCCGGCCCGGCCCGGCCCGGCCCGCAGGCCGCTCCCCCAGCCCCGCCCAGCCCCGCGCGGGGGGAACGGAGAGCTCGGCAGCCGGAGCGGAGCCAGGGCGCCCTCTGCAGGCAGCTGGGGGGTGTCTGCCCGTCACACGCCAAGCGCATCGCACCGCCGACTCGGCACACAACACAGACACTCAATGACGCAATGCCCACCCAGAGGGAACCACACACCACACACAATCGGCACACAGACAATACACACACACACACACAGCTGTACTCAGGCACTGGCATGCACCCACAGCACATAGCCATGAACTCTGTCACACACACACACCAACCCACTGTGACTGACATCATACACTGTAACCCAACATAAACAGACCTATAGAAAACATACATGCACGGACTCATAATACACATGTAGCGACAACATACACATACACTACTAGAGTCCTTGGGCGGCTCTAATACACAGATACCAATTGCCGCAAACACACATTCCATAAACACGTGGCATACACGCACAAGAGAGGTATCCGTACACACCCTGAGTCAACATACCCGCACACAGAATTGTACCAGTAACGTGGAACACTATGTAATTTCATCTCCATATAGGACACCATTAGGATATAGGAGTTAAGCCTTTTACTGGTTAGTTGTGGAGGACAAGAGAAAGAATTTTCATCTCCAGCTGATTTGTGCTTAACGGTTTCCACTCAGTGGCTTATGGTTGACACTTTCAACTGCCAAGGTCTGGAATATATAACCTTTTATTATTATTTTTAACTTTTTTGGTGCTTAGCGTATTCTGAACAATTTCTAAGAGTAGGTCACTCCCTGACTTCTGAGTGCAAATAACTTTAAACTAGGGAGACCAGATAGCAAGTGTGAAAAATCGGGACAGGGGGTGGGGGGTAATAGGTGCCTATATATTAAAAAAAGCCCCAAATATTGGGACTGTCCCTATAAAATCGGGTCATCTGATCACCCTACTTTAAACTATCACCTAGTCATAAATGAACTTGTAATGATTTGGTTTCTAGTACTGCCCTCTGCTGGATGGAATATATATATATTTTACCACATACTGTTTATGGTGGTGATATCAACGTGATAAACTACAAAGCCGTGTGATAAATCACATTTATCATGCACCACTGACTGCCTCACTTGCACTTTGCTCATTAATCCATCTACACTGTGACTTATTCCAAAGCCATGTTCAAACAGCTGCCAGTTTTTAAAAATAACTTGAAATCCTGGCCCAGTGACAGATTTAAGGTCCAACATCTCATGAACCTAAAGGTCTAGAAACAAGTGCTTTGCCTTACTGGAGAAGCTGGAAACTATTCTGTGATTTTTACAAATGTTTGAGGCTCTGATTAAGAAAAGTGCTGAAGCACATGCTTTTCTGAATAGGGATGGTTTATTAAATCAGGACATGAATGCTGGATACTTCATGCAAATTACTGGTTGTATTGCAATAGCTGCATAAAAATACCATAAAATAACCTTACACCTATGGCCTCAAAATGTGGCAAATGAAGTTGAATTAGGTTGTTTTCCCCCAGACAAGTGAGCTGAAGGAGTAGTTGTTACAGCTCAACTAGTAGAGAGAGATTGGTTTCATACCATACATCTATCCTAATCTGGTAAATAGTAGTGTCACACATAAATAACAAAAACAACAAGGAGTCTGGTGGCACCTTAAAGACTAACAGATTTATTTGGGCATAAGCTTTTGTGGGTAAAAACTTCACTTCTTCAGATACATAGCTTGTTGTTTTTGTAGATACAGACTAACACGGCTACCCCCTGATACTTGACATAAATAACAGTTCATTGCATGTTTCTGACTAGCAATGGATGCTAAAATTAAATTTGTAACATCTGATAGTTTGATGAACTGAGTTCAGTTCCCAGAGAACAGATGTCTATGCCAAACACCGTCACCACAATTGGTACTAATTGGCACCCTTCCTGGCTGTGTCAGTAGAAAGGCCAAGCAATGAATGGGAATGGGGACTGAACTATTTTCTCATTCCTAGAGGTGAATGATCAGGCTTGGTATAAAGAGGAAGTTGCACCTATTTACTCTAGGGATGAGCTTGGACTGTGGTCTTTCCAGATCGGGGCTGTACTCTCTCTGTCCTGAGGATACACAGAGGGCTACAGTTTCCAAGGCTATCAGTCTAACACCTTTCACAAGCAATGAATCCACTAAACGAGAGGAATAAAAATGTCCTGGGATTTTTCATGGTTGCTATGCCCTCTGAATATTGTGGTGACATTTCTGATGTCTTTAGAGCCTGTACTTTATATTGCTGACACTTAGTGGTGTGTGATATACTTTACATGTTACTGGCTACCTTAAATGCTACCTTAGCATTTCTCTAATAATGGCGCAGAGACTATGAGCCAAGATACTAAACAGTCTAATGTACAATCCTGGGAGCTTCATAAGAGGTGTACTGTAAAGATGAATATTTAAAAAAATATTTTAATAGGGAAGAGTGTTATATAAGATACTGAATTTTTAATAAATGTTTACTTTCTATTTTCATAGAGAGTCTTTATTTCTATATTGTTTGTGGCCTGGATAATCAGTATACGGTTGGGAGAATGCATAAAGACAGGCTTTAGGGTCTATTGTTCTGGTTTAATTGCTGCTCAACCAATGATTCACTGTTGTTTATGGCAGCTGAGCAGACTTTGCTTGGCACTGTAAATTTTCCCTATTTATGTTTATGAGACTCATCTGTTGCTGACTGGCAAAAGCAGGCAGCTTCTTATACATGTACAATAGGAGCTAGACTTGTAGAAGGAATAGTTTATTGGCCTTAAAACAATCTACCTAAAGCACTGATATAGCATCCATTACCATAGTAGCTGAATGCCCTATTGTCTTTTTCTTCACAACATCCGTCCGATATAGGGCAATGCTATTATCCCCATTTTAAAGATGGGGAAATGGGGCACAAGACACTAGGTGACTGTGTGGTGCACTATTGAACATGAGTCTCTTAAATTCTAGGCTAGCACCCTAGCCACTGTATCATCCGTCCTAAGTTCCTATATGATGATTACTTACGTCAGAGCTGGTCAGGAAATCATTTTTCCCCTACAAAAACACTTTTTTTGTTTTCATCAACATTTTTATTGAAAAATTCAGGATTTTGGTATAAAAACCAAAACCTGGATTTTTTTAAAGTGTTCAACAACTGAAAAAAATCTATTCTCAAGTTTTCATAAAAACCTGAATTCTTTTTGATGAAATGGATTTTTTTGGGGAATATTTCCATTTAATCAAAAAGCCATATACCATCAAAAAAAGTTTAAATTAAAATTTTTTGGTCATCTCTAGTGTCAGTATACCTGGAAATCCTGGACGCCCCATCATCTCGGGCATTGGCACTCTCACTGAAGGACTATCTGGATATGTGGACTCCCTACTCCCTACTCAGACCCTACGCCACCAGCACTCCCAGCTATCTCTGTGACACCACGGATTTCCTGAGAAAACTACAATGCATTGGTGACCTCCCAGAAAACACCATCCTAGCCACCATGGATGTAGAGGCTCTCTACACAAACATCCCACACACAGATGGAATACAAGCTGTCAGGAACAGTATCCCTGATGATAACACAGCACAACTTGTTGCTGAGCTCTGTGACTTTATCCTCACGCACAATTATTTCAAATTTGGTGACAATATATACCTCCATACCAGTGGCACCGCCGTGGGCACCTGCATGGCCCCACAATATGCCAACATTTTTATGGCTGACCTGGAACAATGCTTCCTCAGCTCTTGTCCACTCACGCCCTTTCTCTACCTACGCTACATTGATGACATCTTCATCATCTGGACCCATGGGAAGGAGACCCTGGAAGAATTCCACCATGATTTCAACAGCTTCCAGACCACCATCAACCTCAGCCTGGACCAATCTACACGGGAGGTCCACTTCCTAGACACCACAGTACAAATAAGCGATGGCCACGTTAACACCACTCTATACCGAAAACCCACCAACCGCTACGCCTACTTTCATGCCTCCAGCTTCCACCCCGGACACACCACATGATCCATCGTCTACAGCCAAGCGCTGAGGTACAACCGCATCTGCTCCAACCCCTCAGACAGAGACCAACACCTACAAGACCTTCACCAAGCATTCTCAAAACTATGATATCCACACAAGGAAATAAAGAAACAAATCAACAGAGCCAGACGTGTACCCAGAAGCATCCTGCTACAAGACATGCCCAAAAAAGAAACCAACAGAACTCCACTGGCCATCACCTACGGTCCTCAGCTTAAACCTCTCCAACGCATCATCAGTGATCCACAACCCATCCTGGACAATGATCCCTCATTTTCACAGACCTTGGGAGGCAGGCCTGTCCTCGCCCACAGACAACCCGTCAAACTTAAGCATATTCTCACCAGCAACCATGCACCGCACCATAACAACTCTAACTTAGGAACCAACCCATGCAACAAACCTCGATGCCAACTCTGCCCACATATCTATACCAGCACACCATCACAGGTCCACCTGTGGTATATATGCCATCATGTGCCAGCAATGCCCCTTTGCTATGTACATTGGCCAAACGCAAGAGGATAAATGGACACAAGTCAGATATCAGGAATGGCAATATACAAAAACCTATAGGAGAACACTTCAACCTCCCTGGCCACACAATAGCAGATGTAAAGGTAGCCATCTTACAGCAAAAAAACTTCAGGACCAGACTCCAAAGAGAAACTGCTGAGCTCCAGTTCATTTGCAAATTTGACACCATCAGATCAGGATTAAACAAAGACTGTGAATGGCTATCCAACTACAGAAGCAGTTTCTCCTCCCTTGGTGTTCACACCTCAACTGCTAGCAGAGCACCTCACCCTCCCTGACTGAACTAACCTCGTTATCTCCATACTGATTTATACCTGCCTCTGGAAATTTCCATTAGTTGCGTCTGATGAAGTGGGCATTCACCCACGAAAGCTTATGCTCCAATACTTCTGTTAGTCTTAAAGGTGCCACAGGACCCTCTGTTGCTTTTTACAGATTCAGACTAACACGGCTACCCCTCTGATAGTGTCAGTATAGTTAGTTAAAAAGGGAGGCGTTATTTCAATTGGAGTTTTAAAGATATAGGACACCATTTTCCAAGCTAAAATGATCTAATATGCAAAATCTGCATGTTAACTGTTCCCTTGGAAGTTTTACATTTCACCATCAAAATGACATGCATATGACATTGTGTTCATATGCCTTGAATCTCTTAAGTTTGTATTATAATACTAACAATTTGAGCAAGCCAGTGACAGATTCTGGAAAAAGTTCACACTCAGTCCAAGGAATATTTAGAGTATTTTGATGATACTAGTTGAAATATCCATACAGCTCTAATGCCCAGGTCTCACAGCCCATATCAGAGGTAAGTGTACTGGTAATTGTAGATTTTCAGTTCTTTTGCTATTCCATTGTTTGCGTCCAACATCCCCTTCCTCAATTTTGCAAAAATAAAATTGGCCATAAGGAAAAGGGAACAAAACAACATTTCATGTATGGTGTGGTAAAACATTATCAGGGCCAGTTTACTCAGGCTTGAAAATATACGTATCTCTCAAGTCATGAACTGCAATTCCTGATGTCCACTGAAAAAAAATGTATAAGGAGAAGATGATCTGGTGAATGAAAGCCAATTATTTTATAAATGTAAACTACATTTTTTAAAAAGTACCATACAACATTATATATTTATAGATACAATTTTGTTCAACTGTCACATCACGGAATGAATTATACGTTAGTCCAAGGGATTTAACATTTATGAATGTCTTTGTTGCCTTGGTATTAAAAAATAAAATATCTTCATTGTCTGTGTTTGCATAACATGTTAACTTTTGTATAGGTAACACAGAGCAGAGCTGTTGTAGTTACCAGCCTCAAAGAGACATTATATAGACACAATGGGGTTTATCACTTTTTAAAGGTGAAGTAATGCCAACAAAATTTTGATATCTTCTTTTTTCCAATCCTGGTAAAAAGGCAGAGATATTTTTATAATTAAAATGTTTTGAATTTATGTGGTGGGAGAAAATGGAATTGATATTTGAAATTATTTAGAAGATGGTGCCATCTCTACCTAGTCTACCTGCTGCCAGAGTTGCAAGAGTTTGCAAAGCTCATTGGACCAAGCAGAGCTACTAGCAAGTATTAATAAAAATGTGGAATTTGGATTTAAAACTAAATTTAACCCGAAGAGATTTAAATATGGGGTTCAAATTGTGTTTCATCAAATTTAACCCTAAAAATATTGAGCCAGCTTCTCTTGTACAACCCTACTAAAGTCAATGGGTTAAACGCATGTCTTTGACTTCAGTGAGGCAGTTATGACAGCAATGAATTTAACCCATAATCCCTATTTATACTGTCCTGGGGCCTTATCCTGACAGGTGTTGAGCATGAGGGTCCAGATCTAGTGAAGCACGTGAACACATGCTTAACTTTAAGCATGTGCGTCTAAAGCCCACTGCAGCCTATGGGCATACTCCAGTCCATTTCAATGGGTAGTGGATCAGGCTTGTGCATAGTATAGAATTCAGTGGGATTATTACTCACATAGTTAAACTTTTAAGTGCTTTGCTGGATTGGGATTCAGGACCTCCAACTAGCTTATCTGACAACTATTAGTATCGGCCTTCTAGTTTGTATAATTTTTATCTCCTTTCCAGCTCTCGTCCTTCACTCTTGTTCTTTTTGACGCGCAAGAATCATGGAGAGTCATTTTCTGTTAAGTGAAGAGCAGAGGGGTAAACCAGCTTGAGCAGAAAGAATAAACAACTTTTATGGTTAAACTCAATTGGACTGAATACTGGAATTCCAGCTCTTAACCTCAGATCTAAATTGCTCCATTGCCCCATGAGTCTAGCTGAAAATGCCCCCACCCTAATGCAATTACAAAATGATTATAACTAGTACTCTGCTGAGTATCCCATGTACAGTAGATGTTTTGAAATGAGTTTACACTTTGCCAAAGTAAGATTAAATTTGGCTGAAATACCATTTATCTTTGAAAGTGTTAATCTGATTTATCTTTATTTTGTACTTTTTCTCCCTAATGTATTTGACAACAAAATTGAATAGTTTTTCCTGCAGAGCTGAGCATGAAAGGTGAACATTCAATTTGCTATTTCTTGATTTTTATGCAATGTGTATGCTTCAGTACTTGATAAACTCAAACCTTGTGGGAAAGAACTACAAGATCATATTGTGAACACAAAGGACCAGATGTTGGCTTATATAATAGAGATTATTGGTTTGCATTTTTAATTTACAAGAAAAAAAATTGATTCTCTGCAATATATTGTGAAAGTTCAATGAGTCTTATTTGTATTGGAGTACTCACTAGTAGCTGTGTGACATTTTGGTGGGATGGTGGGCATGGAGGTGATAGGATTAGCCAGGATGCAGCAAAAAGGGCATGGAAAGAGGGAATAACAAAGACTGGAGATGTTTGGGGATCATGCAAGCTTGGTGAAGCTAGGGCCAATTCTGGATAGAATTGAGGAGGTGGGAGAGAATATTAACTGGCATTTATCTCTTTATAGGTCAGTGGCAGTTCATGTAAAAGAGACCTGCTTAATTAAGATAATTTGTTATTTCTCTCTTTTTAAAGCTAAGGAACTTATTGCTGAAGTATGCACACCAAGCTATGTAAATACCAGTGGGAGGGGAGAGAAGTTTTAAAACTGTATTCTGGGCTGAGAAAACAGAGACAAAAATTAATGAAATACTAAAATAACCTTTTGTAAAGTGCCAGTTTATGATTAAATTGTGTGTGAAAACTAGGTAGCCTAGGATTATGGAACTGTCTGTAAAACCTGTTCTCCTAACCTATATTCCACACAGTTACATTCACAATTTTTTTACTCAGATCAAAAGTTAGATGGGGTGATGTCAAAATAAGGCTTACCATAGAATATCAATGCACCCTTAGCTAGCAAGTCACGACTGTGCCTCCATAATAATAATAATAATAACTAATGACACAATCCTCTAAACACCGAGGATCTTTTATCTGTACTGAAGTCTTCTACTGCAAAACTAGCAAGCAAAAATCTGTACCAGAAAGGAAGCTACATAGCCACATTGCATCTGATCTGAATTCATGTAAATAATTTCCCCTCGAGATATTTTCCTTCTCCCTTTATTTTTTAATGTCTGCCTTCCCTGAACCACTAAGTAAATGTTATCATAATTTGTTTTCGATGCTCTAACTTAAATTATAATTCTTTAGGGAAGAAATTTTCTTCTTATTTGTCTTTAAAACACCATGTAGAACTACATAAATAGTAATTGGTAATGCATGTTTGTTCCATATGCACAATTCCTACTGAGATCAGTGGAACTCCCTGGCTCAAGTGCATGCTGATACATATCTAGTTTTGAGAAGAACTTTGCCCTAAATTATCGTTCTGTCTGTTTGAAAACTACTGTCTGCCAGCTGTACTATGTGAAACATTTATACTTGCATAGTACACTAGTAACTGCACCCGCTAGGGGTTAGAGAGCTACTGTCTTGCAGGGGCATCTCCAAATTGTGAGATCATTTTGCTCTCTAGTGCCTGCAGCTTAATAATTAGGCATTATATCCAGGATAGACTGCCACTCCAGGGCAATGTGGACTCACGTTTTAGACACCACTACTATAGCATGTATATTTAAATTAAATATTTAATTGTTTAATCAGCAGAGAGCAATTATTTCACACACTTTTAGACATTGTATCCAGAGGAGGATGGCCATGGAAGGACAGAGAGAAAGACACATATGCTTGCATAGCATGTTATAGACACTTACTGCTTTTCTCTCTCCTCCCTATCGTTTGAAAAAGTTAGCAAAATTACTGTAATATTTGTAATATTGATATTGATACATGTACCTTAATATCCTGTATGGTTGGTACCACCAGTTCTGGAGGGCAAGTCTCATCATTAATCACTTACATTACGGTAGGATTTAAAGGCCCTAAACAGAATGAGACTATTGTGCTGGGTGCTGTTCAAAAACAGATGAGACAGTCTTTGGCCCAGACAGCTCATTTGCTGAATTCCTCCTCTGTAATAACCACAGCCCCCAACAGATGGAGCCTTTACATCCGTGTAGCTGAGAGCGTCAGGATTTCTTAGTTACCTATCTAGGCTGGTATCTAGCTCCTTGTTTCCAGGTGTACAAGACTTCTTGCTCTTCTTCACAGAGAAAAGCCTAAGCACCTGTTGAAGCAGCTGGAAACAAGGAGATGGAATCAGCGCCATGTGAGCACATAGTTCTCCCTGGACCACAATTTGGGAACAACTGCCCTATGTATTACAGTGAATTGCTCTTAAGCTTCCACACAAGGAGCCAGCAAAGGTTGAATAAATTTTTACTGGACACCAGTCTAAAGGTCTTTGTTTAAGGCAAGTGGTCTTTGGTACAGGTTTCAACCCATGTCAGTACATTAAGGATGGAAAAGTATGTAACAATCCAAAAAGTGAAGAATGCAGCTGAACTAGTAAAGCCAGGACCGGCACAACCCATTAGGTGACCTAGGTGGTCGCCTAGGGTGCTAACATTTGGGGGGGCGGCGACCGTGGCGGCCGGATCTTCGGCCGCCCCAGTCGTCGTCGGCATTTCAGGGGCGGGACCTTCCGCCGCCTCTATCGGGGGCGGCATTTCGGGGGCGGGACCTTCCTGCCGCCTAGGGCGGCAAAAAAGCTGGCGGCGCTCCTGAGTAAAGTACTCAATTTGTAAAGCATGCAGCTGAAATGGCACAAATCCAACTACTCAGGGAAGTTTGATCAGCTCAGTACAGTACATAAGAACCCAGCAACTGAGTTATGCGGCTCAGTTAGCACAGTTCATAAAGCATGCAGCTCAATTAGTGAAGCACTATACATAGGTAACAAGATGGGTTGAAATCTATTATTCCAAGTTAATAAGATATGCAGCTCGATCAGCAAACTATGCAGCTGGATAATTAAAAATATATATACAAAACTGACTCGTTAAAATTGCAATTTGTGCATTAATGATAGGGAAAATTTGCTGAGCCCATAAAGGACTACATTGTATGTACCGACAATGGCTTTTGTTTCAGTTAAGGATGAGCATGCTAGAACACTCTCGAAAATGAAATCAGTCAGAAAGAAATTGAGTATGCAAACTTTTTCTATTTCTGATTTACTTTATTAACTGTACTGGACCTAGGTACATAGCAGATGTTGTCTTTTGTGATGCAGATGAGCTGTTTCAAGCACTACAGACTAATAATGAGATCTGTTTATTGCTGCTAAACAAGGCTGCCAAACAGCTCCACGTGCACACTCTATGATTGGATGGCTACAGCTCTCAAACAGTGTGTGTTTTCTGGAGGCTACAGGCACAATCCATTAGCTTTTTAGTCTTTACTCAGGGAAAATCTCCCATTGACTTCATCAGAAGTTTTGACTGAGTCTGGACTGGAGGATTTGGCCCCTGGAAATAAGCAGCTACTCTCAAAGTGTCAAAGAATATTAGTGTGGCGTGACAGTAATTTAAGTGGAATGTAAGCAACACTTACTATGCAAAAATAATCCTTAGAATGGTTAGAAAGTATGTTTATTAGTTAATATGTAATTTGCTAAAATATTAGGCTAATATATAACATTTTATCTGTCAGGACAACTTCACACCCTGCACAAAATCTATTTAAATCTATGAAATAATATAAGTGTACTCATCATTGGGGCGGTTTACAGTCAAATATTTTGCCCAGAGATGCCAGTGATAAATTGGCCCATATAGAAACAAGGGATTACTGAATATACTTATGTGCCCCATTTTGCCCTACTTTATCTAGGCCAGAACATTACTTGAGGGAATGTCTGTTGGGAGAACAGGAGACTATTCTAAAGTCCACTGAAGTCAATGGGAGTCTTTCCACTAGTTTCAACCCACTTTGGACTAGGCTATAGGCTCCCAGAGTGCAGACTTCTCTCCTCTCACAAGACTGAATGCAGCAGGAAGAAGCATCCAAAAATGTGGAGGACTCAGAGCCGAGTCCTAAAAGAAGCTGGATATCTCTTGTTATGTCAGGTAGAATGTACAGGTATTGAGCCTAATCTTGTAGTCCTCACTCAGGAAAAATCCCCAACGGGTTAACTAGCTATATGCCTGATTAAGGACCAAGTCGACCAGTGCAGAGTACTTTATTGAGTACTTTAATGAGCTACATAATAGTTTGGCACATAAAAAATACTTTATTTACAAAGAAAATGCTCGCACAGTTGTTCCAGGTGTACACTGGAGTCAGTGGACCTTTTTCTGGGTTAATTAATCCACTTGGATTCAGTGGGAATATTCACCAAGTGCCTGACTCTGCAAGGTTCTTAAAGTCCTCAGTTCCATTGACTTGAATGAGAGTCCTTGATGGCAGAAAGCAGAATCAGGCCAGTAGTAATGATGAGTAGCTTAAGGAATGGTTGCAGGCTTAACCCTTATATCATGGTAGCTGAGAACAGAATTTGACCCCTTGAGGTTCCGGCTACTTACCTGAACTGAAAGCTAAATTGTTTGAGATTCGCTAATCATTAGTCAAACTTGTAAATTATTATTAGGCAGGATTTGCAACTTCTTTAATATTTCCATCAGTGTTTTGTATTATGGAAGCTACAGTATTCTGCTTGTTTTTGCTTGCTAACTCTTGTGATACAAGCGGTTTCTGGGACCCAGTTACGTTGTGGGGAGACAACCCCAATCTTGATGTTTTTATCATTGCTATTTGTTTAATTTTAACAAATATCATGCTTTAAATGGCATCACTCTGACTGTGAAATTAATAGAGCTATCAAAACCCAAGTTGTTATATAACAATGGTTAATTATTTACAAGCCAGTCTGAGCTAAAGCAGTACTGTAGCTGTCAGCATTGTCATTATTAAAATTAAAATGCTTTGTCTGAGTACTAGATAACATGACTCATTTAGGCTAAATGAAATGAATGCTGAATACTCTATTTCTCTTCACCGTCATTGTTCAGTTAGTCAGACACAGCACAATAGCATGTACTTTTTTCCCCAACAAGATGTTTACTCCAAGAAATCTAATAAATGCATAACAAAAAAAATAGTTTTACTTTTTTTTTTAAAAAAAGAACAAACTGATCAAAGCTCTTTAATTAAAAGTTAAAGCTGAGGATGTTCTAAAATTGGGCAAATTATTTACAGTGAATAATTTATTTGATAAATTTAGTCCTTTTTTTCTACTTGTGAGTTGTATGTGAAAAGCCTTTTGATTTTTTCATTCTTTGAAACCAGTCAACAGGCTCTTTGCATGAGCATATTTAAACTTACAAGTTGCTCAAGAACATTTTGCTTCACTATGCCTTTGTTTCTATTTGTAATTCATGGTATATGATTGGTCCCCAACATCAGATGGTATTGCTTCTGCTCCCTGATTGGATGATTAAAACTTTTACAAACAGTCTGAGGAAAATCAAAGAGAGTCTATCTAAATATTTCTGCCATGTGAATATATTTTACAAGGATTTGTTTTACATGAACATTCATGAGAACAAAAAATTACTCAAATGAATGTTCACAGAAAACAAACAAAAAGATTTATGAATAATGTTGAAGCCAGTTGAGCATTAACAAGAAGAGAGGGTGAGCTTGACTGGAACTTACCAGTTTGTGAGTGACTATGGCAGTCCAGTAGGATACAAGCATCCTATTAGATTTGACAGCTTTCTTGCCCTTTAGTGAATGTCACTCCTGCTGCATATTGATTGGAGAGTGTGCCCTTAATAAAAGGAAGGACGTAGTGGCTGTTTGTGGTCTCTTCATTTTTATGTTGCATATACTATGATGAATAATATTTACATGGGGTCTTGGTGTTCAATGAGCTAGTGATCTTTCTAGTAAATGCTATTACATGGTGTTCCAGAATCTGATTTCTTTATTTTAAGAAAAGTAAGTCTCTAATTCCTTTGTTCACAAAGATAATCTGTGAATGGAAGGAAAGGGTGAGATTTTCAAAAGATCCTAAGTAATTTAGGAGCACAAGTCCTGTTGATTTTAAATGGCACCTGTGTTCCTAAGCTACTTATGCTACGTCTACACCACATACTAGTGTTGGTGGCGTACAGTGTACATGTAGCTACATGCTACAGTGAAAAGCAGGCTGCATCTATACTGCAGTGTGTAGGTACATGTCAGTGAAAGGTTCTGGCAGAGGGGAGGCTGTGGGGAAAGGCTGCCTTTTCCTGCTGCCTTCCCACTGCTGGTGCCTTTCCCCGCTGCTGGAGTCTTTCCTGCAGCAGGGAAAGGCTCCAGCAGAAGGGAGACAGCAGGACACTACACAGCTGAAAATAGCAGTGTAGATAGGGAGGCACAGCTTGGACAAATAGAGAGATGTGTAGGGTATGTATGCGAGTACATACCACATCCTTCAAGTGCATCTTTAAACACCTAAGCCTGAGAGTCTACACTCTAGTTATACCCATGCTAAGGGGGCTACGTGAATATGTATGCTACTTGGCCATCAAAAGAAGCACACAGTGTAGACAAAGCCTAAGGCACTTGAGAATATTCCACACTAAGCCAATGCTGTGATGCCTACAGATGGGGGAGCATGCCAAAGGGGAAGCGAAGTTTGAGGAACCCCACAGTGCACATATATAATATTTAGAGCATCTGCACAATCTACTGTGCGTGGAGTCTCATTTTGGCATCTCAGTTGGACTGAGCATGGAGAAGTTCCCATTTCTCTATTCAATCCCCTAATAATCACTGAGTAAATAAAAAAGAAGAGATCACTTTCTGATCTTATAATCACTTTATCTGTTTGGCTGCTGCTAAATAGCTTAGATCAGGGGTTCCCACATCTTAATAGAGACTGTTTTGTGAGCCACATCCCTTCACATCTGTGGTCACACTGAGAACGTTTTGAAACAAAGTTAACATTGGATCTCCTTTCACTCTATACTTTCACCTCCCTTATCTGTTTTGTTCCTCTCAGCTGGAAACAAGAAGAGCCAGAACTCTGTAATCAGTTGATCTGTGTGTGTGTGACCAATAATGATCTGCAAAGGACAGAATTAGAATCTCTGTCTAGATACAGCCTGGTACAATGCACCTGCTCCGTTGCTGATTGTGTTAGCTATCAATGCATCAAGTGCAATGGAAAAGCAGCAGCAAAAGGGTTAAGATCTGAATGTGTTCAGGGTATAAAGTATAAAGCTAGGGTTGCAAATCTTTTTTGACGGGTTTTCTGAAAAGTGATTAGATATTGAAGCCTTTAGCCAGAACTTTCCCAAGGCCACTCCTATCACTTTTCCCAGTAGTACCCATCAGTTTTCTTTCCAGTGGCTGTCTCTCTCACCCATAAATACTTCTCTTTTTTCCCACAGCCCTGTTCCTTTCTTTGTTGCCTGGCGTGCCCTCCTGCCTGCTATTGCTCATGTTCTGCTTGTTAGTCTATCAGACATTCCTGTAGCACATGACACTGCATTAATTGCAGCGAAAGGTACACTTCACACTGGGACCACCTACTGCGCTCTACCTCATGACAAGAACATAAGGAGATAGATGGAAGGACGTGGTCAATGCTTGTCTTTTCTTCTGTAGCATAGCAGTCAAGCAGAAGGTCGTACCTGTGTACATATTTTGGGACTGTGATTAGCTACATTCTGACTGTACAGCTTTTATGCTTGACTAATACACCAAATAAATATAAACTTACTTTGCATTTCTACAGTTCCTTTCAGATGATGAGGGGAAAGAATGTCACAAATATTGGGGGAAATGCCGTTCAGATTGAAGCTGATAATATCAGTCAGGCAGACTCACAATGGGAAAGGAACTGAGCCCATTATACAACAGCCTGTGTGGCAGGCAAGTATGATTGTTCCCATTTTAAAAACATACTGCCGAGATGCACAGAGGTTCAGTTACTTGCCCAAGGTGACCCAGTGAATCAATAGCAAAGCGCGGAATAGATCCCCAGGAGACCTGACTCCTACTTTTTTATTTCAATAGCTAGACCACACTATCTCCTGGGACCTCACATTTTTTCATAATTTATTTAGAAAACAATTGTGTGTTTTTCCTCTGGGTTTTAATTCTTGAACTCTTTCACAGAGGTATTAAGATAACAAGCTGTAATTTATATAGTGAGGCATTGAAGGAGAGGCTTGGAGAACACATGATCATATTTTATTTTTAAATTAAATAGGGATTTTCCTCGGGATCTTTACAAATAAATGTTCACTTGTTAATTTTCTGTTTGGTTACAAAGGCCATTGTTTGAACGAAGAGGGAAAACATGCTGTCAGAACTGTTTACAATGTAGTACAAATGAGAGAACAGACTGGAGGGGATATGCATTAATGAGCAAGGGGACTCTGAGCAGTGGGCAATAGCGAGCACAGTCTTTGAAAATGTGTCCTTGCAATTGGCTGGAACACGGCCTTAGGTGTGCAGAAGGTAGGGTGACCAGACGTCCCGATATTATCGGGACAGTCCTGATTTTAACACATTTGTCCCGTGTCCTGACCACACATCGGTCGGGATGCCCTTTGTCCCGATATCAGGGACCACTCACCATCACCGCCAAAGTCCCAGGGCTGGAGTAGGTGGCGCTTCCTGGGGCAGCTCCCGGCGGCGTGCCCACCCACTGGCAGGAGCCTGCAGTGCTGGCGGCCCCTAGGCACAGAGGTGGAGGGGGTCTCCGTGTGCTGCACCGGCTCCCTCCTGCCTAATCAGAGCTGCGGGGGTGGGGCTTGCAGGTGCTGGCAGCAGGCAGAGAGCCCTCTGCCCCCACACCACACCCCACCCACCCAACCACCTGACCCGACCCTAGGAGCCAGAGGGACCTGCCAGATGCTTCCCGGGAGCTGCCCCAGGTAGGCACCGCCAGGACCCTCCACCCCCAGCAGGTCCCTCTGGCTCTTAGGGTCGGCGGGGGGGTAGGGGGCTCTGCTGACTGCTTCCACCTGCAAGCCCCGCTCCGCGGCTCCGGCAGCTCCCATTGGAGCTTTTCCCGGCCAATGGGAGCCATGGAGCTCGCGCTTGTGGCGGGTACAGCACGTGGAGAGTCTGGAGACCCCCCCGCTGCCACTCGAACCCTAGGAGCCAGAGACCTCCCAGCAGGGCTGGTGAGTGCGGCCAGGGAAGGGGGCAGGGTGTGATGGAGTGAGTGTCTGGGAGGTGTGTGTGGGATGCTGGGCTGTGAGGATGTAGAGGGCATTGGGCTGTGAGGGTGTGGAGGGCACTGGGCAGTGGGGGAGGTTTTTGTGTTTTGGGGTGCTAGGCAGTGGGAGCCTGTTGGGGGGTGCTGGGCAGTGGGGGAGATCTGTGTGTGTCAGGGCACTGGGCAGTGGAGGTCTGTGTGGGGCATTGTTTAGTTGTGGTGGTGGGGCTGTGGGGAAGGGCACTGGGAGGGAGGGAGGAGAAATCTGTGTGTATTGGGAAACTAGCGAGTGGGTGGTTCTGTGGGGGGTGCTGGGCAGCTGTGGAGGGGCTGTGAATTGGGGGGGTGCTGGGCAGGGGTGGTAGTGTGCACAGCACTGTGCATTTGTGGTGGCGATGTGGGGGGGTTGTGGGGAGGCTCTGGGCATAGTGGGTTCAGGGTGTGCAGGGCATAGTGGATCCAGGGGGCGCTGGGCAGAAGAGCTGTGTGGCGCAGCATGAGCCCACCCCCAAGAGGAAGGGGCATGCTGGTAGCACAGGGCCAGGTGGACCAGTGTACCCCATTGCCTCTGGCCGGCCCTGCCCTTCCCGCTGCTCACCTCCTCAACTGAAGGCGGGGGTAGGGGGTGCAGGGGTAGGTCCCGGCAGTGCTTACCTGGGGCGGCTCCTGGGAAGCGGCCGTCAGGTCCCCGAGGTGAGTGTCAGCTGGGCTGAACCAGCAGTGTAACCCCGGGCTCCCCCAGCAAAGTGTGTGCAGACTGGTCTACCTAGCTCATGGCAGAGCCAAGGGAAGGAGGCACCTGCCTCTGCACATGCTAATTCCACCCAGGGAGGCTGGAGCTAAGGATTGCTAAGCTGCTGCCCAGGTCTCTTACCCACATTGGCAAGCAGGGATTGCACCTGGCGGCGTACATCTGCTTGATGTACAATCGGGACGCCATTTGTCCCGATATTCAGGTAAAATTTAAAATTTGGTAGTGAAATAGAAAATTAGTCGATTGGGAGTGTCCCATTAAACCCAATTGTGATCTGTTATCTACTGACAATTTTGGTTTTTCAGGTTGTTTTGAGATGTAACACAATTTACAGTAGGGATATGTAGTTTACAGTTCTGAACCACAGTGGACAAACTACAGTGGGCAGATAATAACAAGCACAGAGACTGCGCGGTTCTTTTCAGTGGCTGGCTAGCTAGCTAACGAAAACCCCACCCGAAATGGCAATGGCAAGGGAGGAGCCAACTACCAAAAAACAAAAAAGATAGAATGGGGAGCCACTTACACCTGGATTCGGAAATCCTATGAGTGTGATTCAAAAGCCTTTTGTAAAGCATGTGAGAAGGAATTTAGCATTTGCCATGGCGGTGAGTCTGATGTTAAGCATCATGCTGATTCAAAAAATCATGAACAAAACACCAAGACTCACAAGAGCAATACCCTGGTCTCACATTTTTTCAGCAGGCCAAATGACTCTTTCAGTAACAAGGTTATTGCTGTTGAGCTAATTCAAGTTTACCACACAGTAGTCCATCAACACTCCTATCGCTCGTGTGACTGTGAACTTAAACTGGCGCCTACCTTGTATCCAGATTCAACGATTGCGAAGCATGTCAGCTGTGGCTGGACTAAAACGGAGGCATTGATCAAAAATGTGCTGTCACCACTTTCAACAGAATTTTTAAAAGACCTCAGCAAGCCAGATGGTCCCTATTTCTCAGTTGCCACAGTTGCATCTAACAAGGGCAATGTGAAAACTTTCCCCTTATCGCAGAAATACTGGACACCCGAATATGGGGTCCATGATAAACTGTTAGACTTCTATGAGCAAAGCGAAGAGACTGCAGAGGCAATAAGCAACACATTATTTGAAAAACTTGTGACACACAAACTAGACCTAAACAAAATGTCTTCCTACTGTGCTGATAATGCAAACGTGAATTATGGAAAGTGACAATCAGTGTACCAGAATTAAAAAAAACAAAATGAAAACATCTTGCCTGCAAACTGCCCTGCCCATGTTGTGCACAATGCCATGAAACATGCTAGCAATACCCTACAAGTTCACATTGAGACTCTGGTGATTAAGATGTTCAATCATTTCAGCAGTTCTGCTAAGAGAGTAGCAGCATTGAAGGATATGTTTGACTTTGTGGATATGGAGTATTCCACTTTACTGCGCCACGTTCCGACACGCTAGTTGAGTCTTTTCCAAGCTGTAAACAGGCTTGTAAATACATGGCAGGCTGTTAAGTGCTACTTTGTTTCTCTGGGCAGTCAGAAGTGCCCAAAATCTCTATGGATGCTGTTCTCGGATATGGAAAATGGTGAACGTGGTGAGGGGCCTAACAAAGTTGAGGTTCATCTGTTTTTCCTTCAGAATGTCCTGAAAATCTTCAATGATACTGTGCTCTGTTTGGAAAATGATAGTATGACAGCATGTGAAGTATATGCTATAATTAATACTCTGAGAATTAAACTTCAGCAACGGAAGAATGACAAATTCTTTGGCGCCAGAGTTGAAAATGCATTAACTGAGATGCCGCCTGTCACTGCTGCATGTCTCCAGAAAGTCTTCATGAAATTTTATGATGTGTCGATCCTATATTTGGAGAAATGGTTTGATTTTTCAACAACTGGCTACTTGTTCAATACCCAGTGCTTGAACATCAAAGTTAATAGGGCATTTGAATACAAGGATCTGTCTGCGGCCGTGACAGCTGTAAACCTCCAGAAAACAGTGGATCTTGATCTGCTCTATGATGAGTTCTATATCAAAGACATCAACTCCAAGATGGAGCCTGGAAACTACTCAGTTGGGGAACTCTGGTCTCAAGTGCTGAGAAACAAGGACAGTAGCACTGAATTCCTGAACATGACAAAGCTGGTGTCATACATGCTCAGTATACCAGTACACAACGCATACACAGAGCGTGTATTTTCAATCATGAAAGATGCATGGACTGATGTCTGGAATCGAAGCAGCATAGACTTGGTGTGGAGTGAAAACCCTTGTCAAGATGAATTTCTGGATGAGTTGCAAGGACTTCTACAGCTTTGTGATTGCACAGAAGCAAGTCATGACTATGACAAAGTCATCCAAGAAGTACTAGACTTCTGGCATATTTGAGAGGTATGCAAATTGGGAAGTTGATTTATTGATTGAATAAAAAACCCGGCCCTTTACCCCTGTTGTTTGTTTAGTGTACAAATAAATCTGTATGTTTAAATATGGATTACAACTAAGTCTATAATTTAGTCAGGGGGCCATGACACTCACTGATTCCAGACCTCTGTGTCTTAGTTTGCTTCAGCCCCAGCTTCAGCCACTGACAGCTGAAGGCATGACTGTGGACCTCCCCTCTATGACCGTGGCTGGGGCTGGAGCCAGGTCTAGAACTGTGACCCTTTGCTCCCCTGCCCTGCAACTGGGTCTGACTTTGCAACCAGGATCCTGCACCCCTGTCCTGCGGCTTCAGCCGGGAGCTGGAGCTGGAGCCCTGTGCCCCTGGCTCCGTAGCTGCTGCTGGGGGCTGGAGCTGGGGCCTTGAGTCCTTGCCCCATGGCTTGTGGTGCGGGCGGCATAATCTTCCTTCATGCCTTATGGGTCCCAATCCTGTAGTGATTGCCACATATATTTACCTTTACCCATAGTCCCAGTGATATCCATGAGACTGTTTACAATAAGTAAAGTTAAGCACATGCTTAAGATTTTGCAGGATTGGGGCCATATATTGCAACAAGACTACTCATGTAAGTGGGTTAATGAAGCTGACTTGTATCTCAGTTTTATAGTAATAGGCACTTTCATAGCACCTTTCATTTAAAAATGTCAAAGCAGTGTAAATAACATGAGTTTGATTTGTATAAAAGCCTTCTTAAAAGCAAAACAACAGACTGAGAGAAAATAAATCTAAGTATTTTATTAAGTCCCCAAACCAATATCAAAACATACGTATGGCCTTTAAAATGATCATTAAATACAGTTAAAACAAAGGAGTTGAAAACCAGCTCTTCCTTTACTTACCTGCTGATAAGTTATGATCTTCGGCTGCAGCTGTCTGAGTGCTATTAACAGCTACTCAGTTTTGGATGTTGTCAGCCTCCATAAGGATTTTGTATTTCCTAGTATCACATGCCAAACCCACAAAGATGTAAGAAGAAGCATGTAGCAGTCTGAACTATTAGTATTAGTGATCCTGTATGGCAGTGAAAACACAGATGCCTGACCTCAGGTCTTGACAGGAAAAAAACAAAAGCCTTTTCAGTTCACCTTCAGTGAGTAGATGGCTTTTATCTCAAGGCCACTTCTAATTAAAAGTGGGGTTTTTTTTGGCATGGGCTTCTCTGGGTGGCTCAGCATATATGTAGTCTGTACAGCACTCACCATCAAAAATGGAGGACATATATATTTGCATGTGCTATAAAATGAATTTTTAAAAAGAGCATGTGAAAGGTCCTTCTTGTAGCTGTGAAAAAACAAACATTCTAACAAAGATGGTACAAACACTTCACCTTCACTCTCTGTGGGGACATAGCCTTCATTCTCCCATGGCAGGCTGGGAAAGTTTGGCTTTGTGATTGCATGGAAGAGAGGTTTCCCAATATAGTCTGCTTCTCTTGATGATGCTCCATTTGATGCCACCTCTGCTGTCACTGGAAAAACTTCAGCCTCAGGATCATCATCTGCTATTGATTGGGGCTATACCCATAGACTTTCATACACTAAGAAGAGAGCTCAGTTTCAGACCATGGAAGAGAGAATATGGTGGTGCATAGCTGCCTTTGGCAGTAGTTGTGGCCAATTCACTGAGAAGCTGTAACATACTTGTCCAAGCAAAGCAGAAGAAGAAAAAGTAGCCGGTCATGCTTAACATTCAAGGAAAGCATGTACAGTGTATGTGTAAAACATGGCTGGATTTAGAAAGGATTTCTCCAGTATAACTGCCACGCTTTGGGTACATGTTACTGGCTGTATCAGTTAGACTTGCCCTGACGTTTGGACTAAATTGGGCAAGTGAGACTGGCTTATCTCAGTTCGATGAATTGGTGTGATACAGCCAGTGCCAGTTGATACAATATCTTTCCTTTAATGGGCTCCACTTTTTCTTTTTCGTCCTTTTGGCTTGCCTATCCTCAAACTAATGAACAGGTTCAATCTCTTACTGATTTCTGACAAGAGGCCCCATAATTTATATTAACTTCTAAAACTTCCTCATACTCTAAGCAGGTTATTCATTAACTGAATGTAACCACTGGCTGTTAGATAAATCCTTTTAACTAATTCAAATTACATATCAAGCTCAGAGAATTTTCACTTGGGCTGCTGCTGAAGCTAAGCTTTGCAAAGAATTAATTCTGATTTGTTTTTGAATGCTAGAGTTGGGGGAAATGGAGAGAAGATATTTGTTTGCTTGATTCCACATGACAACTCCAGGGTAACTGAATAGACTGTACGGTTGGTTTGACAAGGCTATGCACTGAGCCAGCAGCTTCACATACCAGAGAGAGGGGCTGAAATGGGGACTCTGACAATTGTAATGGATTTTATCAGACTTTCTCTAAGACCAACTATTTTGTCTTCAGTTGTTAATGTTTTTCAGAGGTTTCCCTTCTGAGAGGTATGAATAACTAATTTAAATGAATATGCATTTGTGTAGGATTTTTCAACAATGAATAAATAATTACTGCAATACAAATGTACAATAGCACATCCAAATATTAAATAATGAAATAGTTTTTCTGAGAGAGCAAAAGTTGTATAGTTATTGTTGATTAGTTTGTGTGGATTCAAGTACTACAGTTATTATGCTTGTGTAAGTGTATTTCAATAATATACATACAGTGCATGTTGGAAACTTGCTTCAAATGCCATAGAGAGGTAAAGCAATGTTTCCCCAGCATAGTGTGTTGCAGCATATGCACTAATCCTACAATGTTCTTAATTCTGCCCCCGGGGTTCATTGCTTTTTGTTTTATTCCCTATCCCAACCCCACCCCCAGGCACTTTATATAAGGTAATGCACTATTACTGCCTTAGTTTCAGGGCAACTCTGAATAAAATTCGGACTAGAGAAGGCACTGGCCCGGTTAAAAGATTTACTAAAGAGAAGCCCACTGGATTGTCAGACACATGAAGGAAATTCAGGGTTAGTTCAATAATCATTCTTGTAGAGGGCTCTATGGGACAGCCACTCTGAATTCATTTTTATTACTACATTTCAACCTTCACTTTGCTAGTGGACTTCTTACAAGCCTATTCCCGCAGTCTCTCTCTGGCTTCTTCATTCTGTAAGTCTCTCCACTCTCACTCTCTCATAAATGGCAAAAAGATTTTTTTTTTTTACTTTTGTAAGGTTTTAAATTGAGTTCCCTCCCCATTCCACCCCCGTGTTATAGAAAAATGACCACAGGGATTGAGATCTCATTCAAGAAACATTTTAAAATACCAGCATTATATAGTATCATAGTGACAATGAGTGTACTGGTATGCGTTCTATGATGTACTTAATAATTTTCCTTTAAGGGTAGGAAACAGTGTAGTTTTTTTGCTTGTAAGTATAATGTAATTTATATTTAATATAATATTTTCAGATATTAGAGATATTCAGAAATATTTACCCAAAAGATATAATTTGTTGGCGTTTAACAAAATATAAGTCATAATAGGATTCATAAAGTGTTGTCACATAAAACACAATTAAAGCTGGCTGTATGTTGCATAGTACATCAAACCCCATGATTTTTTATTCTTTATGTCTTATTGCAAGAAAACTGCATCTCTATGGTATGTGAAATGTCAAGTATATACTAAGAGTCTTAGCTATATACGATATTTTTCTGTCAAGAAATAAGAGGGTTGTGAATTCAGCCCTTGGAAGTGGAAGTGTATATTTTTGTATTTACTATAGCAGTTATGTCCTGCTTTGGTTGTGCAGCCAAAACGCCCACAGAGATCAGTGGTAATTTGGGTTTGATTAAGCAGAATCAGACTCTTAAAAACTAAACATTCACTAAAATATAAAGGTATAACAGTTTATGAAATTCAGATTATCATATGAGAAATACTTCACATGCTAGTTTTGTTTGTGGAAAGAATTCTTAAGTTTTGTTCCAAAGTATACAAGGGAGAATATATATTGCTTTGATTTTGGTAGAAATTCCTTTCCTTCGGAGAGATGAATCTGAAGATTCAGTGTATAACTCTTGAGAATATATCTTACAGATGTGTCTAATGAAAATAAAATTTCCAAACTGTATGTGAGAATCAGATGTCAATAATGTTCCACCACACAATAACCAGAGCAATGTGTTTATAAAACAGTTGATCAATTAAAAAAAAAAACCTTAAAATTAATCGACTTGTCAGTGCTTGTTGCTTCATCTGACAGAGCACAGAATCCACAGGTTTTTTAGTCAAAGTGAAGTGTGGAAACCTGTCGTGACAGAATGAAAGTGAGAGGCATGTAGAAAACAATAGATGTCTTGTGGGAAGAATTTAAATGTATGCAGCTAATCCCATGGGAACTGCTGTAGTCCATTCAGACTTTGTGAAAAAGATGCTCTTTCAAAATAATCTTTAATCCTTTTCTTTCACTGAAAGTCTGAGAACTTTATTGAAAAATTGCAGGACAAAGTGTTCTAGATTAATCAGCCAATGATCTGTAATAATAACATTTTAAAATCAAATTATTAGAGTAACATTTGGGGATATTTTGTCCCAAATATTTTGTGTATTGTGTATTCATTGTGCATATGAACATTCTGAGGAGACTTTCAGACCAAAGGTAACTAGGAAACGCACCCAGGCCTGATTTTACTATGCACGAGAGGTACCTATGAGAGGAAGGATCCAGTGGTGTTGGGATATTACAAAGCCTCTGTGATTTTTTGTGTTTATTTAAATTTTGGAATCCCCCCTTTTCCTTTAGTCCATGCTAAAAATAGAAAGCAAAGAGCTATTGGCTCCCACTGTTAGTTGGTGCCAGAGTAAAGAACAACATTAAAATTTACTGGAAATACTCCAACTTAAGCAAAATGGGCTGATTTTGTAGTATGTCTACCATTATGTCACACTGCAGCCTAAAAACATAACCATGCATAATGTCCACAACAAATTGACACATAACAAACAAGAGTGGAGTTTGGAGAAAGGTGGAAGGAGTTGAGGAATTCCACAAGTTTCCTGTTGGATACACTTTTAAACCAGCCTACTACTATAGATCTTTTTTTTTTTTTTTCAAATGAGGGCTGTCCTAGCCCAGTGATGATTGGCACTCAGGAGCTATCTTACCTTGATGTGTTAGATCACAACCTTGTCCAAGGCTTTAGTGATCAACGGCTCCATGTCTAGTTGGCAGCCGGTTTCAAGCGGAGCGCCCCAAGGGTCGGTCCTGGGGCCACTTTTGTTCAATATCTTCATTAATGATATGGAGGATGGTGTGGACTGCACTCTCAGCAAGTTTGCAGATGACACTAAATTGGGAGGAGTGGTAGATATGCTGGAGGGTAGGGATAGGATACAGAGGGACCTAGACAAATTAGAGGATTGGGCCAAAAGAAACCTGATAAGGTTCAACAAGGACAAGTGCAGAATCCTGCACTTAGGACGGAAGAATCCCATTCACTGTTACAGACTAGGGACCAAATGGCTAGGAAGCAGTTCTGCAGAAAAGGACCCAGGGGTTACAGTGGACGAGAAGCTGGATATGAGTCAACAGTGTGCCCTTATTGCCAAGAAGGCTAATGGCATTTTGGGCTATATAAGTAGGGGCATTGCCAGCAGATCGAGGGACGTGATCATTCCCGTCTATTCAACACTGGTGAGGCCTCATCGGAAGTACTGTGTCCAGTTTTGGGCCCCACACTACAAAAAGGATCTGGAAAAATTGGAAAAAGTCCAGCAGAGGGCAACAAAAATGATTAGGGGGCTGGAACACATGACTTATGAGGAGAGGCTGAGGGAACTGGGATTGTTTAGTCTGTAGAAGAGAAGAATGAGGGGCGATTTGATAGCTGCTTTCAACTACCTGAGGGGGGTTCCAAAGAGGATGGATCTAGACTGTTCTCAGTGGTAGCAGATGACAGAACAAGGAGTAATGGTCTCAAGTTGTGGTGGGGGAGGTTTAGGTTGGATATTAGGAAAACCTTTTTCACTAGGTGGGTGGTGAAGCACTGGAATGGGTTACCTAGGGAGGTGGTGGAATCTCCTTCCTTAGAGGTTTTTAAGGTCAGGCTTGACAAAGCCCTGGCTGGGATGATTTAGTTGGGAATTGGTCCTGCTTTGAGCAGGGGGTTGGACTAGATGACCTCCTGAGGTCCCTTCCAACCCTGATATTCTATGATTCTATGATTTAGGAGCAGACGGGAGCTATCTGTAATGGGTTTGAGTGTCTGGAGCCTATCATGGATATGACATCACTCAGGATTTTGTGCTGTGTGCTCAACCTACTTTTGTAACTGGGCACATGTTGGTGTGCATTGCTAAGTAACTTCCCTCACAAGATATTCACCGGTCTAGCCCAGCACTTGCTGAAGTAGCCACCATTGAGTGCCTCCATTTTTGGATGTTCAACCTGAAGAAAACTTGGCTCTGATTTTTTACAACTTCAGTTGAAGGCAACAAAGGATGGTCTGAACCTTTGAAAATCAGGCCCCAAATGTCTGAAACTAGGTGCCCCAAATCAGAAACCACTTAGGAATGTTTTTTCTTTCTTTGTATTTTGTTGTTGTTGTGCATGCTCCAGTTGCTTGGGGAACAACTTAATCCACACATTTAAGATGTCCCCCTTTTTACACTGTTTTCAGTGACATGGCACTATCTGGACAAAAATTAGCAACAATACTTTCATTATAAATACTTCAAAAATAAAGACTGTGGCTGCAATTCTTGCAAAATTTGCTTTGCTTCAGTATAATGTTATTTCCAGCCCAGACCACTTGTATTTCTAATTTATCTATTTAGAATCTAAGCACCTAAGGCAATATTAAGACTCACAGTTAGGTCCAGTTGCCTTTATACTTGGAATTTTTATTGTTTCTCTTCAATTATGAGAGCAATTATTATGCATGGAGGTGAGTGTTTTGCATCAAACTCTGAAACCTGTCAGGCTAGGGTTTCATTCTGACAGCCCCTAATAAGGAGTTCTGATAAGAATGCTGTGCCTCCAGCTACCAAGAGATCATCGTGGACACTAATATCTTCAAGGTCCCCAATGAGAGTGCATCTGTCTCAGTGGGTTATGGAAAGAGAAACAGGTCCTAAAATACATTAAAATAGACATTAAAATTAGGAGCTGGATTTTGATTTAGATCTGGAAATGCATAGAGTACCAGTGGAAGAAGCAGAGCACCTAATGTAATGTGTCTGACATTTTTTCTGCTTAATTATTATTAATGTTTACTATGGTAGCTGAAGGACCAACCAAGAATAGGGCCCCATTGTGCCAAGTACTGTTCAAACAACGAGGAGTAGATGGTCCCTGCCCCGAAGAGCTTACATTCGAAATAGACAAGTCAGGGTAGAGGGAGGGGTAAAACACACAGAAGCAGAGCGAAGAGTGTGATGGTAGCAAATGGCATGCTTGTTCCACAATTTTTTATTTTATTTTAGGGAGGTGGAGCCACTTAGATGCTAACTCGTTTTATAGCAGAGAACAGAGGTAGGTGAAATAGCATCAAGATGCTTATGAGGAGGGTTGAGGAACCATCCTTTGAGGAAGTATTACCAACCACCCTGACCCTACAGGAAATGTTACTTTAGTGGCCTATGAAACTAATTTCCTTGTACAGAGAAGCAAAGAGAATAAAGGCTGTATTTAATCACAAGAATATGCCATGGTTTGCTCAAATTAATAAAAATTATCTGATAATAAGAAGCAAACAGCATAAGCTTGTAATGAACAAGGAAGTGCTTAAAATCTTCTCCTTATAAGAGCTGAAATGTTCTGCATGTGTAAATCTTTTCAGCAGTGTTACATAATGAAACTTTTAAGGAGATTTGTCATAATTAGAAGTTAAGACACTGTAGCTTATTGAAGAGGTAGCCTCAATTTCAGAGAGCATACAGTAAGGAAATGTTTTCTGGCATTGTCCTTAATATGTTCTATAAAAACTGCAAAATGGAATCTGTTTGAGGCAGGGAGCTAAACCATTATGAGAGATTGAGATGCCTGATTTTCCCTTTGCTGAGGTACAAATCAGGAGTAAATCCACTGCAGTCATTGCTGTTACACTGGTGTAAAATCGGTACAAATGAGAGGAGAATAAGGCCTGGAATCCTTTTTGTAATCTGGCGATGAGGAGGGTGCCTAAATGGGAGCTGAGCTCTGCTGAAAATCTGGCCCATAGCAGATGCAGACACCTTCACAGGTTTCTGGAGTGTGCCTCAAAAGATCACTTTCCTCAGAGAGAGGAAGAGATTTAGAATCTTCCATTTGAAACAGTGACAGCATAGCTGAATAATATCCTGTGCTTTGGTGACTAAAACATGCACATATATCAGTTTGGTCTCTAATTAGTTATAATATAAACTGAGACCAACCTGATGTGAATGTGGGAGGATTTCCAAAGATTGTTTGCAATAGTATTGGCTTCTAACACTATGGGCCAAATTGTCTGTTGGCATAATTCCCATTGACGTCAAAGAATTTCACAAGCAGAGAATATGGCCCTATATATCACTAGAGTAGTTGTCTTAAACTATGTTTTTTATCCATATTCCCAGAGGAGTAGTGTGGTCTAGTGATTTGGTGAAGAGGAATAGGAATCAGACTCCCTGTGTCTGTTGCGGATCTTACCACAGACTGATTGTGTGACTTTAGGTAAATCACTTAACATTTTTGTGCACCAACTTACCCATTTGTAACCTGGATATAATGATATTTACCAATCACACATGGTATTATTATTAATTATTTTATTAAATTAAATTAAAACAGACAATGCTTGTAACCTTCCTCCTCTGAAAATTCAAGTACCTCTGAAGAAGGGTAGACTCAGTGACTGGAAGGAAGGGCCCCTCTTCACTAATTATCCATTGAGGAGATATAGTGGGTGAAATCCTGGCTATACTGAAATCAATGGGAGTTTTGCCATTGATTTCATTGGGTGCTGAATTTCATAGTTTAAGACCATAAGGTACCATTAAATCATGACTTCCTGTATATCACAGGCCCTTAAATGTAACCCGGTTAGCCCTGTATTGAACCCAATAACTTGTGTTTGATTTTCCAGAAAGGCATCCACTCTTGATTCAAAGACATCAAGAGATGGTGAATGAACCACTTCCCTTGGTAGTTTGTTCCAATGGTTAATCCCCCTCACTGTTAAAAATGTCTGCCTAATTTCCAATTTGAATTTTTTCTGGCTTCAGCTTGTAGTCACTGGCTCTTCTTACTTCTTTCTCTGCTGGACTGAACAGCCCTTTAATACCTGGTATTTTCTCCCCCTGAAGGTACTTATAACCCATTTATTTCACCACATATCTCTGGAGAGCTGATCACCATTTAATGCATTGTTGCTGGCTTAGATTTGGTTCTGCTCCCACCCCCCACAAGGCAGTCTTGGGAAGTTAAAATTCAGGAGCATTGTAGGTGAAATATCCTTTCCAAAAGCTCAAAGGGAGCATGCTTGCGTTTCAACTTGTAAGATCAAAGTGCGTGTTCAAAGAGTGGACATGGACAGCAGGCTTGTCGTGACTCAAGCATCTTTGTAGGTCATGTGTGCAGAAATTGTGTGATGCTGTTTATTAAATTGATGATAAAAGCTCAAGTAAAGTTCAGGCCTTCCTTTGTATTCATGAGCTGTTTTATGGAATGGCCACATTTATTCTTTGGGATAGTAAAGCTTCTTCTGGTTGTTTTATTCACTTGCCTTCTTTCTTTCAAAAAGCATAAGCTTACTGGAGTCTTTTTACATTCTTCCCAGGGAAGGATAGCTTTTCACTAACACAGAGAGTTCTGTTTTCTCTATTAGAAACACACTGCACTCACTTTGACTAGGCTTTGTAATTTGTCCTAGGAACAGAGCATTTCATTCAGATAAGGCCACTCTGCATTTAGGTTCATTCTAGTCACCTGATCAAGCCATTGGTAACTTTTAGGCCGCTTTAGTCTGCATTCCTTGAATTCCTTACTCCTGGCACTGTAATTAACAGCTTCAGGTTCACTGGTTAACAGTAAATTCCATAACTTTCCACTTGTTATGCCCTTGGATGCTGCCTGTTGTAGCACAAAGGCAAAGCTGAATATCAACTCCGAGTTTCAACTCTGCAGCTGTAAGTGCCACTAAAGAATGTCATTGGGGAGTCATGCACAGGTAAAAAAATCACCTGTTTGTATTTGTTGTTCTGTGGATTTTCATCTTTAAATGTAAGAAATACTGAATATGAATATGGTGGGCCTGCTTCTCTCATTTATATCAATGACTTCTCATTGACTTGTATGTAGTTACTCCTGATTACCCCACTGTAGTTGACAGGAGAATCTAGTCCATTGTGCTTTCATTTTGGTTGATTTAATTTGCACAGGTTTTACTAGCTCTCTTTCCGTTTTGTTGTGAATAGTCCAGAAAAAGTAAAATCTGCTGCATTGATACAAATCTTTGTAGTTAAAATCTAAAATCTAAAAGAGTAGGCTCACTGCAGGATGAATTCAGTGTGTTGGTAGGGTGACCAGATGTCCCGATTTTATAGGGACAGTCCCGATTTTGGGGTCTTTTTCTTATATAGGCTCCTATTACCCCCAACCTCCTGTCCTGGTTTTTCACATTTGCTGTCTGGTCACCCTATGTGTTGGGCATGTTATTTAAGTAGAGACTGTTGTTTCACTGAATTATTTCCTATAAAGTTCTCAGCGCTCAGCATCAGTTTTGACCTTTGTTTAACATTTTACAATTGTTTCTGAAAAAAAGGCACAAAGCTAGTGTAAGTGAGATTATAAATTTAGCCCGGTACATTGAATTACAAATATAAGAGATCTGAACAGATCATAGGTGGTTATATGTGAACTGATTACTTACAACACTGCAGGTAGAGCTCAAATTAAGGTCCCAGGTGAGATGAGTTTGTATGGCCTTGAGTCTGTATGATCCATTGTGAGAGACACCTGACTGAACCTCATTCTTTTAGAATCAATGAGGATTCTTTATGACAAGAATTATTATGTGTACTGATAAAATTTTGCTTTGGAGACAGCCCGCTGGTACTGCATTTGTATATTTTTAAATCAATACAACTTGAAGCATCTTCCATAATGTAACCTCTCCACATTTTTTAAAATGCCATTTAATGGTGTGTCAAAAATAAATGAAATGTGTATGCAATGAGTAGGCATTTTCAGAGCCTTCTTACCCAGGATTGACAGCAATTCTACGCGGTAGTATCACACAGGTATGACCAATCAGTGTGCTGGTGGAAACTATACATGGGAATTAGAAATACAGTAAAAAGTTTCATATTTGACCATATAATATACATATTGCTTAGGCATGGGATTCTCTATGCTAATTATATATGAAGGATGCCTCAGACCTATACAGTATACATGCCTTCATTAAGACCTTGCTCTTCTCGGTCTTGCATGCATGCATGCACTGAGCCCTCCAGTCAAAATGCTATCCCTGAATTGTTCTACTGCCTGCAGGCTGCTGCAGAGATTGAGTTCCCTGCATATCCCTTAGAGAGTTGCCCTTTGGTTTCATCTCCTGGCTTTTTGGTCAATGTCTATGTACAAAGGGTCACCAGTGGACATGGAGTCACTCAAATAAATTATGGAGAGGGGTCACCACAGATTGAGGTGAGAAGGTCTTGGGCAGGTAGGAAACAGCCTCAATATTGCAAGTACACAGAATAAGTGAGATTTATCTAAAAGGAGGAATCTGGATGGGATCAGGAGCTGCAAAACCTAAGTCCAGCCTTGTTTTGAGCCATGCTCCTTAGAAACAATAGTATGCATAGGTTTCATTTAAGGCGCACTCCCTGTCACTTCTAGAGGCTCTGTATGGCAGATTGCTAGCAGTAATGCAGCAGCTTGATTTAATGCAGAAATTCCAGGCAAATATGGTTACATTTGATCCCATCTTTTGACTCTTACACCACCTTTCTTATCCAGCCCCACCATACAACCAACCACCCCACAAATAATTCATTTTTTGCAAGATTCTGCCTTTACCATGCTTACGCTACATGCATTTCTCCTTAAACCTCCAAACACTTTCAGACATGATTTTATTTCAAAACTCAGAATATTCACACTTCCCTGTTTGCACACTTATGACAAATTCTGCTCAGTTACATTGGTATAAATCTAGAGTATGGCACTGAAATAATTTATACAAATGCAAAAGAGAGCAGAAATTCACCAATAGTCTTGGAGCTGTTCAGAGCTAGACTCAGGAAGACATTTGCAGTGTATAGCAACAATAACAACATTATTGAACCTACTAACTCATGAACAATGCTACATATATTTATATTAATAAATTGCGCTGTTTATATCAAACATCTATGTACTCATATATATATCTAGTGATATAGCTTCTTGGCCTTTTGGCTGAGGGGTGAAAACATCTCCTACAATGGTAGCCAGTAGTGATTAGGCTGAAGTTGCCTCGCTCTGATTATTTTATGAATTTGTTCCATTTATAAATACACCTATTGTCAACATTTAGGCATATTTACTCTTCTGGAGGAGTCTTATTGGCATGAAACAGGAGGTAGTAGTCCAGTTCACAGTTTCTCTGCAGTGACTTGGAATGTTGTGTTCATTTCGTGACACCCCATTATGGGAAGATATTGACAAACAGGAGGGACTTTGGAGAAGACCAGTAGAACTGATAAAGGGGCTGAAGGAATTTTCTCATGTGAAATGCTTTCAAGAGCTAAGTCTGTATAGCTTCAGGAAGTGGTGGCTGGCAATGTGAAATATAAATCTAAGATATTTGAAAAAGGGAGAAGAATTATTTATGCAGTGGGGAATAACAAGGACTAATACAATGAAAGTAAGGGAATATTTAGTCAAAATATCAGGCAAATTTCTTGACAATTACATCTATTCAATAGTGCAATTGTTCTCCAAGGGAAATGGTGGCAGCCCTATCATTTGGGACATTTAAAACTGGACTGGACATAAAAAATAGGGATCAATTCTCTTTGGCTGTGGGCTATGACAGATAATCTAATAGCTCATTTCCATACCTAACTTATGCGTTCTGTTGTGTCAAAGATCTATATGTTAAAGAGTCACCAAGTAAGTTAGGCCTTGACAAGATAGGGTAGATAGACACATTGCAGAGGTCTTACAAAATGAAGACTCTGTTTCAAGGACAAAAGAGAGTGTTTTAGTTTGTGTTGGCTTAAGACATACCTCTAGGTTGTCAGACCATCATTTTTATATGTAACAGAGTTGATGCAGTCTGAGAAAATATTTTCTTATTCTTTGTCTTCTCAGAAAAGATTTCATACTGTTTTAAGTGGGCCTGTAACCTTTCTTCTAATGTCTGTGTTTAATTTACTGAGGTCATGTGATGTGTATTTTAGTTTCCTCTTGTGATTATGATGAAATTTGAAGGTTAGCTGCTGTTTGCATATATTTGTGAGTATTTGCGAATGTACTCCTCATGTGGTTCCTTCTTTTCTCTGTAAGGTCTGTCACACAGTTCCCAACTTTCATGGGGTAAATAAGCACCCTGACTTTCACAATAACCCCAAAATCAAGCTAATCCCATTTCAAAACAAGACAATCCCTGAGAATCCCAACACTCTATGTGACTAGATTCCCCCGGCGTGCAGTCTGGTACTGTGGTGGGCCCACTGTGCATCCCTGACTCTCTTCCCCCTTGCCCCAGCTTGCGGGGAGCCGATAAAAAAAAAAGAAGCAACAAGCTACTATCAAGCAACAAGCTACAAGCCCAAAACTAGCCAACAAGCAACTCACATGCCAATTAAGACAAAAACAAGCCCAATTTCTGCGTTTTTTCCGCAGGTTTGGTGCATCCGCTCAGTCAGCAGACTATTTCTGTCATTGCAGAGCTGCAGGTCCTGACTCCAACTGTATCTGAGATATTGTAGTCTTTGAAGGGTCCTTGCCCGTATTCCTGCTCACTATGATTTTATCATTTCTGAGTGTTCAGAAAGTGAACTTTGGTTCCACTTGCTCTAGATCCTCTCGATATTCAGGCCTGTTGCAGGGCACAGTCCTGGAACAAGTCACTGCAGTCACCCTGCCTCAGTTCCCCTCTTGGTTCTCTAATCAACTCCCATGCACCCAAGAGGTTTAAAATAAGGTACCCTCTTTTGGACTGTAATTTATTAATTCCTCACAAAACAAATACACAGTTCCTTTAGCCCTTCCTCAGGCCTTCCAATTTACCCTTGTTTCAGGGGTTCAGGCTCTGTCTCTCTCTCTCTGCTCCTCAATTCCCTCTGAGCTTTGGAGCTCTGCTGGTCCCACTTCGGCCCTTGGAGACCTTCCCCCAAGTCTTATCCTACCCCCAGTCCCTGTGCTCTGCAGTGCATTGAAAACTCTTTAAATGATCAGCTGTAACTTTAACTTTGAGGGTGTTTTCTTGATCCTGCTTGCAAATTAAGGAGCACTGTAGGGATGTGTGTGATCTGGGCCTACCTGCTGTCAGTTTGCAACTAGCTAGCTTGGAGTAAGACGGGCTGTGCCTCTCTGTTTTAAAGAACAGCTTGCTTTGTCTCTCAGGTTTTGGGTTCTTGTGCATTAGGGTTCTGGAGTTTAAGAAAGAAAGTAGTCCTATATTGCAACTCTCCAGCACTATTATTTATGTTTTTATTGAATTCTCTGTGTGAATGCTATGAACATAACATGCTCAAACTCCTCCTTCCCTTGGAGCAAGGTCTCCACAGCCCTACTTCATTGGGCTGTGCTTGAATCCTGCCCGAGACGATCATCCTAGCTCTGCCACAAGACAGCCTCCATGCAGCTCCCTTTTGCCTGTAGGCTTCCTTTTAGCTCAGAGCACTTACAATTCTCAGCAGGTAGTCACATGATGATCCTTCCCAGAGTGACCTGTTCTTAAAGATACCATGCTTTGGAACAGGGTTGGCTGGCCTCAGGACTCCACTGCCCTTAAAGGGATAGATCAGCCATTTACAAACCCTTGAATGGCCACGCTGAAATCAATAGGATTTCTCATGGAGTCAGGTATTGCTCATCATGCTTAGGGGTATTAAAACCTGATTCTTGTACTCAGATCAAGGGAAATCTGTTGTGGTTTCTTAGTGAATTGTTCTTGCTGCACTATGCAGGTTACCAGCACTATTAATATCTTTTTAATATCTGAACACCACAGATATCTCTTGGTTTATCCCACAAATACTGATGTCCTGCAAGATTCAGGTAGCAGATAATTTCCCATCATCAATGGTAAAGAACAGCATAATTTAAAGTAGGCAAGAAATACACAAAGCATGCAATATTTAAAATATTCCTTGTGGAATTTTGGACAGCTGTTGTACATAAGGATTTGCCTACAGCTGATGTATGTGGAAAAAGGATTCTTAGTTCATCCTAATTGCAGGGTTTTTTCATACATCAGGGTTCAGTTGTGAAAACATTACTCGCATGCGTAGTCCCAGTTCATCATAAGTAACAGTTGCATAACCTAGCTTTCTGGGTCCAGTCTCTCCCCCAGTTCAGATTTGGGGCACTGTTCTTAGCCTGCTGTACCTGTTCAGTGCCTAAAGAGAAGGCAGAGTGT
This sequence comes from Trachemys scripta elegans, assembly GCF_013100865.1. Classification (NCBI taxonomy): domain Eukaryota; kingdom Metazoa; phylum Chordata; order Testudines; family Emydidae; genus Trachemys; species Trachemys scripta. The sequence goes on along the minus strand of NC_048306.1, from coordinate 80,897,785 downwards.
GCATGTAATAACACACACACACACACACACACACACACATCCTGCTCACATAGTTTCTCTCTGGGGAGAGGGTAAAAAAAGAGTCATCTGTGACAGATGCTAGTCGTGGCACTTAATACCCTTTTGGAAAGTGCTCGGATATCATGGTGATGAGGATAGTATAACAACCTGAATAGAATGAAATAGAGAAGGCTTCTTTCTTTATAGCTATCTGGGTAGACTCTGATTCAGTAATAAACTTAAGCAGATGCCTAACTTTTTTGACTATTCACATTCCTGAAGTTAGGCACATGCTTATTAAGTACTTTGCTGAATGAGGGGCTAAGTACCTTTCACAAGCAGTCATTGAAAAATCTTTGGTGAATCACAGGGTGACAGTCCCAGACTTTTGCTAATGTGTGCATTTTTTTTTCCAGATCGTGGCAGAAGAGGCCTCAAAATGTGCAAAAGGTTTACTGTACCTAATAAACTGCTGACTAGGTTATGGGTTGCTACATCACCAGCCTCATTTGACTGAAGCACATGGTACAAGCAGAGATTTGTCTGACTGGCAGAACACATAAGCCATGCATCATCTGTTTGGTCTGGTTTTGGGACAAAAGGACCTTTCACGTGCAGGGGATCTATTCTCCTTAGATGATGCTGAGATAGAAGGAAGCCTGTCAGAAGCTCTTGAGCAAATAAAAATAATTAGTTCATCTCCAGTAAGTAAGGCATGCTCCCCCATCCTTCTGCATGAGATAATGTATCATGAAAAGAAAGGTCAGAAAACAATGACAGAATAAGCAGAACACCAAAAACAGATAATAAATCTAACCCTTTAAAAACCACAAAAGTCCTAAACAAAATGTCAGATTCAAAGACTTCAGCTCTTGCATTCAGTTCTCATTCTGCTGAATTTTATTTTAAGAAAAATAATTTAAACTGATTTTAGTCACACTTCATATTAAGCATCCATTTATAGTGTATTGAGGGTTAATACATGATTAATAGATGTTAAAGTCATGCTATGGCTATGAATGAAATAAAGAATGCATGTGCCATCATTTCATTTCTGACATTTTGTTCTGAGGGAATTGCCCCTAACAGGAGGAGTCCCTGCATTGGTAGTTTTCTCAGCTCCGTTACAGCATTCTATAAGCTTCTGAAGGAGACAGAGCAGCATAAGAAATAATAGGTTGACCTGGTACTCAGCACTCTTTGTGAGGAGAGCTTAAATTCTCCGTATTCTGAGCCACCAGTTCATGCCTTCAAGTGTGCTCTCTTTGCCAGCTTATCTTCTGCTCTTGTGTGGGACTCCCAGAGCAGCTGACAGATAACCTATCAGCATGGTCCAGTACTGATCTTTTGTTAATCTGACCAAAAGAGAGTATGAAAACTAGCACACTGAAGGGAGTTGGATCCAAAGGCTGAAGGATGGATATTCATTGGAGGACCTGAGAATGAATGGGAAGTGCTCACAGACACAGTCATTCCAGGGCTATACGTTGCTATCACGCAAAGACATGGACACTTTCTTCACCCACCCGCTCCCTGGCAGTCTTGATTTTCTTTTCTCTCAATCCATTCTGTTTTTAGTTTTTCACCTTTTCTCAATTTCACCTCTTTCTTTCTCTCTCTCTTCCTCCTGCCCTTTTCTTCTAAGTTTTCTCCCACCCCTCCTCTCATATGAGTAGCTTCTTTTAATTATTTGGTTACTTATTGCTTTGGTTATCTTATTATAGAGTCAAACTTCCCTCCCTCCCTGCCACATTTTGATGTTGCTGAATTCAGCTGCTAAAGTACTGCAGGAGTTGGTAGGAGACAGACAGAGATAAGATACTCTGAAAGCATTTTAAGAAACTATTTGTTTATCGGTTTAGATCTCTCTAACTCTTCTGTACCATGGATTCATATAGTTTAAGGCGAGAAGGGACCATTAGATCATCTAATCTGATCTCATGTATGTCATGGGTGACTGAATTTTACCCAGTTACCCCTTCATTGAGTCCAGTATCTTGTGTTTGACTAAAGCATAACTTGTGTTAATGCTTGGGTCAGCCCAATCCATTCCTCAATTATATTTCAGAGCGGCCTTGACCCTGAGCCATTTTGCAAACCCTTAAATCCCCATAGTGACCACTTTTGATTGGAATATACATCAGCTTGCAGAAGAGAAATTGTCAGCTGTAACAAGACCCTAATATATTGAACTAGCCAATGTACATGCACTTTTCTGGATATCATAGTGATTTTAAATGGATTTTGGCAACATACCAAACTCTAACTTTCAGAACTTTTGAACACACTGTTGCTTGTGGCCACAAATGCTCTAAATCATCAATTATGGAAATCTTTGTGCAGAGACAATTCTTTCCTTGGGTCATTTCTTTGACAGCAATTACCATTGCACATTTTTCCAGAACATTATTCAAATTAGTTTAGCTCTTGACTCCACTTATTCCTGGTATATTTCCACTAATGGCATATTATCAGCATTTCCAGATATCCCTCCCATCATAGTCCTCTGAGACAAAAGGACTGAATTTGCCATTGATACTTTGTGCTAAACTGCTAAACCATGCTACATAAAGAACAAAGGATTTCTTGTGCTTCTAAATTCCCTAAGGCTAATTCCCACTAGAGGGCAGCAGTGCTCAGTGATATACTTCATTATTGCTCTGGAGCAAGGCTTCTCACAATTTTTAAATTCAGAATTTGAGCTGTCAAGGTGTATTTATTTTTCCCAGGTATGTGGGGAGACTCCTAGAGTAGCAGAGTATTCTGCTGTACATCTTTCTATGGCCAAAAGGCAGCTAGTGAATACAAATGCAAACTTAAGTATGAATCTCTTGCTTGTTTCTGTTTCCGGCCAACACCTTACTGGCTATCTCCATATTATTCTACTTCTGCTTTTATCAAAAATAAAGCAAACTCTTTTTAACAAGAGGAGAAGAGATTTCCTGGAATTGCAAGGAGGAAAAGCCAAATTGCAGGATCAGATATATGTGGTAGGGTAAGTCAACTAATCACCCCAAAAGCTTAAAACGTACATCCAATGTGCTCATATACACCAGTGGATTTAATTACTCCACTGGATTTAATAGAGGTACTCCAGAGTTATCCTTTTGTAAATGAATGTTGAATTTAGCCCAAATTCTTAAATATTTCCATGGCTAGCAGGTAAAAGTAACATATTTTTTGATGAATACTTAGCTTGTGTCTGGTTTCAGAGTAGCAGCTGTGTTAGTCTGTATCCACAAAAAGAACAGGAGTACTTGTGGCACCTTAGAGACTAACACATTTATTAGAGCATAAGCTTTTGTGGGCTACAGCCCACTTCTTCGGATGCATATAGAGTGGAACATGCATCCAAAGAAGTGGGCTGTAGCCCACGAAAGCTTATGCTCTAATAAATTTGTTAGTCTCTAAGGTGCCACAAGTANTTATTTAGACTCACAGACGTAAATGGAGATATTTCAGATTTACACTAGGAACAGAAATTGATTCAATAGGCCTGATTCTCTGTTTCCCTGCATGCTGTGTAGTTATTTACCTCTGTGCAAACTAGATCCAAAATGCTACCGAAACATCCATTTTGTACTAGTGTAAATGACTACATTGGAGGCTCAGATGCAGTATATACAACAACTAACCCTCATGCTAAACTATAATATTCTACCTCAAAGAGGCACAGAGGCCAGACACAAGCTAAAAGAACAGGAGTACTTGTGGCACCTTAGAGACTAACAAATTTATTAGAGCATAAGCTTTCGTGGGCTACAGCCCACTTCTTTGGATGCATGTTCCACTCTATATGCATCCGAAGAAGTGGGCTGTAGCCCACAAAAGCTTATGCTCTAATAAATTTGTTAGTCTCTAAGGTGCCACAAGTACTCCTGTTCTTTTAGCTTGTGTCTGGCCTCTGTGCCTCTTTGAGGTAGAATATTATAGTTTAGCATGAGGGTTAGTTGTTGTATATACTGCATCTGAGCCTCCAATGTAGTCATTTACACTAGTACAAAATGGATGTTTCGGTAGCATTTTGGATCTAGTTTGCACAGAGGTAAATAACTACACAGCATGCAGGGAAACAGAGAATCAGGCCTATTGAATCAATTTCTGTTCCTAGTGTAAATCTGAAATATCTCCATTTACGTCTGTGAGTCTAAATAATTGCATAATACAAGTTATTTGGACTCCTGGATGTAATTTTTTTAGAGTTGACATTTAAATGTTTTAATATTATAGTAATATACAAATAGAAAAAATATAAACCAGGGATTTCTAGGCACATACATTCACATCTACTGAACAGGGAAGCCATAGCTTCAAAATGGGGGACTACAAAAATTCAGTCTTAATAATTTAATCCATATTTTTTTGTAGGAGCACAAATTATTCCTTTGTGTTAAATTACAACTTGGAATAGTTAAAGACCTATGACATGATTAGAGTTTTGCTCTCAATATTGTACTTATTTATTGTATAGATGACATGAAGAATATTGAGAGTTAAATTAACTTAACATCTTCTGGTTCATTTTGTGGCATTCTTTAAAGGATGACACTTCATTTGCACAATACAATTTTAAAACCCGTATTTTCTTTAAAACTAGGACTACCAGACTAACGACAATGACCAGGCAGTGGTGGAAATCTGTATCACTCGAATCACCACTGCTATCAGGGAGACTGCATCCATAGAAAAACATGGAAAGGCACTTGTGGCCCTCTGGGAGTCGTGTTTAGAGCACAATCTAAAACCTTCAGGAAAAGATGAGGACACACCACATGCAAAAATTGCATCTGATATCATGAGTTGCATTTTGCAGGTAAGCCTGGATCACAAGAAATACCCTATCACTCACAGTGTCATAGTTTAATAGCAGTTGTACTTAGTCTCTCTTGCGATGTATTGGAGTGCTCACATTTATTGAAAAAGCCAAGAATTGGAGTTTCATATTAATTTATACTATTAAATGTATATGATGTACATTGAGGCCAAGTAAATGTTTTGGCAGCATTCTTATCTTTTGAAATGTCCTGTGTGGTGAATTTCTCAATCTTAATGTTGCATGAACCCTAGATGTTTGCATCTTACATAACAATTGAAGTGTGAAGGATAGTATTATAGCAGCAGCAGATGGGAAAGACATTTCATTCAAAACCCATTATTTTCAAGGCAATTATGACTCTTTGAAAGAAAAGTATCATTTGGGGCAAAGGTTGAAGAGGATCCTTTATCTGATAGAAATGTTGCATTTCAAGAATGAGGATCCCATTTAAAGGCTCAGTTATGATGCGGAGTCCAGATGCAATACTGGAAACTAATCTATGGGCCAAATTCTGACCTTGAACACACAGCTCAGATTTTGATCCTTTATCTGCTTGGAGAATCTTTGTCCTATAAGTAGTTGTTTTTGAACAGTCATATGTTTTAATTGAAGCTGGCTCCTGAATGTTTCTCCAGTAGAGCATATAAAATGCTCTGGGACTCATTTACATAATAGTTTCTGTGTACAGTAAATGGAAGGTCAGTATGGAAGGTCAAGATCAATGGTGGGAAAAATTACATGCAACAGGCTGGTTGTCAATGTTCAGTTGCCTGCTTCAGTGAGAACACATAGCTATGTTCAATGGTGTGAAATGTTTCTCCAGGCAGAAATAGGGTTAAAGTCGGAGCACTGTGCCCATATTTTCTAATGTATCCTGATAGTATTTTTTCTGTTGTTATTTACTCATCTCCTCTGCTTTGTGAAATGTATATCGCTGGGGTACCACTCTCAGGAAACCAAGGTTACATATTGTTATAAATCTGCATGCTTAGTAGTAGGTACTGTTAAGTTACCTCACTGTCTGCCTTTTGGTGAGCTAGCATAAGCGGGCACAAGCTACAGAATAATGAGGCAGGCATGAGTTCAGTGAGCAAAGCAGCCGTGTCTCTTTACCAGTACAGAAGGGTACAGAGGAACCTCCCCTCCTGCTGCTGGTGCCGCTGTTACCGAATGTTTTCCTCTCTAGGTGCAGAGGGGGGGATGAGCAGACACACCCTTGAACAACCTTCACTTGTGGAAGAAGTTACACCCTTTGTGGGCTGTGTGAGTGTGTATCCTAAGGAACACACTCATCCAGTCTCCATACTAACTCTGCTACAACACCTACCCCTAGCCCTGGTTGACCTGGAAAGAAAGGATCAGTAGAGGGCACCATAATGTCTAGAGAAGCAGTAAAGGAAGTAATACCCTGAGTTTGGAGTACAGGTTCAGGACAGAACCAAAGGCTTTCTATGAGCTGGAGCAGCACGTCGGGTGCAGCATCCTGGGAGCAGGCTACGGAGAGAAGGCCCAGCAGCAGGCAGCCTGAAAGTTGGCACTGACAAGCTGACAGCCAGGCAGGAAGCAGACTATTAGTCAAAGGAGGCCAGCAGCAGGGGGAACATACATGCGCAGCACCTGCCTGCAGCAGGAGTACAGCACATGAGGGCAAGAGGCCACTGTGTAGGAGGCCCCAATAAGACAGAAGAACTGAGTGAGCTCTGGTAGATGGTGGAATCTGCAGCCAGGGTTTAATTGCCCCTTAGGAGGGATAGGCTGGAGGGAGTAGCCTAGGTATTAGCCCTGACGAACCCTATGGAACAGCTGCCTTTTTACCTCTCTGTGACCCCTTGGGCTGAATTATGAATTGTTGGGCTGACCTGGACATCCAACTACTGCAGCCATTATTTGTGCTAACCAATCCTCAATGGTTTATTCAAAATGGGAGACTATTAATGGGGACCCATCAACGACCGTAATCTGTACAGCCTGGGTATGTTCCTCGCTGGGGAGAGAAATTGCAGTAAAAATGAGGAAGCTGAAGCAGGCTGGAATGGAAGAAAGAAACCGAAATTCACTGAGAGCCTGTTACAGGAGAGGGAAGTGGAGTTGTCTGAGAAGTTTATTGTTTTATGGGTACCTCCTATCTGCGTAGTTTTCCTCAGCTGGCCTATACTGAATCTTCCCAGCACACCATTGTTTCCTTGGCCAGTCAGTCTTCCCTATTTGGTCTGAGTCACCCAATTCTCCTAGCACTGACGTGTCAGCTCTACATACTGCATTTCATTGCTAAGATCCCTTCGTATAGTTCCCTTATTATTTCCAATTTGCCTTCTGCATTGACCAACTGGCAGCAATGTGCCAGGTTTGACTCAGACTTGCTCTTTAAATGAACTTCTCTACATCTGCCCAGCAATGGCTCGTTGTTGGCAATGAGGTATCTTCAGGTGTGTGTCACTCAGTCTTTCCCTGTAGTAGCTGAAGCAACAGTACTAAAGGCCTCGGTGTGTTACTGTCTACTCCAGACTACTGCTCAAATAGTTGCCACAAGGTCCTCATTATGACATGTTGTCCTTAAAACTTCTTGAGAGTCATCATCTAGTTTGGCTCTTGGTTGGAAGTGTTGAAAGTCCAAAAGAAACAAAAAAAGTTAAAGAAAAAAAAACCCAAATCTGAGTTCACTTCAATGAAATAGCAATTTACAATCGTCCATATGCCCAGGTCTGTTCTTTTCACTTCCCAAACTCTGGGAACAGTGCCAAATGAATATTCACAATGAAGAAAGAAAAAAAAATCTTACTGAAGCTCAGATTGGTGTTGATCTTGTCCAGGAATATAATTCCTGAGATCAGCAGAACAGGTCTCCATTGTCTTAACTCTGCTTATTATTATAACATTGTCAAAATAAAGCATTGCTTATTTCCTAGATGAATTGTATTTGTTAGCATTAAATTCAATTAGTTCAGAGTACACCCGTAAGGGCCAGACTAAAAACCCACTGAAGTGAATGGGAAGACACCTATTGACTTCAATGAGCTTTGGATTCGACCTTTAGTTAATGTTAATATATTTACTGGGACACTTCCCCACTAATGAATGATGATCAAATCCAATTGTTCTCTTTCTGTAAATAATTCAGACATTTATGATAGATGACAATGCATGTTTGAAAGTCTGTGATGTGCCAAAGTTCACCATGGTTATAGGGCAGGGGTGAGTGAACTTTTTGGCCCAAGGGCCACATCTGGGAATAGAAATTGTATGGTGGGCAATGAATGCTCACAAAATTGGGGTTGGTGTGTGGGAGGGGATGAGGGCTCTGGTTGGGGGTGCAGACTCCAGGGTCGGGCCAAAAATGAGAAGTTCAGGATGTGGGAGGGGGCTCTGGGCTGGGGTGGGATGTTGAGGGCTCTGGGGGGGGGTGCGGGCTGGGGGGGGGGGCGGGGGGTGCGGGCTCTGGGGGGGGGCTGAGGAGTTTGGGGTGTAGGAGGGTGCTCCGGGCTGGGACTGAGGGGTTTGCAGGGCAGGAGGGAGATCAGGGCAGGGGCAGGGGGTTGGGGTGCAGGCTCAGGGGTGCAGGCTCCAGACGGTGCTTACCTCAAGCAGCTCCTGGAAGCAATGGCATGTCCCTTTTCTGGCTCCTATGCAGAGGCACGGCCAGGTGACTCTGCACGCTGCCCCATCAACAGGCACCATCCCTGCAGCTCCCATTGGCTGAGGTTTCCGGCCAATGGAAGCTGCGGGGGTGGCGCTTGGGGCAGGTGCAGTGTGCAGAGTGGAACCCCCTGGCTGCCCCTATGCATAGGAGCTGGAGGGGGGCCATGCCGCTGCTTCCGGGAGCTGCATGGAGAGGCCCCCAACGCTGCTCCCCAGCTGGAGCGCCAGAGTGGGGCAAGCCCCAGAACCTGCTCCCCAGTGGGAGCTGAAGGGCTGAATTAAAATGGCTGGTGAGCTGGATCTGGCTCACGGGCCATAGTTAGCCCACCTGTCATGGGGCATTATGCAATCCACCCTCCATGTGTTTGCTGTATTCTTTTTTTTATGTAAAAAAATCACTCAGAATAAATTAAAAAGAAATCAAAGCTGAGAACTTCTACAAATACATTTGCTGCTCTTAGAATCACAGCTACATCATGTGTTACTTTACAGAAGAAAGAACAATTTGAGTTTTTATACAATCCATGAGGGACAATTGGAAAAGTAATGAATATCTCACACCTGGGTTGAATGTTACGTGTTCTGTTGATATTAGCAGCAGTTAGGTCCCCAAGGTTTGCAAACTTTGTTACATTATATTATTGAAATCTGTTTTTCATTGTCACCTGCATATTTTCATAAGTGAACAGTCATGTACAGATATTTATTAGGGGCAGCTGAAACCTTACTCTATGCTTCCATTTGAATTAATACATTTTCTCCGGCAGCTAAGTATTTTATCATCCTTATTATAGAGAGCTTCCCCTTCTGTTCTGTTTTCATAAAAGAGCTACATGTCAACCAAAGAGCCTGAAGTGAATGGTGTTGTGGGGGTGGTGATGGGTATATAACTTGAAGGCAGAATTTGACAAAAGCCTGTCCCGGTCATAAGTAATAAGGAATTATGTGGATTTAAACATGTTGCTATGTAAAAACTCCATTAGTTTTAAGGACCTTTCTCAATATACACACTCTTTTGGCCAGATGCTGATGGCTCCAAAGGGTTGTCCCAGAACCTGGGGATGCTGGAACAACATAGAATACCCTGACCACAGTCTTTTCCCCTTGGCCACAATTCTTACAAGAAAGGGGCAGTGTAGGAATTGCTATGACACACCATACTGCCTGAAGACTCCCCTAACATAGGGAATCCCCATGTGGCCAGTTAAGCCAGGTTGGGGCTGTTTTGCAGCACTTGAGCAACACAAAGAAGACTTAACAAACTAGGGAATACGATTCGTTGGGCCCAATCCTGTTCCCATTGGTGCTATCAGCAAAGGTCCAATTGACTTCACTGGAAGCAGAAATGGGCCAAATGGAATTATGTACATGGAACCACAATATTTTTTTTTTCTGTTCACATGTATACTTTTTCATTCAAAGCTGCTCCAGACTGAATCGTATTCAAATTTCTTTGGAGTGTATTTCTTTTTGTTTTGCTAATGTGCTTGTATAAGAGTCTAGCACGGTGGGGCCCTGATCACTTGTTGTGGTTCGTAGATGCTAGCAAAACTAACAACACATAATTAATAATAATTTAAAAGACAGTCATGTACTACATCCGAAGAAGTGAGGTTTTTACTCACGAAAGCTTATGCCCAAATAAATCTGTTAGTCTTTAAGGTGCCACCAGACTCCTTGTTGTTTTTACAGTGTCAGAAAGATGTTCAAATGTGAAGGGAGTTTAGAGAAAGCCACAAAAATTAGAGGATGAAGGAATAATCAAGGGAAGAGTAAAGGAAAGTATGACTCAATTAAGTCCTCAGCTACTTGGACACAAGTCCGATTGACCGCAGTGAGAGTTTATGTATGTGTACTCTAATGGAAAACATAATTTGACAGTAGTTGTGTATAGGTTGGCTAAACATTTACCATAGGCTGTCCTTGGTGTTTCCAAACATTTAAAGATTGCTATATCTCGTGTTAAGATCAAGTTCTAGGTACACATGCAACCCCCCGTGACTTCATTTGAAGTTGTGTGCACTTTTTGGAAGACAGAGTTTGGCCTTAAGGGAGAAATAGCACACTTGAAATATTTGTAGATGGTTTTTAACATCATGGATAGGAGTTATTTGTGAAGGGACCGGAGGAGGGTACAAAGAAATTGTATGGAATTATAAAAGGAAAACAGTCAAATTATCAGAAAATAATTCCAGATGGTAAACTGATTAAATTAAATCTGTGGAACAATCTCTCAAGCATACCTATCAAATGTCCTTCATTTCAAGGGATGTCATTCCAAACCCAAAGTTATCTATGCCCCCCCTCCCACAAATTTGTACCCTTTTACTTTTATTGTTGAAAATTACTTACCTCAAAAATAAAGACTCATGAAACTGGGGATGCAGAAAGAGTCATTTACACAAAAGGAATAAATCCCACAGCATTTTGGGTCTCCTGCAGGAATAATTTTTGAATATCCCTGATTTTGGGGCTTTGCCGCATTTTGCAGCCCACATTTCCGGCTTGCCAGGTTGACAAGCATGCACCTAAAGGAACAGTTGGAAGCACCATTGCTTGGGGGAAAAAAACAAGACAATATAATGTACTGTAAGTAACAATCCTGCATTGGCAGAGGGTTGGAGGAGAGGGACCTAATAGGTCTTCGCTCTAATTCTGTTATTCTTTGACTAGTGAGAATATTAACCATGATATTCTTATTGATGAATGCACTGCAATGTCAATAATGTTCTTTAGTTCATTTGTGGGTTTTTTTAATACAATCTGAGTCCTCTCTAAAGCAGTGTTCTCCTCTGAGTGCTCCAATACTGCTAGTGATCCAGACTGCTAGCTCAATCATTCCAGTGTAAATCAGCTCTACTTGACTCAGTGAAGTGACTCTGGGTTTATATCAGTATAAATGATAGCAGAACTGGACCCAGATTACAAATATGTACATTGTTTCCCAACTGGACATTATAGCATTGGATGCTTATATTTTGAGGAATTTAGGATTTGTCACTTCATGCCGTCCTTGTCTGCATGGAGGATTAGCCTTGAATTTAGCAGTTGGTGTCCAGAACTTAGTGCAGTTGCACCAGAGCAAACCCCTCGTACAGATAAGAAAAGTCACGATTTGCACTGTTGAAGACTTATCCCTGCTTGAAATCAGGGTAATCTGCATCCCCACAAATTGCAGCTTTCCTTGTTTGCATGAGTACAGCTGCACTGATTACTGGCTAGTGACTGATGAAATTGGGGCTAATTCCCAGTATAGGCAAGGCTACAGTGTACAATGAAAGAATTGAGGTGATATGCCAGTGACAATATCACTTTAGGTACAGAGAATAATTCACCTGTCAACAGCATATTGTACTCTACCCTCCATTCATTTCTTCTGCTGCAGGATGGAGTTGCTCATTCCAGAATGGATAAAATACTGTATGTTACAGCTGTCAACATTCTAGTATCATTCTTATTATCAGTTACATAGTATGTTTGTTACTCCAGTTGTTGACAGGGCTGGCTCCAGCATTTCTGCCGCTCCAAGCAAAAAAAAAAAAAAAAAAAGCGATCGCAATCACGACCGGCGGCAGCAATTGGGGAGAAAAAAAAAAGCCATGATCGGTGGCAGCAGTTCGGCGGCAGGTCCTTCGCTCCCCGAATTGCCGCACATGTTGCCCCTCTCCCTTGGCCGCCCCAAGCACCTGCTTGTTAAGCTGGTGCCTGGAGCCGGCCCTGGTTGTTGAAGTAGGAAAGAGGTACGTTAGCATCTAAAGCTGCAGTAGTTTGACATTTCCTGTCTTACTGTTTTCCCTCTTTAAAGCCTGACGTTAGTGTAACCTTTCGCTATGTGTTTTATACAGTTATTTTCTTGATCACCTGATTTCTGGTTTTCAAATTTTGTCAGCATTAAACTTGATTTTAATCATTTTTTCAGCTGCTTATTTTTCAGTGTCCCCTCCTTTTTTCACAGAATTACAATCGACCTCCAATAATGGCTTTAGCTGTCCCAGTGGCAGTGAAATTTCTCCAGAGGGGTAACAAGGAACTGTGCAGAAACATGTCAAGTTACCTATCCCTAGCTGCAATTACCAAAGCAGATCTGCTGGCTGATCACACAGACGCAATTGTGAAAAGTGTCCTTCAAGGTACAAATATTTTGCTCATTCTGCTATGAGACTTCGGGCCCAATCCTGCAAAACCCCCAAACATGGATTTATCAGGATCAGGCCCTAATATTAGATTGTATAAAGAGAAAGATTTCACGTAACGTATATAAAGGCTTACAGTATTTGATAAGCCTTATTGACTAGGAAGCTTTATGGTAGACTGTAAGATCTTTGGGGCAGGGATTATGTCATCCTATGTATGTGCATAGACAGTGCCTAGGCCATTCACATGTGAATGGACTGCAAATAATAAATAGTAATATGAGACAATATTGTGCATATCAGGCCTTTATCCTTCTTACTTATGCCAATGGCAAAATTCCACTGACTTCTGTGGGAGCAAGACAGGGCCGCCTGGGGGGGGGCAAGTGGGGCAATTTGCCCCAGGCCCCGGGCCCCGCAGGGGCCCCCACGAGAGTTTTTCGGGGCCCCTGGAGCAGGGTCCTTCACTCGCTCCGGGGGCCCCGGAAAACTCTTGCGGGGCCTGGGCCCCCAGAGCTTCTTCCACTCCAGGTCTTTGGCGACAATTTGGCGGCGGGGGGTCCTTCTGCTCCGGGACCTGCCGCTGAAGTGCCGGGTCTTCGGTGGCAATTCGGCGGCGGTGGCCCCCCGCCACCGAAGACCTCAGGCCCCCTGAATCCTCTAGGCGGCCCTGGAGCAAGATCAGACCTGTTCTGTGAAAGAGTCTGAGGTAAATTTGTAAAGCATTGCAATGGAGTTTTATTCCCATATACGCTATTGTCTTTAGTAAGAATTCTCTGGCTAAATTTTTGAAATTTTACTCTGTGGGTTTAAATTATTATGGTAAAGAAGCAAAATATTATTACATATTTTTAAAGGGTAATGTGATTTAGCTGAAATCATTCTGTTTACAATAGGGCCTTATTTTCCAGATAAGGATGCTGCCAGTGTTATAATAGCTGGTTGGATTACTGTGGTGATGTTGTTCTAAAGATGATAGGTCTTAACCCAAGCATGTACATTCTGTATACATTAAAAATCTTTGGGATCCATTTATTTTATGGTATTATATGGAGAGAGAGCTAAAATGGATTCTAATTTATTCCTTAAACAGTTTGATACCAAATCATTAAGATACTTATAAACTGTGGTGAGAGTTTGCTCTTTCCTGCCTGCAGGTGGTAACCAGGGCCGGCTCCAGGGTTTTGGCTGCCCCAAGCAGCCAAAACAAACAAACAAACAAACAAACAAACAAACAAACAAAAATCCGCGATCGCGATCTGCGGCGGCAATTCGGCCGGAGGTCCTTCACTCCCAGGCTGAGTGAGGGACCGTCCGCTGAATTGCCGCCGAATACCTGGACGTGCCGCCCCTCTCTGGAGCGGCGGCCCCAAGCACGTGCTTGAGAAGCTGGTGCCTGGAGCCGGCCCTGGTGGTAACCAGTACTGCCTTTCAACCATTTTACAGTGATGTTCATGAAACAACAGTGGGCCAAATCATCCCACAGAAATCTGTGAGCAGAAAGGGTCTTTGTGCACAGGTCTTCCCTTTTCCATGTGGAAGTGGGGGTGCCCTCTCCTCTGTCTCAGGACCCTAGGAAGGGTGGGAGCTGGTAGGTTGGGCAGACAGGTGCACTATATTTATTGCTTTTTCTTTCTAGCCTGGTGTGGAATCCACTTACAAATTAAAATGGCTTCAGAGTCTTAACTCTTCTGTGGAATCCATCTGTGCAGTGGAAGTTTCCCAATCCCCTCTCTTTAGAAAAGTGGTTGGTGAAGGAGTTCAGGTCAGCAGGACTACTCCATTGGATTCGTACCAGGCTGCCAGGGAGCTGAAGTGGGTGAGCAGGAGACCCCAGAGTCAATATGGATGGTCCTGGCCTCTAACAAATCCTGGAGACCCAAGGGTTTAGTGGGGTGAACCCTCTATTTCATATTACAAAGAGGCAAACCCCGCCATCTTCCCCATAACAGTCCGGTAAAAGCTTCACCCATTGTGGCATTATAGCTGTGGTTTGAGTAAGACTTTAATAGACATTATTTCACAATAGAACAAAATGTGGTAAAAGAAATTAATTTACTGTTGTGTCGATGGCTATTTCTTGTAATGTGTTGCATTGCTGAGAAGCCATAGCAGGCATGTTTAGCACACGCATTAGCAAGTGTTGCCAGTGCAGGATTCCAAGGTGCTTGTAACATGATCCAGGGAAAAATCAGCACGATGAATTTTAAAGTTACTACCAAAATTAAACATGCTGCTGGAGGAAAGCATGGCTATTCTGTTTATGGGCCAGTTTGAGATGAATATATTTAAAACATGTAACATTACTGAGGAAATAAAATCCAGACTGAAGAATATTACTGACAAAAGAAATGTCTGTCTGGATCAGTAAAGCCAAGACTAGTGTCATTAGCATATTTTAGGATTTTAGCTTGTATGATAACATTTGGGAAAACAGTGCTATTAATAGTAAGAACCAAAGTGGAACAAGACTTGGTCCTTAAGATATAATCACAGATATGCTGACACCTGCTCTAGTTTAGCATTTATATTATTCCACCAGTAGATGTTGCTATGGACTTCAGAGATTAAAATTCCAAATTAAAAAAGGGAACTCTGAATTCTTGTGTTTAGCACTCTTTTCTTAGTTATTTGTGTTTTCATCAATAGTATTTCAATCAGGGAAGGTCTTGGTTTCAAAATGCTGCTAAGAACCATGATTTAAAACTAAGACAGTTTATTGAGGGCGAGGGAGAAGGCTAATAAATATGGATGTGAAAAGATAAATGGAGACAAAGGGTCTTATTCTGTTCTCAGGTAGACTGGGGCAAATCCAGAGCTATCAATGCGGTTGCACTTGTGAAACTGAAAACAGAATTTGGCTCAATGCCTGGGAGAGTTTGGGAGCTAATGGATTTATGGACAGTGGGGAAACTGTTGGGCTGTATGATTTATTTATATCTTATTAGCCATGAAAAGCTATTTAGGAAGAATGTTTAACTAGAGTATTATGTTTAGAGATGACTCTAACAGATTAACTCCATTTCCAACACATGAATGTGCACAACCTTCACTCAACACTGATAAATAGACTGTGTGCTGAGGAGTTCCTTGAGTGGGGACTGGAGAGACAGAACCCTCCCCACTTCCATGGAATAGCAGCAAAGCTGACTCACAGTCACTACTGCAGCCGCGGAGCCCCATTACTGGTGCTTCTTATGGGGCAGGTTGGTCAGTTGATCCATGTTGTTGCAGATCCACGGGCCCTGACCTTGTCCCTCCCAACCCCAAGACCTTCTTGGATGCTAGTGCGAATGAAGCTCTGACAGGACACAGCTCATCAGTGTGCTACAGTCTCCCTAAATCCCATACTCTCACATGCACATGACAGAATCACACTGGATCTGCCACACCCAGAGTTTTCAACATCCATAGAGTATTTGCTGTATGAGATATTGGTGTTTACTAGCCGGCATCATATAACATGTTCCATATGAAGAAGATATTAAAGAATGTTAAAGTTACAAAGGGAAGCACCCAAAGCTAGGAAACAACAGTTACCCACAGAGCCTTAACTCTGCCTCTTGTGGGATGAATTACAATACAGCCTTCGGTTATGTGATCACATACTATATTTTCTACAGGAGTCTGCCTCATTCAGTGCACAGATTGCATGGTGTATGAGATGGGGCTGCACCGTGTATGCAGGACTGTGAAGCATTCTACTTCAGGCTTGGCAGAGGGATTTCTGGCTCTTAAAAGGAGGCGGTTGGGGCAGTGAGGAAGGTTCCATTTTACTCAGGGGAGGGAGAGGAAGAGAGCAGCAGCTGGGAGGCAGATGAGTTTCCAGCTGAAAGTGGGGGGAATCTAAACTCTGAAAATGAGCATACAGTATTTATCTTCAGCAATGGAGCATTTCCAAGATTAAATCTGGTGTGGTAGCAGGTGAAAGACTACTCCAGAACCATGGCATGTCAGACTTAGTTAGGAACAGGGCATTGAGGAAGAGATATTTTTTTTGCAAATTATTTTTAATTGTTCTACTATATTTGACTGTATTTAATGGAACAAAGTATATATAGATGGGATTTGACAGAGTTGTTGGCTTTGCACAGCTTACTGGAAGGTCTGGAGTTCTCTTCAATGTGGAGGTGCATTCTCTGGTCCAGAGCAGATTATTTGGGATGACATTTGACCCGGGAATCTCATAGTTTGCTCCACAGCAAAGATTATTTGTGAATTTTATTTAATCAATGTGTGTAGTGCAACTGACTGAACGTTTTAAATGCAGATACATTGTTGTGGTGGTAGAAGTTGATCTCAAAGCAATTAGATTGTAGATAGAATAAGCCATGTTGGCAGAACCTGTTTCACTAGATCAGAAGTTCTTAGCTAGGGGTTCACGGCCCATTTGGGGTCCGAGAGCCATTTCAGGGGGTCCACCAAGCCGGGCTGCTTGGAGCCCCGAGCCCTGGTGCCCAAAGCTCGGAGTCCCAAGCACCAGCGCTCTGTGGGGTAGAGCCCCAAGCCCCGGCAGAAGCCTCCCTGCAGGGCTGAAACCTCCAGCCCCACAGGGCTAAAGCACCAAGCCGTCCCATTGCTCCAAGGGGCAGAAACACTGAGTCCCCTGCCCTGCAGGGCAAAACCTTTTGAGCTCCCCATCCAATGGGGCATCTGAGCCCCACCCTATGGGGCAGGACCCCTCCCTCCCCCCGAGCTGAAGCCCAGTGCTCCCCCTGCAGCTGAGTTTTTATAGCATGTTGGGTGGGCTTCCAAAAGAAAAAGGTTGAGAACCCCTGCACTAGATACCACAGTGTATGTATGAGTGTACTAGAAGGCACAAAACTTCAAGATAAAGGGAAAATTACCTTGTCTGAAATCCATCTTATTGCTTTTGTGTTACTGCTAAGAGAAAGGATCTGGCAGTTCTATAGTGTTCAGGAATTAGTATCGCAGTAATATGCAGAAATAGATACCAGAGCCTTTTTTCATCATGTGATCTAAAGAGTATGAGAAATAGATGGAATCAGTTCAGGGCAAAGAAGGTGTGCATGACTCCAGTGACAAATAGTAATTGCTTTGAAGGAGGCTTTCTCCAAGGTTCACCATAATTCTAATCTTACTTTTCATTGATACCAACATTTAATATAGAAGCTTCCTTGACAAATCCAGCTAATCACCTAGCATCGCTCTTCCATCACCCTTCACTTCTGCTCTGTGTCCTTCACCTGCTTCTCTGCCACTGTCAGAAGCCTTTCTTAGCTCTCTCCCGTCTCTGAGTCATGAGTCTGCTTCTCTCCCGTTGTATCCAACGTCTACTTTCATTCCCCTCTCATGGGGCTCATGGGCTTCAGTGGTTGTGCCTAATCCACTTGTGAAAAACATTGCCACAAAATATTATTGCAACAATGAGCTTAGTTGGATTCAAAAAGGATTTTGAACTGTATGTGAATAATAATTATATGCTTAGTCACACTATCAAGGGTCAAGAATCATTGGAAAGGGGGAGCCTATACAGGAAGGATGGGATCCACCTAAACCAAAATGGGACCAAATTGCTGGCACTTAATATTAAAAAGGTTGTAAAGCAGTTTTAAAACTAAGGGCTGGGGGAAAGCTGACAGGTGCGGAGGAGCACGTGGTTTGGACAGAGACATCCCTTAGGGGAGGATCAATTAATGGAGATTCTCTAAAGGAGGAGAGGATGGAAGATGATAAAATACAGGTAGGGTCTGATGAGAAACAGTCAAATGAAAAAGAAGTCCCATTCAATTACATCATGTAATGGCAGACAGATAAAAAGTGACATGTTTTTAAAGTGCTTATATACCATTGCTAGAAGTCTAAATAATAAGATGGGATATTGATATAATAGGTATCACAGAAACTTGCTGGAATGAGGATAATCAATGGAACACAGTAATACCAGGGTTACAAAATATATCGGAAGGACAGAATAAGTCGTGCTGGTGTGGGAGTGGCACTATATGTGAAAGAAAGCATAGAATCAAATGAAATAAAAATCTTAAATGAACCAAACTGTACCATAGAATCTCTATGAATAGTAATTCCATTCTCTAATCATAAGAATATAGCAGTAGTGATATATTACCAACTACCTGACCAGGATGGTGATAGTGACTATGAAATGCTCAGAGAGGCTATTAAAATAAAAAACTCTATAGTAATGGGGGATTTCAACTATTCCCATATAGACTGCGTACATGTCACCTCAAGATGGGATGCAGAGATAAAATTTCTTGAAACCTTAAATGACTGCTTCTTGGAGCAACTAATCCTGGAACCCACAAGAGGAGAGGCAATTCTTGATTTAGTCCTAAGTGGAGCAGAGGATCTGGTCCAAGAGGTGAATATAGTTGGACCGCTTGGTAATTGTGACCATAATATAATTAAATTTAATATCCCTATGGTGGGGGAAACACCACAGCAGCCCAACACTGTAACATTTAATTTCACAAAGGGGAACTACACAAAAATGAGGAGGTTAGTTAAACAGAAATTAAAAGGTACAGTGCCAAAAGTGAAATCCCTGCAAGCTGCATGGAAACTTTTTGAAGACACCATAATAGAGGCTCAACTTAAATGTATACCCCAAATTAAAAAATATAGTAAGAGAACCAAAAAAGTGCCACCATGGCTAAACAACAAAGTAAAAGAAGCAGTAAGATGTAAAAAGGCATCCTCTTAAAAAGTGGAAGTTAAATCCTAATGAGGAAAATAGAAAGGAACATAAAATCTGGCTAATGAAGTGTAAAAATATAATTATGAAGGCCAAAAAAAATTTGAAGAACAGTTAGCCAAAGACTCAAAAAGTAATAGCAAAATGTTTTTAAAGTGCATCAGAAGCAGGAAGCCTGCTAAACAACCAATTGGGCCACTGGACAATCAAAATGCTAAAGGAGCACTCGAGGACGATCAAGCCATTGCAGAGAAACTAAATGAATTCTTTGCATCGGTCTTCACGGCTGATAATGTGAGGGAGATTTCCCAAACCTGAGCCATTCTTTTTAGGTGACAGATCTGAGGAACTGTCCCAGATTGAGGTGTCATTACAGGAGGTTTTGGAACAAATTGATAAACTAAAGAGTAATGAGTCACCAGGACCAGATGGTATTCACCCAAGAGTTCTGAAGGAACTTAAATGTGAAATTGAAGAACTACTAACTGTAGTCTGTAACCTACCATTTAAATCAGCTTCGGTACCAAATGACTGGAGGATTGCTAATGTGATGCCATTTTTTAGAAAGGGCTCCAGAGGTGATCCCGGCAATTACAGGCGGTAAGCCTGACTTCGGTACCGGGCAAACTGGTTGAAACGATAGTAAAGAACAAAATTGTCAGACACATAGATGAACATAATTTGTCGGGGAAGAGTCAACATGGTTTTTGTAAAGGGAAATCATGCCTCACCAATCTACTAGAATTCTTTGAGGGGGTCAACAAGCACGTGAACAAGGGGGATCCAGTGGATATAGTGTATTTAGATTTTCAGAAAGCCTTTGACAAGGTCCCTCACCAAAGGCTCTTAAGTAAAGTAAACTGTCATGGGATAAGAGGGAAGGTCCTCTCATGGATTAGTAACTGTTTAAAAGATAGGAAACAAAGGATAGGAATAAATTATCAGTTTTCAGAATGGGGAGAGGTGTCTTCCAGGGGTCTGTATATTCATAAATGATCTGGAAAAAGGGGTAAACAGTGAGGTGGCAAAATTTGCAGATGATACAAAACTACTCAAGATTGTTAAGTCCCAGGCAGACTGCGAAGCGCTACAAATGGATCTCTCAAAACTGGGTGACTGGGAAACAAAATGGCAGATGAAATTCAATGTTGATAAATGCAAAATAATGCACAATGGAAAACATAATCCCAATTATACATATAAAATGATGGGGTCTAAATTGGCTGTTACTACTCAAGAAAGCTATCTTGGAGTCATTGTGGATAGTTCTCTGAAAACATCCACTCAATGTGCAGCAGCAGTTAAAAAAGGGAACAGAATGCTGGGAATAATTAAGAAAGGGATAGATAATAGGACAGAAAATATCATGTTGCCTCTATATAAATCCATGGTATGCCCACATCTTGAATATTGCATGCAGATGTGGTTGCCCCATCTCAAAAAAGATATATTTGGAATTGGAAAAGGTTCAGAAAAGAGCAACAAAAATGATTAGGGGTACGGAACGGCTGCCATATGAGGAGAGATTAATAAAACTGGGACTTTTCAGCCCGGAAAAGAGACAACTAAGGGGATATATGATAGAGGACTATAAAATCATGACTGGGTGGAGAAAGTAAATAAGGAAGTGTTATTTACTCCTTCTCATAACACAAGAACTATGGGTCACTAAATGAAATTAATAAGCAGCAGGTTTAAAACAAACAAAAGGAAGTATTTTTTCACACCATGCACAGTCAACCTGTGGAACTCCTTGCCAGAAGATGTTGTGAAGTCCAAGACTATAACAGGGTTCAAAAAAGAACCAGATAAGTTCATGGAGGATAGGTCCATCAATGACTATTAGCCAAGATGGACAGGGATGATGTCCCTAGCCTGTTTGCCAGAAGCTGGGAATGGGCGACAGGGGATGGATCACTTGATGATTACCTGTTCTGTTCATTCCCTCTGGGGCACCTGGTATTGGCACCCCACTATGGCCTTAGAATGCAAGTTTGGGAGTACAGTATCCCTCACATACGACATTTCACGGTCACAGTAATAAATAGAGCTATACAAGCCTTTTCTTAAGAAATCTGAAACGGAATGCAATTTACCAGGAGGTCATAGTGACCATAATATAATTGAATTTAACATGCTTGGAGGCAGAGGAGAAGGGAAATACCAAATACCAAAGAAGCTTACCACAGTAGCATTTAACTTCAGAAAGGAGAATGACACAAAAATGAGGAAGCTAGTTAATGGAAATTAAAAGGAACAGTCACGAGAGTGAAATGCCTGCAGGCTACCTGGAATTTTTTGAAAACACCATAATAGAGGCTCAAATAAAATTAAATGTATATCTCAAATTAAAAAGAATAGAGAGAGGACTAAAAATGCCTCTGTGGCTAAACAGAGTAAAAGAGGTGGTTAGAGGCCAAAAGGCATCCTTTAAAACTTGGAAATCAAATCCTACTGAGGAAAATAAAAAGGAGCATAAACTCTGGCGAATCAAGTGCCATTCAAGTGGCATACCTGAACCATTCTTTTTTAGACTTTTAGTTTTTAGGTGACAAAACTGAGGAATTGTACCAGACTGAGGTATCAAAAGAGGAGCTTTTGGAATAAACTGATAAATTAAACAGTAATAAGTCACCAGGACCAGATGGTGTTCACATAAGAGTTCTGAAGGAACTTAAATATGAAATTGCAGAACTACTTACTGTGGTATGTAACCTATCACTTAAATAATCTTCTGTACCAGATGACTGGCGGATAGCTAATGTGATGCCCATTTTTAAAAAAGGCTCCTGAGGCAATCCTGGGAATTACAGGCTGCAAAGCCTAACTTCAGTACCAGACAAACTGGCTGAAACAATAGTGAATAAGAGAATCATCAGGCACACATAGATGAACAAAATATGCTGGGGAAGAGTCAAATGGCTTTTGTAAAGGGAAATCATGCCTCACCAATCTGTTAGAATTCTTTGAGAGAATCAGCAAATGTGTGGACAAGGGTGATCCGGTGGATGTACTGTACTTGGACTTTCAGAAAGCCTGTGACAAGATCCCTCACCAAAATCTCTTAAGCAAAGTAAGCTGTCATGGGATAAGAGGGAAGGTCCTCTCATGGATCGGTAACTGGTTAAAAGACAGGGAAAAAAGGGTAGGAATAAATAGTCCATTTCCAAAACGGAGAGATAAATAGCTGTGGCCCCCAGGGATCTGTAATGCGACTGGTGCTGTTCAACAGATCCATAAATGATCTGGAAAAAGGAGTAAACAGTGAGGTGGCAAAGTTTGCAGACTATACTAAATTACTCAAGATAGTTAAGTCCAAAGTTGACTGCGAAGAGTAACAAAGGGATGTCACAAAACTGGGTGAGAAAGTGGCAAATGAAATTCAATGTTGATAAATACGAAGTAATGCATATTGGAAGACATAATCACAACTATACATACAAAACGATGGGGTCTAAATTACCTGCTATCACTCCAGAAAGAAATCTTGGAGTCACTGTGGAGAGTTCTCTGAAAACATTTGCTCAATGTATAGCACCAGTCAAAAAAGCTAACAGAATGTTAGGAACAATTAGGAAAGGGATAGATAATAAGACAGTAGATATCATAATGCCACTATATAAATCCATGGATTGCATACACCTTGAATATTGTGTGCATGTTCAGGTCGACCTAAATCTAAAAAGATATATTAGAAATGGAAAAGGTACAAGAGAAGGGCAATAAAAATGATTTAAAGGTATGGAACAGCTTCCATCTGAGAAGAGATTAAAAAGACTAGGACGATTCAGGTTGGAAAAGAGACGACCAAGGGGGAATTTGATAGATGTCTATAAAATCATAAATGGTGTGGAAAAAGTGAATAAGGAAGTGTTATCTACCCCTTCACATAACATAAGAACCAGGGGTCACCCAATGAAGTTAATAGGCAGCAAGTTTAAAACAAGCAAAAGAAAGTACTTCATCACACAATGCACAGTCAAAACTATAACTGGATTACAAAAAGAATTAGACAAGTTCATAGCTCCAGGAATAGCTATTAGCCAAGATGGTCAGTGATGCAACCCCACGCTCTCGGTGTCCCTAGCCTCAGATTGCCAGATGTTGGGACTGGACGACTGCATGGATCACCTGATGATTGCCCCATTCTATTCATTCCCTTTGAAGCATCTGGCATTGGCCACTGTTGAAAGACAGGATATGGGTCTGTAGCGAGGCGGTGTGTTTCCCCATCATGCCGGAGAGGGACGAACCTCTCTGGACACCAAAGTGGGCGGAGCCAGTGAATCCTGCACCTGCCCCCCAGAGGTCAAGGCGCAGGACAGGAAGTATAAAGGCCCAACCCCAGAGCTCACTAGAAGAACAGTCGCCGGAGAGGCCAGATGCCTGTGGCCTACCTCCTGGTTGGGAGACCCTGGCAATCAGCGGCTGACCCGAAGACTGGCCAGACCAGCCGAAGCCTGACGCCGACCAGAGCCCGGAGGAGCTGTCAAGCCTGTCCCTCGCAAGTTACCCAGAGGAGCTGCCAAGCCTACCTCTTGCCAGTTACCCTGAGGACCCCATCATGCTTGACCCCTTGGAGGACACCATCTGGACCCAGGTACCTCTAGAGGGGGAGTAGGAAGTAGCCTGGGGGCAGCTGACCCTAGTCTGGCTGCAGTGGGGATCCTGGCCGCAACACACTGACACAGCAGTGGGTCTTCTGCTGCTGCTAGGGCCCTGGGCTGGGATGCAGTGGAGTGGGTGGGCCCAACTTGTGGGTGGCAGACTCCCCCTCTCCCAGGCCCTTGCTGTTTGGACTTGCTGCTTCGACTTGCTGTTTACCTGTTTGCTCAGCCCCGGCCTGAGCCATTGACTCTTTGCTGCCCCGCCCTGACCCAGGGCCTGGGCCTGCTAAATATAACTGTTTGCTCAGCCCCTGCCTGAGGGCCTGAGCCTGTGACACACTACTGCCCGCTGACTGGGTGTGAATAACTGTTATGTTTTGCCTCTACTACTGCTGTGGCGAGAGACTCCCATGGCCAGGCTAATTCCCCGTCACAACTGAAAGGAAGTAGCGAGGTGGTGTGGTTCCCCGCCGCCTCGGAGAGGTACGAGTCCCGGCCAAACCCCTCTACAGTGTCTATGGACCATTGGTCTGCCCAGTATGGTCACTCTCTTGTACGTTTCATGCGTTCAGGTACAAACTTGTAACACTCTCAGTTTGTGACTTTTTGAACAAACCTAGCCAGTTTCATATAGACCTACGTCAGTTTGTATTTACCTTGAAACCATGAGAAACTCCTACTCTTTCCTGTTGATTCATCAAAAAACTGGGTGCAATTTCATTGTTCACACTGAGTTTTGCTTTGAGTTTTGGGTACATTCACATGTGGTTCTCAAAGCAAAACTTGGAGAGAAAACCCAGGTGGATCACAAACAAAGACAAGTTTCCCTGTGAACCCAAATTGCCTTGTTTCCCACAGTAATAAGTAAATTGAGTAATAAATTATGGTTTGATCCTGAGATGTGCCAAGCACCTGCTGTTCCCATTGGATCTAATCCTGAGGTCCTTATGAAGCTATTAGTCAATCCTCACTAATGCAAAACTTCTGTTGGCTTCAGTGGAATCAGTTACTTTGGATCAGTGGAGTCAGTTTCTTGGATTTCTAACTGAATTTTGACCTTGTGTAAACACTTCAGGAATAAGAACAGGAGTACTTGTGGCACCTTAGAGACTAACTTATGCTCAAATAAATGTGTTAGTCTCTAAGGTGCCACAAGTACTCCCATTCTTTTTGCGGATACAGACAAACACGGCTGCTACTCTGAAACTTCAGGAATAGGCGCCTTGACTTCAGTGTGAATGTTGGGTGTTAACAATGGCAGCATTGGGAATATGGTGCTCATTTATTTTAGGGATTTCTCCAGACTGGACACCCCCCTTCTCCAGGGGAAGGTATACAAGGACAACTCCATCTGGACACAGATTTAGTGGGGATCTGCCCCTTTAAGGACACCTTGGTCTCCTGGGAAGAGCAAATGTCCCAACATGACTCCATCCCCTTGGTTACCTTCAGGGAAGGGATACCTAGCCTGGGCAAATGTTTAGCATTGAGACCCTGAGTACTCATCACCTCTCAGGCCTCTCAGGATCAGGCCCTTTGTGTGAGATGCTGATATTTGTACGCTCTTTTACATAGTGAATAAAAACAAATCTGTTGATGAAAAAAACAGAATACTGTTGTATTACTGTCAGCGTTCATCCTTGTGACAAACTGTAGGCAGTGTCAGTTTGATAAAGTATTTTATTTACAAGATAACTTTACAAAAATAATTTCAATAAAATTATTACAAAATTCATTTACAATATAATACAGCTGCATCTTCTCAAAAGGTAACACTGGATTATTATGGGGAATACTATGTCTAGGCATACGTTAGGTCAATCCATAGCATAAATAATATTTCGAACAACGCACTATTTTATGATAGTATACATACCAGTAACAAAGAGTAATAAACAACAAACATTACTTTATAAGTCTCAGATGGCTCATCTGTAAGAGTGGCATTAGCAATATGAAAGCAACAAATGGGGAACCCCAGAAAATGCAACCGTCTTATATTAGTTCTATAAAAGCAGTTCCAGCCATTTGTTTGCATATGTTTAGTTTAGCAATGAATGTAAGAGCCAAAGTCTGCTCTCAAGTGTCTACAAGTAGCTCTCAGTGGCTATGAATCTGAAAACACAGCTGGAATGACAGCAGTTTATCTATATTTAAGAACAGCTTTTCCAATATCATTCTCTGACATGTTTTTTCAGTGTTTGGTCCAGACAGCAGACAGAGATCAAATCCAATCTCTACAATATCAACACTCAGGGCTGTAGGGCTCTGTGTGTTTGTACCTATTGGTATATTGTTGTTAATGAAAATTCATTCTTTGGTTCAGGATCTAGTTTCTCAGTATTTAGGAAACATATTGAGCTCCTCCATGTGGCAGAATCTCTGTAACTCCCCACCCAACAACATTGCCCCTGATATTACATGAATCTTCTGCTCTAGGCCGCGCTGTTATCTCTTCATTGCTGAGAACTCTATCCCAGATATTAAAGCCAGTCAGTTTTCCCGAAAAGGCTAAAGTTTCATCAAAACCACCTCCGACACAGCAACCATTCTTTTCTTGGCCTAGCTGCAAAATTCCTCCATCTGGAATTATATGAGCCTCTGCTATTTCTGAGGTGGTAGCAACAAGCTCCCCATTTGCCCACAATGATATGGTCCCGTTGTCTGAGCTCCAAGTGCCACAAAAGTGAGCCCAATGTCCAGGAGAAATTGTGTTTGGGGCAATTAACTTGTTCTGGTCACTACCTACAGCAAGTACTGCAGACTCATGGCTGAGATAGAATTGAATTTCATATGGATTTCTCTTTGTTCCGTAGGAGAATACGATAGTTTTGTCCAGCACCTCAGTCACTTTGACCCAAATGCAGGCAGTAAAGGATTGGAGCGTCATGTCAGCAGTTGGGTGAACACTCCCAAAGATCTTTTTGGAACGCATTGGGAATAAAATTGCAGTTTCACATCCTGGGGGGAAAAAACAGAATTAGAAATATTATTCTATCGCAGCTAATTTCTGTAAAAGGTGAAGTATTTGTACATTCACAGTTTGGATCCTTGACATAAACTTACCTCTTTAGGCTGGGATTTCCAAAGGGAGGCAGGCTCCTTTGAAAATCCCCATACCATACAGTATGTCGTAGGAATACATGATAGAATGAATGAATTGAACATTTTATTGCCATGGGGTTGAAATAATCACATTGCTTGGATTAGACAGGTCTTCCCAAAGAAGTAGCTATAAAAAATTTACAGCATGCCTGCACCATGACATGCTTTGTTTATGACACGTTTTGTTTCGTGTGTGTCCTTCTTTTTTAGTCTCAGTATTCTTTTCTCCTTAGAATCATAGGACTGGAAGGGACATGGAGAGGTCCTCTAGTCCAGTCCCCTGCACTCATGGCAGGACTAAGTATTATCTAGACGATTCCTGACAGGTGTTTGTCTAACCTGCTCTTAAAAATCTCCAATGATTCCACAACCTCCTGAGGCAGTTTATTCCAGTGCCTCAGTGTTCTTTTCTCCTTAGGAATACAGCATGCTGTTGGCATAGGAGGAACTCAGTGGCCTCTCCGGGTTCATCTTAAAGTTAGAATGGCTGGAAATTTCTTCCATAGTTTGTGAAACCCAGGCATTGAGTAGTCATGATCACATACTATATGTATTATAAAGAGCAATACAGTCTATTACCATATTAGATAATGGCTACAATTTTGGAAAGTGCCTAAGTGACATACTAGCCTATGCCCCATTGATATCAAGAGACCTAGGCTTATAAGTGCCTAAGTCACTTCTGAAAATTGGACCTGCACTCCTATATCACTTAGATGCTTTTGAAAATTTCCCCATGTTCTGAATACGATATACTATGAAGAAATTATGACTCAGATAAACACAATTATAAGTGAAAAAATAGTATAGCTTATTACTTAATATTTTTGCATAAAAGTGCATATTGAAAGGAGTGGGGAAAAAGAGGCCCACTGTGCAGATTCTGAACACAGTTATATCAGTGTAAACCCAGAGCAACTCCACTGACACCAGAGGAGTTATTCTAGACGTACTCTGCTGTAATTGTGAACAGAATCTGGCATACAGTACATTACAGGAACATTTCACCTACTCAGACTAGAGTCAAATCCTGATTAGTTCCCAAGTGACAATGAGCTCAGTGTGCTCATCCTAGTCCCTTGTGAGTTTCTATCCACACCATAATATTTTCACGCAATTTGTCACATGTGGTGTTCCCTGCTGGAGTGGACTGGAGCAATGGGTGTTGAAAGGCAGGCGTGTGTAGGGACCATAGGCAGAGCCATGTAGAGAAACTTCCAAAACTGCCTGCCTGCTCTGAACTTTGCTTTAATTCTTTTAGTCATTAACTTTCAACTGCACTAAATTGGGTCCCCAAAACCAATTAATATAAAATGAACTGAAAAGATCCATTTCTTAAGAAGCTCTTCTCCCATCTCCAATCAGTGATAATCAGTATGTTGATAACAAAAATTAGATTAGTGATGGCCAGTAACAGAAATCCATTCAAGAAAGAAAAGTAACTAATGATAATAAAAACATATTTGACATTCTCAATACTGCTGTCTAGTTAATATATGATACATTAATATTCCAGTTGACTTAGGGTAAAAGAGGCCCCCCTCTACAATTAAGCTGACTCATTTCCTGTTTAAAGAAGCTATAGAAGCTAAAATATCTCAAATATGTCTTAAAATCTTTGCTTTAATGAATGAAGGACTCTTTCTGCCTTCCAGGATTAGACTGCTGCATTATTTCATATGCTGGTTTCTTTGAACTTTCAGCACAATAATTTTTTTTTCATTGGCTTTTTTTCGGGGGGCATATGGTGGGGAGACAACTGTGGATAGACACTACTTAAAAATGTTAGGAATACTATCTTGAAACTGCTTTTTAATTAGCAGACTTTCTGGCTTTATTATCGAGGGCTAAACAAAATTAAAACCAGCTTCATGGAAGAACAACAAAAGTGTGTTTAGAAAATCCCTTAAGAGTAGGTCTGGCAGTAATTCAAGATGTGAGAAATCAAAACCAGTTGCTGAAAACTCTCTTGGAAAAGATCTCCAGAGAGACTTATGGAGTATATATATATAATTATTTCTATTTTATATCATATTAGGATATTTTCTGTAAAAACATATAGAGCAGAGTCTGCCTCAATTATACAGATGTAATTCAGGAGTAATTCCAATGAAGTCACTGGAGTTATTCTGGATTTACACCAGTGGAACTGAGCTTGGAATGTGATTGTTAAATGCTAGTCAGAATACATATTGCTCTCTGGTTGGTACAAATATGCAAAAATGAAAACTGACTGAGAGGTTTCACTTTTGTTTCATAGTATGAGTTTGGCATATTGTGGGAGAGACTTGAATAATGATGTAACCATCTTGTTGAATCTGAAAAAGACAACATTTTTGTGCAAGCAAAAGGAATATTGCTGGTTGCATTCTTTCAGTGTAATCTTTGCCTCTGTCACTCTCCCCTCCTCCCACATGTGTTAGTATGATACTATATACTATTTTTTCCTGCTTCTGGTTACAAAGCTATTCTAAATTAAAGCTGAATTCATGGTCTACCATCATAGGATACATTTTGTTCAAGGTTATAAAATGTCTTAATATTATTTTAATAGGTTCAGGTGTAAATTACTCTTTGCATTTATGGCAACATTTTCAAAGCTGTAAGAGGTGTGCCTACAAAAGGTACTTTCTTTTGTAAGAACTCACATTGCAGCATCACTGTATATTCACTAGCACAAACTGTGTAACTGCACACCACACTTCCCACATGCACACACAAATATGGGGTTTTGTGATTCCAATGTGCATGCATTTTTGTACCAGGCTCCTTTTGTCCTTGTTGGAAAATTTGGCCCATAAAATCATTATATTGGTAATATTTATTGCAGGTGGAATTATAGATATTCAGTAGTTTGAGCTTTATATTTGAAAGAGATGTGGTATGTTGGTAGTAATTTTTCACACACCTCTTTAGTTATTAATATATAGGGGTTTATTCTTCCATCCCTAAATTTCTCTAATTATTTCAGTCAGGTGCCATACAATGGTGTATAGAAAGCCTGGAACACAGGATTTGAAATACTAGATCAGTCCATATGATCCATCTAGCATGGTATCCAGACCTTAGCTGCCATCACTATATCATACTTCAAAAGAAGGAAAAAACCCTATATACAAGATACATGGGGAAAGCTGTTCCTCCTGACCCACCAAAGGTGATCAGTGTTTGCCCAGAAGCATGACATTTGATTAGATGTTGCCCATTGACATTGTCCGTGTTCTCTCAGGTCTACAATTGCTCCAGTTCACAGCTAGAATTGGTGAGAAGGATGCAGCAGTTGGATTAGAAAAAGTAAAGATTGGCAGTATATGGAGCAAATGAAAGCTTTCTATGAACTAAGGTGGAAATCTGGAGCTGGGAAGGTGAAGGGCAAGAAAACATCAAGATTTCATACGTTAGTCTATTTAAAATGGGTCCACTGCTCGTTGGTCACAGCCTTAGTCTGGAAGCCTCTCCTAGCCTCAGCATCACAGTTGGAGATGACTTACTCTAATAATAACTTTGACTAGTATCAGAGGGGTAGCCGTGTTAGTCTGAATCTGTAAAAAGCAACAGAGGGTCCTGTGGCACCTTTGAGACTAACAGAAGTATTGGGAGCATAAGCTTTCGTGGGTAAGAACCTCACTTCTTCAGATGCAAGAAGAAGTGAGGTTCTTACCCACGAAAGCTTATGCTCCCAATACTTCTGTTAGTCTCAAAGGTGCCACAGGACCCTCTGTAACTTTGACTAGATTCTTCTTTGGTCCCCAAATTTGAAAAGCTGGCCAACTATTTTTACGGAGAGCTTGGTGGGTTTCCCCACCGCACACACATCTTACTTCCAACTGTCCCTTTATTGTCATGCCGTGACAAAAGAATGTTTAGCTGATGTATTGAATATTGCTGTTCTGGACAGGGTATTAAAAGAGAGAATTCTGACAAATGCTACCTGGCATAGACTTACCAGCTGGCAGTAAGTGCTGAGCTGCCCATTTTTGTGATCCTTTCAGTTCAGCTCTTGTTTGCTGTAGTTCTTCCCACAGAGAGTTCAAAGTGAAATTGTCCCCTCTGCCCATGTAACTCGATTTATCTTGCTGCTGAAAACCTGTCTCCACTTTAGCTGGCCTCTGCCAAACACTCTCCAGCTGGGTGAGTCTGTTAGACACATTGAGGGTCAGCTGCAGAAGCTTTTCAAGAATCTTTCTTTGCTCAGATTCATGAAGCGTCTTGGACTCCTGAACGTGATCTCTCTTCCTCATCAGTGTTTGGTCCACCTGTGACAAGACTCGGGAGGTGACTTTTTCAATGGTAGTGGTGCACGTGCCAGCAAAGTTAGCCACAAACTCGATCATTTCTGCTCGTAGAGTCTGCAGTTCCACTTTAAGGATTTCATCAATAGACTGAAGCAACATGTTCTCTTTCATCTGCGAGTTCTCAAGCATGATGAAGAGTTTGTCCCATTCCGTGTGCTCTCGCTGACAGTCACATGAAATAGCTGAAGTACAAGACACAGATGTTATTATTTCTCTTCACTCATTTTTTTCAAACAAAGGAGTTATTTAATAAAATCTCTCTTCATTTATTGCCTATGCTCTCTAAACCGCTAGTGCTTTCCCTCTGAATTAAAACAGAAAATAAGGCAATGTGTAATTTAGCTGTTCTAAGAATCACAGCAACATTCCCAACATTTCTTTTATAAGGGAGAACTGGAAAATAAGGAGTATAGAGAGATTTTGCAGGGACATGCTAAAGTATTTGCATCGTTTGGCTATGTTAAATAATCTGCTTTTACAAAGCACTTTCATTTTGTCTGAAAAATGGTATGTTTGCAATAACTGTTACAAGAACTAAGTAACAAAGAGCGTGATTTAAATAGCTTCTCTTTGGTTTTTATAGAAATTGCTATCTTGTGTTTAATAACACAAAAATAGTTTAAATCCACTTACTTTCTTCAGTAGCAGGAACTATACTTTCTATTTCATTCTCGAAATTCAGGTACATGAGATCATAGTCCTCATTGTTCAGAGCAGAGGAGGAAGACCAGAAAGCACAAAGTAGAATTGTCAAAGAAAGCATTTCTTGAGACAGCATACTCCAGCTGTTTCCTAAAAGTCTCTGAGTCCTCTGAAGTTAAAGGTCTCTCGGAATTGAGCAGAGACAAGACTATCGGCGTCTGACACAGAAAGCCCTTAATAAATACTCTGGGAGTTCCTGATCTTGAATGAATGAGTAACGCTAGTGCCACTGCTGTAATAAGAGTGCTTCTGACTTTTATTTTTTTTGGATGGGAGTAGGGGGGAGGCATGCACGTTGCACAATCTTGAACCTTAAAAGTTTACAGTGTGGGTGGATTAACTAGAGGAGGGGAAAGAATGGGGAAAGCTGCTCTTGCAACTGTGACTTTTCCTGTGAGACCAGACTTTTGTAACATGAAGTGGTAGCATTGACTGAAGAGAACAAGGGGAACTAAATCACTGTGAATTTGATGGATAAAAGCAGGATAATCATTTTACTATCTTGTGCTATTTTACATCCCTTTTGAAAGGAAGGATTTCTGTAGATGACCTATTTACAAATTCCTTTTGCATAGAATGGAACATACAGTGAGGAGATATATATACACATACAGAGAACATGAAAAGGTGGGAGTTGTTAGTCTCTAAGGTGCCACAAGTATTCCTGTTCTTTTTGCGGATACAGACTAACATGGCTGCTACTCTGAAACCTAGCTACCAAAAGTTTCATATTGCACCTAAGCGTAGGTTAGATAAATGTCTATCAGGGATGGTCTAAACAGTTTTTGGTCCTGCCATGAGGGCAGGGGACTGGCCTCGATGACCTCTCGAGGTCCCTTCCAGTCCTAGAATCTATAAATCTATTAATTTTAGTAATGACATGTTTAAACAGGAGCATAAGTCATCCAGCTTGCCAAGGGTGGTGATTGCTCTCCCAGGCTCCAGAAGACTAACCTGAACAGACTCAGAGACATTGCTTGAGGAGCTTGCAAACCAGGAGTTGAGAGTTAAGGGCCACTTGAACTGCTATTAAACACGCGCACCTTCCAGGAGACTTGATTAAAGGAAACACACTTATTTTTGATTAGTGTGTCACTTTTGGTTCTCACTGCCCAGCTCCCTTTACAGGGAATGTTTGATGCTCACCTGGGAGAAAGTAACCTGCAGTGCCAACCCTAGCCACAAAAGTGTGTACAGGGCTGGCACACGCCTTTACACTAATTATTAAAAATGTAGGTTCATATTCAAACTCAAGGGTAAATCTAGGGAAGTTTAAGTCAACATAATTTGTTGTCTTCTGGCCCATCATTATGTAAATTGAAACTCTGCTAGCCCCACTTACCAACATGTAAGGGCTTGTCTACACAGGGAAACAGCCTAGTTATACCAGCTATTCCGCTGTAGCTATACCGGTCAATTTCCTCAATGTTATACATCACCTTTCAATGTAGCTCTTATTGTCTGGTATTGAGCTGTGTGACTGTTATAGAATAAAGAAGCCGTATGTGGCCCTTAATCTACAGTGCAAGTCCAGCTGGGTGGAATTTTCAAAACACCTAGTTGTTTTAGGAGCACAACTCCCATTAATTTACAATGGGATTTGTGCTCCG
This sequence comes from Trachemys scripta elegans, assembly GCF_013100865.1. NCBI lineage: Eukaryota > Metazoa > Chordata > Testudines > Emydidae > Trachemys > Trachemys scripta. The sequence goes on along the minus strand of NC_048306.1, from coordinate 80,864,202 downwards.
AAATGAATTAGGTGCTTTTAAAATCTCATGCAGTAATATCTATGGGAGTTTTGCACAAAGAATGTGGATAGAATATGACCCAAAACTGAACTAGTCCCACTGTCTACTAATTCCTTTGGGATAATTCATTAGCAAATACCTTTCCCTTATGACTGTCCCTTATAACCTTTCATCCTGAAGGGTTCCAAATTGCTTAACAAACATTATATTTACAGCATGGCCCACATGAAACAAACTCTGGTGCAGAAAGTGAAAGTTGGGTGGCCCTCCAGCTGCACAAGAGTGGAAGAGGGGAAAATACCAAGCTGGGATTTACACTTTCCTAGTGTATATGATGGATATAAAGCACATAGCTTCTGATCATGGTTGAGAAATCTTCAGTAACCACAAATGAATAATTATAGGATAATATCCTAGACCCTGCCAAGTCCCCTTTGTTCTGCTCTCTTAAAACTGACCTATATGGGGAACCAAGAATTCCTGACTGATGTAACTAGCTGTATGCTACCTTCTCTCCAGAGTAGGGGGCCAGATGGGGTATGGCTGGAAGTGCTGCATTTTCCTGTAGGTGTAATGGCCTCTGCGGGTGGTTACAAGCTGGCACAATGAAAAATAACCCTTAGGCTGTTCAAAGTTGCGTTTTAATTTTTTAGTTCATAGTCAGTTTTCGATTATGCTTTTACTGTGTCTTCCATGAGTTTGATGTTGTAAAAATGTATTAACTGCTGGCTTTTCAGCTAACACATACGAGCCATTTCTACTATCCAGTGAGTGGCCTGTTTATCTTCCATAGCTACAAAGCACAAATTAAAATGGGAGAAAAAGCAGGAGGCCAATATGCCAGTTCCTATTGGAAACCAAAATCCACAGAGACTTTAAGTACTTTAAAGGATTTAGAGAGTGGATCCATACTACATAGTGATAGGCAGATGTTTTCCATATGTTGTGCAAATGTAACTTAAACATTCCAAGACAGGCATGTATAGCTTGTTATGTTATACATTTCTATATGAGACTTGGTTTCAAATTAAATTGTGCAGGCACATCTTCAAACACTAGGAAATGTGTCAGAGTATTTTGCATGTCTCTCTCTGATTGACTCTCTCATCTCTTCCCTTTGACTCTTGGAAATGGCACCCTAACCACTTATGTTCAAATTCACCTTCATGCTCGTTTACTTCTTTAAATAACCAAATACTGTTTCCATATGTTGGTTGTTTCATTTTAGCCTTTTATTCTCAGCAAACAAGAAAAAATAGTTACTGTGCATTCTGTTGTCCTTTTCAGATTCATTTAAAACTACACTTACTCTGTCTTTTAAGTCTCAGTTAAATAACACTCAAATCTGAAATCTCATGAGCTAGCCTTCATTTACATGGGCTTGTACTCAAGGCTGTAAATAATGATTAATAGGAAATGTTTTCTATTTTCCCCATATTGCTTCACTTAGTGAAATTCCTCCTTCAGTAATTTGTTCTCTGGTTTCTTGGTCTAATATACATGTTGTACATCTGTGGACTTTTTGTTTTTCTATATTCCCCATGATTCTCAGAAATTCAAAGTTGTTAACATGCCGCACCTGTATGGAGGTATCTAGCTATAGGGATGTTGGTATCAGAAATGCCAAGATGGCAGATAAAGCTTTGAAACACATTTCTTGGGATTACTCTATTTTCACTCTGTTAACAGGAAATTCCATGTTGCTGCGCGTGTTGCCTTCTGTGTATGAAAAGCAGCCACAGCCAATTAACAACCATCTGATGGAGCTGGTGACACTGATGTCTCAGCTGGAGCAAGCAGAACAACACCATCTTCTAAGGCTATTTCAGATAGTGGCAAGGAGAAAGCAACCTGAGGTAAATGTATAATACCAGACATTGCCAGTGGAATAAGGTTATTCTCTTTGGAGAGTTTATGTTGTTCAGAACATCCTGACAGTACAGTAAAGTGTCCCATGTACTGCACATACCAGGTCAGTGGTACTCAATCTTTCACATACCAGAAGGCTCCCATGTTACAATAGAAAAGGTTTCGGGGCTCCCTGCATGTAGCCATAAAGAAAGAGAAGGTGATCCTGAGCCTGCTAGACCTGTTTGTGACTCCCTCACTGAAAATCTATTAGACAGGACTAAAGCGCAAACAATACTGCAAACATTTTGTCCAACTACTTGTTGGATTTGGTGAATGAATTTGCTTCAGCCACACTCTCTTTTGTGTTTGCTCTCTGCAAACATTTGAGCAGTAGAGGGTTTACCTACAAAAATGCAGCTGGAAAGCACACGTTAGTGATCTGGGTGAATATTTGTGAAAATTGAACTTTACATTCAAATGGATAAATTTGTGCGCTGGACGTGTTTGTTCACTCAGTCAGACAGGCAAGGAACCCCACCAGGCAGCTTATTCAACCAATTACAACTAAGCAACACAGCTCAAATTTTGAATATTTATGATCAATACATGTAGTAAATTTACAAGATGCTGGTTGAAAAAATGCAAGGAAATTACTATCTTCCCATGGATATTCTGCAAGAAGAAAAGGACACTGAATTTGTCAAATAAATTACTTCTTGCCAATTATTTGCTCAGCTCTGCTAAAGAGATGGTCAAATCGTCAGGAAAATGTTCAGAGTGCTGACATTTTTACTGAGTTAGGGAATGTAATGTAACTATTTTACATAAGGTGTGCTGCTGTATACACTACATATTTGCAAAAAACCTTCGAAGAGCCAGATTTTCGCAAATGTTCTTTAATTACTGTAATTTAATACACGGAAGTTTAATGTACTCAGCTAATCTGTACAGGCTGCCTGAGGCTGTCAGATGAGATTTATTGGGGGTATTTAAAGCTGGCACTGTTATCTGGCCAGGGATAAAGGATCTAAAATGGGAGACTATCCACCCTGACTCAGCTCATTTTAGCTTAAAATTTCCTACCACTTTTGGTTATTCCTTTGCCAGTTATGTATTGTTTCTCATCATTACATTTCCTTTTTGAAGATAAGGATGTACTAAAAAGGCTTAAACAATCTTTGAAGTCAAGTTAAAATGAACTGGTGCCAGAATATGAGTGAGCAAGAGTGTAACTAGAGCGAAAGATGTTGTGCTTTGAAAATGATACACCTACTTACACAAGCATGACACTTATAAGGCACAGAACATTAGAAGTGGGTACAATGCTGGCTACTTTACAGAGCACACATTTAATAAATCTTCTTAAAAATCAACAGTAGTTTAATACCGCCCCCCACAGTAGCCAAGGAAACCATATAATAAATATACAGTTACAGAGGAAATGTAACTCCCTTTGAGAACATGATACTTTTCAGTCAGATGGGCCCCATTTTACCATTGCTTGTGGGTCAAAATACTTTCCTCACATGATTCATACTGTCATTGCTATGTGCTATATTGCTTTTTGAGTCATGCACTTCCTAGTAAAAATGGGATGAGCCATTGTGAAAAGAGAATGCCTAAACCAAGGAATATACAAATATGCTTTAAAAACCTGATCCAATGTTCATTGAAGACGGTGGAAAGACTCCCAGTAAATTCAGTGGACTTAGGATCATGCCCTTATTACCCAATCCGGATCCATACAAATCTTTATGCTTGACCAGGGCCATCTTTAAACTACTGCATGTTTCTACAGTGCTTTGAAGCTATGCCACATTACATAAGTGCTAAGTATTATTTATTATTACTAACAGTTTATACTGTCAGCACATCTTCATTATGCTGACAGAGTATTGGTGTTTCCTTATTATGAGCAGTAACTCTCCAGAGTTCATGGAACAGTGACACAGTCACATTCAACATTTACTTCTCATCACATACATGTATTACAATAGTAGCGTGTGATCACATAAACTATATGACAACAGTCACTCTGACTTGTATATATAGATAGACACTTAATAGTCTCTCAGTAACATGCACATACCGGAGTATTGACGCTGCTGTAGCTGACCATACTGTGTACTGCTTACTGGATCGTTCAGTTTTAAGGACCAGATCCTCAGCTGCTGTACATTGCTGTAGCTACACTGAGGTCAATGGAGCTACATCATTTCACGCCAGATGAGGATCTTGCCCCTTATTCCTGTCTTTGTTTCAGCCACTAGTCCTGGGGTTTTAGTCAGTCTCTTGGGAAAGCAAGAATTTCTACTAATCCTTAATTTACTGCATCATTGGGGAGATTCATTCACAAATTGTTTTAATCAATAAAACATAGCATTAGTCAAGTACAAATCAAAAGGAGAAAGTTTTGGTTTTCAACAGTTAAGCGTTTCCTTAATTATGAAATGGTGCATTTATGCATGTAGAACTTAAGGCAAAGTCCACACTTGTTCCATGTGTAGAACTGAACTCCCCTTGACCTCAGTGGCAGCTCTATGCGAAGATTGTCACCAGTGGAAAATCTTTAATATTACAAAAATGGATTGGCATAGTTCAAAATCAAAATCTAATTGCTCTTTTATCACTGCCATTGCAGTACTTGTCTTGGCTCCATTACCAATATATTTCTGATTCATTTTTCCTTTTTATTTTATAGGTGCTAAAAGAATGTATCCCTTTCCTAATTGGTCACTTACGAGACCCTAACCATAATGACATTATCCTAAATATACTGATAGAAATATCAGGCTATGAACCGGTAGCCATGACCAGTTTTCTTCCAATGCTGAAAGAGATTGGTGAGAGTTTTCCAAGCCTGATTGGACAAACCGCAAAGATCTATGGAGCTGTTGGGCACGTTGATGAGGTAAATGACTAATTTTTTAAAAACATGTTTTCCTCCCTTTGTTTGCTGGGCCCTAAGCAAAAGATGAGAGGCCCCATTCAGTACCTTCTGGACTTGCAACCAAGCTCCCAATTTGTACACACTCACAATATTACGGCCAAGTACATATAAGACAGTATGTCACAAGTATAACATTAGGGTGGATAGGCAAGCCGATAGCAAAAGAGCTCAATCTGGGTGCCATTTGAAGGAATATAGATGCAGTACTGGGTCCTGAAGAAGGGAGACATGAATTCGTGTGGAAGTGGGCAATTTTCCACAAAAGATTACTGGACGGGGGTAGGGAAAGATAAAGATCTAAAGAAGAATTAGGACCATGCATCAGATGCAGTATGTCTCCTTTTCTGTTTATGGGTTCTCGTCTTAAGTCATTCTTTAAAACTTGTATATAACAACACGAAAAGATCATCATTGAGATAACAAAGCCATGTGAGACTACAATATCTACTTTTTAAATTAAAGGCAGAGCATTTGGGGGGAGGAGGAAATCTGCAGCCTTTGTATGTTGTTAAATTTAAGAAACAAATAAACAGTCCCCAATGTTGTTTTAATAAGGCAGTGAAATATGAACTTATTTGGATAACATAATCCAAATATTTGGCTTTGGGTCCATAGTTAATTGGATATTCTTTGCACACGTCCTTAAACTGAAACTTCCCTGAGGACGATGGACCACAGTCTCATCTCAGGAACACCAGTGTAAATCTGGAATGACTACATGGACATTATGGAGTTACTCTAGATTTACACTGGTGTAACTGGGATCAGAATCTGGACCAATGGGATTATTACATATAAAAAGTCAATTAGTGGGAACACATTCTGGAAACTCCAACTCTGTATACTGTCTTTTAACTCTGTATAATAGGAAGGTTCACAAAAGTTTGGATGGGAGGATTGTATTATATGGTATGCTTGCAGATCTAAAGGAGTTCCTTTGTGACCATCATGTGATAGCACAAGGTACAGTGGCTGCCATCAAATGTCATTCATTAGCTATAGTTGCCAGCTCATTTGCTTTTTTAAGTACAGACAAAAGTGTCAGTATCTCTAATACCGCCGGGGTAGGGGTGGAGGGTAAGAGTTGACTTTTTAATGCTGTGGCCACTCTAATTCAGTACGTATCACCTCTCTCCTGGCAGCCTGTCTGAGTGAGCATGGTTGAATTTTTTTTACAGGGCCCCACTCCTTTGAGTAATCTTGCAGCATGCTGCAAAAGGATCTAGGCTCACGATGCTACTGGGAGGTGCATGGCTGAATAATAAATTTGCATATCATGCTAATAACTTGCACCAGTAAGACTACCCATTTTAGTGTTTTACTCACTAATGTGAAATCTTGATGTCTTTCTAAATGGAGACCACAATTAGCAAATAGTGAATAAAGTACTGCATGTTTAACTAATCCATATACTACAGACATAACTATAGTACATAAACCTCTTTCATACATACTCTCTTTGAGGATGGAGGCTGAACCCCTATCCTTCCACTCCTAAATGATAGGTATCTAATTAACAGTAGTAGTAGATCCTGTATCTTCTTGGTGGTTCAACCAATAGAGGGTAACATCACTCTCACACACTCTGTCTTCTGTTTTAAATGCCCTAAATCACTAACTATATAGGGTTTTGTCAAGGAGAGCACTGTAGTATGTTCAATCACTCTGTAATATCTGTGTCATAATCCATCTTTAGATTTATAGTGGAGTGACTGTCAACTCCGTATGCTGCACAAGCTCTTCTACTTTGTTGATATCTGCAAGTACTAAGAAATATAACCCTCGCTGAGATTAACACTGGAAACCCGCAAAGGACTCTTTAGTCAGAAGACATGGTGTGTTCTGAGGACACTGAGCCCATTAGATAGAAACATGGCATGTCATAAATTCTAATGAGGTTTTATATTCATTCCTGTGAATATGCTTTATGTGTCATTCACAATTACTAATAGACATTTTCCTTCTGTTTCAAATCAATAGCCCGTAAAATCAAAATTAAAGTTGTGCTGAATTCAAACAGCTTATGGTAAATGATTCAGATTTTTAGATTTGTGACAGAATTTGATTATAGATAGAACATACGTGGAATATAGTAAATGTAAACATTTTCAGAAACATAAAAGTGGTACCTATGTTACAATAACCTGGTTAGTTTATTCCAGTAAGGGATAAATCCTACAGTCTCCTCTCACATCCTGCGCAGAGATCACTCAGGCAGAACTCCCATTGAAGTCAACTGGACTTTGTCTGAGTAAGAGCTACAGGAACTGACCCTCTCTGTATAGATTAGAAGTAGAATAACTTTGGAATATCAAGGAACAACTTAAATGTTTTAAAATCCTGTATTGAAGTTTATTTTCAAATTGTCTATTAAAGTATCAGCATAATGGTATTTTGCTCCTGAGACAACAGCATTCATTTTTCTAAAAATGTAACTCAACATTTAGTTTTCTTTCTTCAGCTAAAAGATCATTGTTTATTTCAGTGATTCATCTTGGGCTTAGGCCCAGTCCTGCAGCTCCTCCCATAAGTTTTGCCTGCAACTGGATTGCAGAGTCAAAAAAGTAAAATATATAAATTATATTAACAGAAACTCATATTTCTGAATAATTTCTGTGATAGAATTGATTCCCTGAGGTCAAATATATGGAAAGACATTAAAGTAACTCCACTGTAGAGAATTCTGTCTCAGGAATTGAAACTTAATGCGGACTATATTGGGTGCATAAATGCAGATGAGTCAGGAAAAGGAACATATGGAAACAGATTGCACAAACGGAACTTTTGCTATTGTGTCACACTTGAGCACCAAGTGAGTTTCCTAATGTGACTGCTGCTTCCAGCATGTTCTTCAGTGACTACCTGATCTAAATAAAAGATTCAGTTAGACTATTCAGCCACTTGCCAGTAGTAGACAGAATATAAATGTCCTGCATACAGGTGCTTCTTAAATTCTTAAATTAGGAATTTACCATAAGATTTGCCTTCCTGGATCAGACCTTGGGCCACATCCACAAAAGTATTTAGGGTCCTAACTTCCAGGCCTTTGGTTCATCTTGTCCTCTACCCTGCAACCAGTAGAGACTAATAGTGAATATGTCCAAGGAAGGTGAAAAAAGATATCTTAAAGTACTGAAACCATGTGCTCCCCCACTCCCCAAACAAACAAACAAAGCAAACACAAACACAAACAAACAAACTTCCTGACCCCACACAGGTACTTAGGTTATGCCTGGAAACATGACATTTGATTATTGTTATCATTATCTTCATTTGCTTAGCTACAGATGATATCCAGCGTCCTAAATAGTGATATTGATCTACAGAGAATCTCTGGAGTAAATACTCTTTCTCCTAGCACCCATCTTCCTTCATCCCAAAATATTTATTTTGTATCATGAGGCATCACTGTGCCTCTGTGTTCTGCAGCTTGTCACACAGCTCACTGACAGACATCAGCACATAGAAGTAATAAATATATTTGATGAGGAAGGAGCCATAGGGGGAACCAGAAGGGAAGACTGCAAGCTCTGATAAATGATCAGCCATCAAGATGAAGGCGCAGTTCAGCTGGCTTAACCCAACAGAGACTCTCTTATACTGTACATTGCCTGCCCTGGTATACTTCAGACAGACTCGAGTTATATCTAGCTATGTTGTGTCCATCACTAGTGTTGCAAAGGATAAATTGATGAGATAAGAACACATCAGGAATGTAGTGACATTTATGGGAAAATGCTCCTTCATGCAACTGTTTTGATGGATGGGGAATTGTCATTCCCATAAACTTAGGTTAGGTAGTTGCTTTTATTTAAAGTGAGAGTCTGATGCAGAGGAAGGAGGAAATTGGGATGTGACCAGTTGGATTCTGGTTGAGGGGATGAGTTCAGGAGTTGGAAGTGTGATTCTTCCTCTACAGTCCAGTTGGTTGATGGGGAGATTAGGCATGCAAGGGCTGATAAATCAGTGCAGACTGCAGGGGCCCCAAAAGTCTAGGCTCCAAGTAATTGTTTGTACCTTGCTTAAGTGTCAATATAACTAGCTGTACTTGAAAATCAATTGATGACTTTTTTAGAATGCACTGGTGGGGAGGGGAGGAGCAGCAAGTGATGTATATACCATCCCCATGAGCATTTCTAGTCTAAGGATGTCACTTTTGTTTAATAATAAACTGAGTGAAATATACAAGCAAAAGCCATTTTTTTTTGTTTGATTTCACTTGTTGCAATAAGGCAAATTCCGTCTTTTGGCTCTTGATATGCCGTATATAATGCCACAACAGACAGGCAATAGCTGCTGTCTGCTCACAGTGGTGGAAAGAGCACAAGAAGAAATCATGTTTACTATTTCTACTAGAGCTTGGGCCATTTAGATCTAATTAAATAAATCTTACGAGAATTAAATCAGACCTCTGTTTCAGCTCAGCAAGTTTATCTGCCATTAGTGTCAAAAACCCAGGCTAGCAGGGCAGAGTGAGCCAAAATTAGCTTGTTGCTGCCTTTCAGGATGGTTAGGGAACCTAGTAAAATTAACCTTCCCCAGCAATTGCTATTGACCAATCCTGTGCAGCATCTGTTCATTTCTACGAACAATGCTTAGCAGCTCACATCACACAAAAGCTTTACAATTTCTAACTAATTAAACCTGATAGTGGCAGAGCTGTAATTAGAACTGAGGCATTTGATTCAGGTTCTATATTTAGACCATTAGACCATCTTTCTCCCATTTGAGAGAGTCACAGATCCCAATTGATGTGTATTGCTTTAACCACTTTTCTGCTGCATTCTGCTACAGCCTCTTAATCAGTACATTGGCACTTCAGTTGATTTATACCAATACCAAGTATACGGGAGTAATGGTCTAGATGGATTTTGCATCTCATTCAGAGACTGAAATATTAAACAGTAATAAATCAGTTTACAAAGAAACAATTTGCTGAGTATTTTTCCTATATATTTCATCTGACGTTATATGTAGAGGTGTAGCTACCAAACTCTCTTCAGTCTCAGCCTGGGCCATATACCTGTGGTGTATTTCCTCTGAACTTATCTTCTGTAAGTGTTTAGTAAGTGAAGTTATTTCCTGTGTCATATGTCTTGTTTTCTAACTAGCTGTAACATGCTGACTTAGTGTAGTGTTTAGTTACAGTCTGTCTATGTAGCGATGAACACTGAATATTTGAAGGGATAACATAAATTTGACTTGTTTGTCCTGTTCCAGTGACATCTGGCAGACCTTTCACTAGATATTGAAAAACATTTATAGAAGCAACAAGCAAAGGTGAACTTTCCAAAATGGTCAAGCAACTCCTCTCCCCTTTTTTTGCTTTCTAAAAATGTCCTGGGTCAGCGTTTCTCAAACTGGACCCCACTGATCAACTCCTCCCCTTCCCTCTCAGTGCCTCCTGCACACTGGGGAACAGCTGTGGGAGGGAAGAGGCAGGGTAGGGGTGGAGCGGGGCAGAGGTGGGGCGGGAGTGGAGCCTTGGGGGAAGGGATGGAGTGGGGGTGGGGCCTGGGGCTGAGCGTGGACCTTGGGGGTTTGGGGAAAAAATTAAATCAGAATGGGGGTCCTTGGGTTGGTAAAGTTTGAGAACCGCTGTCCTGGGTAATGGAAGTTGTCAACCCTGATCCAAATGACTAACTGGGTTAGGAACAGTACAGACAGGAAGAGGAATGTGCTTTGGACCTGTCTGTGTGCCCCACTTATTTAGCTTTACTTACTGACTCTTCTCTGAACCACATTGTTCAATGGGTTCAGGAGACACTCATGTATTTCATATTGTTCTCAGGCCAGATGGAGCATTGTTAAGGCTCGCAAACAATTTGCCAGTATCTGCCGCCTGGTTACACACACTTATAACCTTCTGAAACATCCAGCTTCAGTTCTTTGGTCTGATATTGTCCATGCTTAGAGTCAGATTCTCATTCCTGCTCTGGCTACTTTTTGCTGGGAAGAAGGGCCAGAGTGGCATACGGGGTCCTACACACCCTGCTTCTGGTCAGGGAACAATTCCTTGGTGTAGGAAGTAAGGAGGATAGCTACAGGCTGTCCTTCAAGGACTCCCCTACAACCACTGGTGTGTCCGGCTTGGAAGCAGCACGTCCAGGGTGTGGTTGGGGGCAGGAAGGGGGTGGTGGAGATGAACACTATCGAGATGCGGCACAGCCTCAGGAGGTTACTCTAACTTAGGCCTTCAAGTCTGTCTAAATTATGTCTGGGGCCTGCAGCTGTGGGAGTAGCTTAGACTTAGGAGGCTGCAAGGGTGACTTAAAGCTACCTTCATCCTTCTCCTCCTGACCTGTGCGTTCTGTACTGCACAGAATCTACCCCTTGGTTTTTGCCCAAACGGTGCATTGCATGTTGTTATTGGAAGTTTGAGTGTTCCTGAATTCTGGGTGTGGGGGTAAAATATACAATTACTAATGTTGTTCCTGAAAGTTTTGGTTCTGGGCTCTGTTAGTCACAGCATCCCAGTAGTATCATTCTGCCTGGTATAATTAGTGCATGCAACCTAAAATGTGACATTTAGCCCTGATTTTTAAAAAGGAAAAAAGTGGGCCAAGGTGGTATTTTAGTAACAGTGTAATATGTTGCCATGTAGGGTGGGGTGGGGTCTGTATACAAGGTCCCTCTTAGGGGGTTAAGCAGGTTTTGAAAGCTTAGGGGAGGTATTTTGTGCTGTTCATAGGGGAACTTTTTTTGGTCTCCCATAATAACACGGTGGTCCTCAGCTCATGCTCCAGTTTTCTTCCCAAGGTTTTGTTAAAATAGCACATTAGCTCTCTTCAGAGGTTCTGCCCCTATCCCATATTGAGCAGGCAGAGGCGGTGGTGCTGTTTTGGTGTCTGCAGAGCCCCCGAAGCTGCCTGTTTCTCAGCTGTAGGTAGACTTCTGAAAAAAAAATTCATTTCTTTGAATCCTTCAAAAATTTCACTCACTTATAACCTTCGGATGTTATTTACGACAGTGCAGCAAATCAACTAAAGATAAAATAAGCAGACACACAGCTGGCATCATAAAAGCTGAACAGATGTCAAGTATTTAGAAAATGAATAATTAGTGCACCCAGGAAAAATAATAAAAGTAATAATCTCGTGCAAGCATAGTTGTATAGCCATAAACATTGTAGCAACTGACCAAAGGAAATAGCCTAATTTATTTTGATGGGTTTGCAGCAGAGATGTATAAGCAATAGAACTACTCCCTTGAGTACTACCCTGAGAGTCTCTGGATTAAGTTTTGAAATGTGAGCAACAAGGGTGATGTCGTGGTGGGAGTCTGCTATACACCACCAGACCAGGGGGATGAGGTGGACGAGGCTTTCTTCCAGCAACTAACAGAAGTTACTAGATCACAGGCCCTGGTTCTCATGGGAGACTTCAGTTACCCCGATATCTGCCAGGAGAGCAATACAGCGGTGCACAGACAATCCAGAAAGTTTTTGGAATGTGTAGGGGACAATTTCCTGGTGTATGTGCTGAGAAACCAACTAGGGGCAGAGATCTTCTTGACCTGCTGCTCACAAACAGGGAAGAATTAGTAGGGGAAGCAAAAGTGGATGGGAACCTGGGAGGCAGTGACCATGAGATGGTCGAGTTCAGGATCCTGACACAAGGAAGAAAAGAGAGCAACAAAATACAGACCCTGGATTTCAGAAAAGCAGACTTTGACTGCCTCAGGGAACTGATGGGCAGGATCCCCTGGGAGAATAACATGAGGGGGAAAGGAGTCCAGGAGAGCTGGCTGTATTTTAAAGAATCCTTATTGAGGTTGCAGGAACAAACCATCCTGATGTGTAGAAAGAATAGTATATATGGCAGGCGACCAGCTTGGCTTAACAGTGAAATCCTTAATGATCTTAAACACAAAAAAGAAGCTTACAAGAAGTGGAAGATTGGACAAATGACCAGGGAGGAGTATAAAAATATTGCTCAGGCATGCAGGAGTGAAATCAGGAAGGCCAAATCACACTTGGAGTTGCAGCTAGGAAGAGACGTTAGGAGTAACAAGAAAGGTTTCTTCAGGTATGTTAGCAACAAGAAGAAGGTCAAGGAAAGTGGGGGCCCCTTACTGAATGAGGGAGGCAACCTAGTGACAGAGGATGTGGAAAAAGCTAATGTACTCAATGCTTTTTTTGCCTCTGTCTTCACGAACAAGGTCAGCTCCCAGACTACTGCACTGGGCAGCACAGCATGGGGAGAAAGTGACCAGCCCTCTGTGGAGAAAGAAGTGGTTCAGGACTATTTTGAAAAGCTGGACGAGCATAAGTCCATGGGGCCGGATGCTCTGCATCCGAGGGTGCTAAAGTAGTTAGTGGATGTGACTTCAGATCCATTGGCCATTATCTTTGAAAACTCAAGGCAATTGGGGGAGGTCCTGGATGACTGGAAAAAGGCTAAAATAGTGCCCATCTTTAAAAAAGGGAAGAAGGAGGATCCGGGGAACTACAGGCCAGTCAGCCTCACCTAAGTCCCTGGAAAAATCATGGAGCAGGTCCTCAAGGAATCAATTCTGATGCACTTAGAGGAGAGGAAAGTGATCAGGACTATAAGAAGGATGTGGAAAAATTGTAAAGAGTACAGCGGAGTTCCCCTTTATTCGACATTGGTGAGGCCTCACCTGGAGTACTGTGTCCAGTTTTGGGCCCCACACTACAAGAAGAATGTGGAAAAATTGGAAAGAGTACAGTGGAGGGCAACAAAAATGATTAGGGGGCTGGAGCACATGAGTTATGAGGAGAGGCTGAGGGAACTGGGATTGTTTAGTCTGCAGAAGAGAAGAATGAGGGGGGATTTGATAGCTGCTTTCAACTACCTGAAAGGGGGTTCCAAAGAGGATGGATCTAGACTGTTCTCAGTGGTAGCAGATGACAGAACAAGGAGTAATGGTCTCAAGTTGCAGTGTGGGAGGTTTAGATTGGATATTAGGAAAAACTTTTTCACTAGGAGGGTGGTGAAGCACTGGAATGGGTTACCTAGGGAGGTGGTGGAATCTCCTTCCTTAGAGGTTTTTAAGGTCAGGCTTGACAAAGCCCTGGCTGGGATGATTTAGTTGGGATTAGGTCCTGCTTTGAGTAGAGGGTTGGGTTAGATGACCTCCTGAGGTCTCTTCCAACCCTGATATTCTCTGATTCTATGATACCCATGTACATGTACTGATGACCCCTTCTTATCTTGCAGCTCATCTTGGTGGTGCAAATATTGTGTGTCCTGAGAGTCATTCTAAATATGGCTCTTTTGTGATTTTTCACCTTTTTTATATAAAATAGCTTGAAATGGAGCTTTGTTACAGATATGCCATTTGCATAGGCCAGTTAAATTTAGAGGAGGGTCAACCCCAGAAATACCACATGAAGAAAATAGGTGAGAAATTGGAATAACAAAGGTATTGTCAGCGTTTTGCTATTTGTTTACCGTTTATTGGGAGTTTAAGGCAGCTTGCTTAAGGTTATTTTTACTATTAATTGTCCTGATCCAAATCCTGAAGTCGTTATTTATTTACTCCTAGTTCCTTCCTTTGGGAGGTTTATTTGAATGAGTGGGCAAGGATTTCAGGATTTGGCCCTTTTTGGGTATAGACTGTAAAGGTAGATAGAAAGTAATGTAATGCCTTCTAACTTCTGGAAGCAACTTCTTGTGCTGTACTAAAATGTATTCAGTACCCAGATAGTTTAGATAGAACCCCTAAAGAGATGAGATCTTGTTAGAAAAGCCTAATACATCCCTTAGATGTAAGTCTGCCCTACTTTCACACACACAGATTCCACTGACTTTAGTGGGGGCCTCATGTATGAATCTAAAGGCAGAATTTGACCCTTAATTGGCAATTTTTCAAAAGTAAAGTATCTCTAGTTTGGGCAGGATAGTCAATTGGACATTTTTAGGAATCCTACAAGTGCTGAGTGTTTTGAGCCAATACTGTTTTCAGCTCACCAATGTAAATCTGGAGTTACTCTGGGTTTCTTTTCTAGTTTCCTGATCCTGCTTGACTCCACACAGCGAATATTTTTAAAATGTTGCTGATCTTGTTTTTTTTATTTTAAATCTTTCCCCATAACAGGTAATGTAATACCATAAAATGCAAGAGATGCTTTTGGTAAATCACATAAATATATGAAATAATCAAGCTTAAAATAACAATGGTTATTTACATCTAAATACATTTTATGAGGAGTTTTTAATCTAAATTGTGGCAGAGATAATGGCTGCTTTCATGCTGAGTTTTTTCCCTGTAATTTTGCTTTGTATAATAATTACATATTATATTACTAGCTACAGTTTATTGTTCTACCCCTTTCTGGGCAAACAGCAGCATTTTAGC
Source organism: Trachemys scripta elegans (assembly GCF_013100865.1). Lineage (NCBI taxonomy): Eukaryota > Metazoa > Chordata > Testudines > Emydidae > Trachemys > Trachemys scripta. Next base: position 80,849,078 of record NC_048306.1, on the reverse strand, counting down.
ATTGCTGGAGTCATTCCAGCTGGATCACAATATCATGAAAATGGTGGAAACTTCCATTCCAGTTATGTCTGCTGCAAATATTCTTTAGGAAACAAAAAATGTGTGTTAGATGTTAATTGAGCCCTTGTTTATCTCCTGAAGGGAGGAATGTCTTCTAAATAAATAAGTGAATATATACCAAAAAGTTAAGATCTCTCAGACCCATAAAGAAAAGAGAAAAAGGCACTGAGTCAGACCATAGCTTTCCAACAAATAGATTCACCTATGGTTATCTTTTAATATATGTCGAAGAGAAGAAACAACTCATCCTATGTGTAGTCACTGTTCAGTATATGAGATACTGCTCCATTTGAAATGAGCCCACTAGTTTTTCTTCTATAAATATTTTTCTGGTTATATTTAGACAATGGTTTTGCTGAAGTCTCTGCAGTATTTTCATGTCCTAACTGTATTGGAAATTATTATTTTCTTCCCTTTTTAAATAGCCCAAGAAGAATAGACATGAGAATGTCATTACACTGAAGTACACTTGGAGTATTGTTCTGCTAATTTTTGGGAACCAAAGAAAGAAGTTTTGGATTCTGCTACAATGTTTTTATTTTTATTTACTATAGATCCTGAAAGCAAAATTTCTTCCTGGTTTTATAACAACTTATAAAGTGTGTACTGAGTGGACTGTGGTTTCAATGGAACTACACCCATTTACACCAACTGAGTTTCTTGCCTGGACTCTGTTTCATTGGATCTGGCTACTACTGCTGCAATTTGTGGTTCCTGTGCACTTTTCTCAATACTTGTTCCTCTAATGTTTTGATGAATGTGGAGTTGAATGTATTACAGTCAATGGAGCTATCCTAACAAAACAGAGAAACCTTGGAACATCTCATGGAGATATACTTCAGGGTCTGATATAAATAGATACACACACACACACACTTTCAGATACTATATATATATATATATATATATATATATATATATATATATATATATATATGCACTATATATAGGAGATCCTAACGTATTTCTAGAAGAACAACATTTATATAAGTAGTTTTTATCACACTTGGAGATATTACCAATTGCAAGGAGGAAATCCCAGCATATCTTTGAGAGAAAACTATAATATCTGCATTACCCGAGGAATTATATTAGGATCTGCGACAGTGTCTATAGTATTAACGTATATGGATCATGATCCTGCTCCCACTGAATTGAATGCCCAAACTCACACTGGCTCATTGGAAGCAAGACCAGGTGCAAGATGATAGCAGTGTTTGATAGAAGAGTGTCTGCTCATTGACGGTACACATACAGGGTGAGACTGGTTAGTTTAGACACCGCTAAAGTGTACAAATGCAATAGCCCTGATCAGCTCTGAGCCCAGTAAAATTAGATGGGAGACACTTTAATAATCCTTTAAAAAAACAGACATTCACATGGAAAAACTTTAAGGAAATGCATAACTAAAGTGATAATGCTCTTTATGCTGTTCAGCTGCTGGTTGCACTTATACAAACATTTTAAATGTTGTTCTACAGTTAGGCAAATGAACTACCAGCACATAGGGCTTTTTCACCTAAATTGTGCATTTCCTTAAGGGGTGGAGGGATAGCTTAGTGGTTTGCACATTGGCCTGCTATTCCCAGGATTGTTAGTTCAATCCTTGAGGGGGGGCCACTTAGGGATCTGGGGCAAAAATCAGTACTTGGTCCTGCTAGTGAAAGCAGGGGGCTGGACTCAATGACCTTTCAAGGTCCCTTCCAGTTCTAGGAGATATCTTCATTCATTTATTTATGGGAAGATTTTCTAAGTGAATGTCTGTTTTGGCCCTGATCCTCTAAAGCCCTTTACAGCGCTCTGGTAGTGTAAAGGGGCCTTAAAGTAGGTATCAATCCTTTATGCTGCCAGAGGGGCTTTAGTGTAAATGAGAACCAGGCCCATCATAAGAAATAATTCCTGCCCTGAAGATGTTACAGCATAACGAACAACAGATGGGAGGGGAAACACAGGAGAGAAACATAAACAGATCTTCCCAAGTTCACACAGCAGACCAATGGCAAAGTCAGCAATAGAGCCCACGTCTCCTGATTCCTATTCCGGTGCCCTACCCTCTGGGCCAGGCTGCCACTCTGAAGTCAATGCCTTCAGGAATTTGTCCTTCAAGTCTCTCTCTCCAGCTGTAAATTGTAGGTCAGGTGAATTGGTGTCACGCCAGCATAGATAATATAGAATAAAATGAACTGTACGTAAAAATAATGTCACCAATTGATGCAATTGTTCTTTTCTCAGTAATCCAGGAAACAACCACTGCATGTTGCCTTTGTGCTTTTCTCAGTAGCATACACACAGTCAGCTTTAGTTTTAAACAAATATTAAAGGCATTCATTTTAAAATGATTTATCTTCTCTTAATGGATAGGAGAGAGCCAGGATGTGTCTGATCTATTTGGTAAATCAGCTGGCCAACATGGAGCACTCATTTCACCATATTCTTCTGCTGGAGATTAAGAACATCACTGACACCTTCTCAAATATTCTGGGCAACCAGAGCAGAGATATCTACCGTATGAGTAACAGTTTCACTGCCATAGCCAAGCTTCTTATCCGACAACTGGAAAACGACACCACATTAGGAAGCAGGTAAAACCAGTTTCTATATTAATCTTATATCTGGATAAGTGGAGACGTTTGTCATGGTGTGATGAGTGACAGGAGTATACAATTATGCTAAATAATGAGCTAACATACAAGTACTTGCAGGGAACTTCAGTAAAATCAGTATATCAGATGTCTTCTACCGTCACTGTAGGCTGCCATCTCTAAACTGACTTTCAATCAATTTAATATCAAAATTGAATGCCATTCTAGAAGGCCTGCTCTAGTTCAAACAGGGCTTAATGCAGAAAGCACTTGGCAAAATTCTATAGCCTGTGTTATGCAGGAGGTCCGACTAGATGATCAGAACCGTCCCTTCTGACCTTAAAACCTATGACTCTAGGAAGGAGGGATGGTACCAGTATCTATTCTATTTTGCAGCATCCAAAATACACCAAATATGGTGAGAGGAGGATTGCCACCGTCAGAAGGGCTGAAAAGCAGTTAAATGGTTAAAGGACTAAATAACAAATTACAGAGTAGGAGTCATCAAGGCCTTTTAAAGGGTGGAATAATTTCACTAGGGAAGTGCTGGTCGCCTAGTCATTTGAGTCATTTATATTGGGTTGAGCAAAACACTGAAGAATATGAACAATCTGGAGTTGGCAAAGGTCTGGAGTAGATTTAGTAGGGCCTTCCCCACTTTACTTTGTGATTCCCTAATCAAACATGAAGAACTATGCAACCATACAGCAGTAGTGAGGAACATCAGAAAGTACAGAGGTAATCTCAGAGAGAGCTGGGAAACATCAGAGAGGAGAGTCAAGGAGGCATCTGGAAGGGTTAAGGGAATCCTAAAGACAAGTGTCAAGATTTTCAAAACAGGAGTCCAAAGATAGACTTCTAACTCCATATATAGGCACCAAAATAAGTTATCTTATTTTCAAAAGTGCTGAGCACCCTGCAGCTCCCAGTGAAATCTGTGGTTGTACTGTCTGCTTAGGACTTTTTAAAATCAGGTCACTTATTAAGGTGCCATGTGGATTTAGGAGTCTAACTTTAGAAGGCCATTTTTGAAAATCCTGGCCAAGGGCATTATTTCTAATGGCAGAGGAATTACTACAAAGAATTTCACACTCCTACCACTTTGGGAGGAGTTATAGCTGGCAGTGATAAGGGAAATGTGGTGGCATTTAAGGGAGGAGGTAACAAAAATTCTTTTTAGGACCATTGCAGCAATACCAAATATTGATTCTGCTCATACACTTATACGTTGCTCAGTGTTTGGGGCACTCCTGTTTTCTAAGGGCAGGTCTTCACTACGGGGGGGAAGGGGGTCGATTTAAGATACGCAAATTCAGCTACGTGAATAGCGTAGCTGAATTTGACGTATTGGAGCCGACTTACCCCGCTGTGAGGACGGCGGCAAAATCAACCTCCGCGGCTCCCCGTCGACGGCGCTTACTCCCACCTCCGCTGGTGGAGTAAGAGCGTTGATTCGGGGATCGATTGTCGTGTCCCAACAAGACGCGATAATTCGATCCCTGAGAGATCGATTTCTACCCGCCGATTCAGGCGGGTAGTGTAGACCTAGCCTAAGACATTCGTCCCTTCTCCTATCAGAAGTAATTTAATACACAGATTTTCAAGTATTTATTTTAACTTTTCATATCTCAAGAGGAAGCTTCACCATATCTTCCTCCAGATAACTCTTGTATTAGCTCAGTTGACGGAAGCATTGCTCAGATTTTCTAATGTGGAGCGAAAATAATCCCAGTGATTTTCATTTGAAAGCTTGAAAAGCCTTTGCTTGCAATAAAATAAACAATATGGACCTTACTTCAGTGGAATTACCCCAGACTTGAATTTGTCGCTGTGCTTCTAAGTATGTGAATAGCTCCTCATGTAGGAACATCAAACATAAGAGAAAGGCATAAGGTTTGTATCAACACACATGAACTGGCCACTGGATTATTTCATTTCAAGAGCCTTATAGGTGTACAGAATGTTTGACAAACATGTAATATAATAGACAATATCCCTACCCATAGAAGTTTACAATATAACTCAGGCAAATACAATACACAGTTTACAAGATTAAATGCAGAAATAGGGATGGACAGCACCAAAGCAGAGATCAGTGTTGGAAAGGTGAAAGTGTGTTTTAGGTGTGATTTGTAGGAGTTTGTAGCTAATCATATTACTTAGTGCACTGCTGGATAACAAGGTGCTGGGCTCAGTATAATAATCTGAATAGAATAGCAAGGGGTTGCTTGGAATCTGAGAAGAGAAGGGTTGTTCCAGATTTCAGGAGCTATGTGGAAATGGTATGGTATCCAAGTCTGAGAGAAGAGACTAAGGTAGAAGGTTGAGAAGGACCTAGACAATGGAGTTACACTCATTGGGTGCTGTAATTTGATAATGCAAAAGTTTTAAAGTCTTCTTCCTGAGAAACTAAGTTAACATTACCTGTAGCTGGATTTTTGGTGTGTAACTACCTTGGACTTGTCTACTGAAGTTTGCACTCCGAATATAGTGCCACGGATCATAGTATCTCATACTAATATGGTCATCTCAGGAAACATCTCAGGATATGATAGAGAACTATAAAATCATGACTGGCATGGAGAAAGTGAATAAGGAAGTGTTATTTACTCCTTCACATAACACAAGACCCAGGGCTCACTCAATGAAATTAACAGGCAGCAGGTTTAAAACAAACAAATGAAGTAGTTCTTCCCACAACACACAGTCAATCTGTGGAACTCATGGCCAGAGACGTTTGTGAAGGCTAAAACTATAACAGGGTTCAAAAAAGAATTAGATAAGTTCATGGAGGATAGGTCCATCAATGGCTATTCGCTAAGATGGTTCAGGGATGCAACCCCATGCTCTGGTTGTTCCTAACCACTGACTGCCAGAAGCTGGAAGTGGACAATACGAGATGCATCACTCAATTGTTGCCCTGTTGTGTTCATTCCTTCTCAAGCACCTGGTATTTGCCACTGTCAGAAGACAGGATACTGGGCTAACTGGACCATTGGGCTGACCCAGTGTGGCCATTCTTATGTTCTTTTGCTTTCACTAAGAGTATATTTTACATAATTTGATGCATCCAGCATTTTTTTTAAATGGCCCAGTGACTAGCTGTGCACAGTTGGATTGTTTTACATAGATATGTCCAGCTTTTAAAACAAAAAACAATAAACCAGCTAAACATCTTCTGTTCGGTTGTTGCTCACAGACTGAGAGCAGTGCTCCCCATTTCATATACTTTGATGAAAGGAAGGATTTAAAGCACAAAACATGACCTACATCCCTCACCTTTCCATCACAGAGAAATCAAATCAGAAACAACTACTGCTAGTTTTTTCTAGGCAATAGCAGTAACTCCATTCCCAGAGCTCGGCTGAAATCAGTCAGGGAGGCTGATGTGTGCCATCTTAGCTTCACTGGTCACTGGTGCGGGGGTGGGGCTACTCCATAACCCTTCCCTCATTCCTCCTCACCCTTTCTTAGGGCAGGTCTACACTACCTGCCTGAATCGGTGGGTAGAAATCGATCTCTCGGGGATCGAATTATGGCGTCTCGTCAGGACGTGACAATCGATCCCTGAATCGACGCTTCTACTCCACCAGCAGAGGTAGGAGTAAGAGCCATCGATGGGGGAGCCACGGAGATCGATTTGCCACCGTCCTCACAGCGGGGTAAGTTGGCTCCAATACGTCGAATTCAGCTACGCTATTCGCGTAGCTGAATTTGCGTATCTTAAATCGACCCCCGCCCCCCGTAGTGAGGACGTAGCCATAGGGAGAGTAGCTAACAAGATCACCCGATTAATAAATACATCTCTATTGCTGTTAGCCCTTGCCTCACAGCCTTGCTTCAGAGAGCACGTGATGGGATCAACCCCTGCACCATATGAAGAGCTGATGTAAAGAGCGCCACAAAGGAAGATATTTGCAGAGACACCAACAAGTTTGATCTGTCCTACAAAACACAGAAACAAACTGGGAGGTCTCAAGCCTCCAGAACATGGCGGGGAGCTGCCCCAGCAGGTTCTGAAGTCTGTGCTCTGGGTCCCCTCAACTTCTTGTGCAATCCTCAAAACCTGCTCATCACCTCTTCTGATTTTAAGGGATCTCACTCCTGACATCTAGAGGTGAAATCCTGCCTCCACTGAAATCAATGAGGGTTTTGCCAATGACTTCAATGGAGCCAGGATTTCACCCCTAGATCCTAAGTCTGTTCTTTGGGTCCCCAAACCTAGAACACAGTAATGAATAACCGTTAGTGCTCTGTTTCTTCATGACCTGCTGGCTGGAATCCTCCAGGGACAGGGCAGGGTGAATGTGGCACAGACCCTTTAAATCCAGCCAGTCTCCGAAGCCAGTTGGCCTTATTTTCACTATGCTCTGGTTCTGGCTCAGAAGCCAACTGAAGCCAACTGACTTTGAAGCCAACTGACTTTGGAGAACCTGGAGCAGGGCCTGTGAAGCCTGCTGGATAGCTTTGGAGAAGTTGCTTATAGCTTCTTATTGATCCATGGGGGTTGGGGAACCCGGAACACTGTGAAGAGGGACAGTGCAATCCCAGGTAACCTGGGGCCAGAGGCACAGACATGGCACAGAGCTCTGTGTCTTATCCCAGCCCTCATTCAAAGAGGTGGTGGCAGGGGAGCTCTCTTCTCTCCAAACAGACTGAGAGAATGGTGTGGGGGCCCTCATCCCCCCCACACACACACCAGGTGTGGCAACAGAAGTTCATTCTTTTCCCTAAAGAGATGGTGGTGGCAACAAGGGGTTCTTCTAGTATTTACCCCAGCAGTTTAGCTATATCTGCTTGGGTTTTGGGGCCCCTTGACTTCCTGCCCCACAGAGCCCTCTGCTTGCGTGGTGTTGTCAGGGTACCCCAGAGAAGTGGGTCTTAGAGTAAATATCCCATTCAGATGCATGGGGCAGTTCACACCTCTTAGAGCAATTGTTTTAGACTGAGGCAGACATCACTGTATTTGTGACACTTGCGTTACATTTTCAAGTTGTCCTTAGTAATCATGAAGACTACATTTAAAAAAAAAAAAAAAGCTGAGTGTCTGATGTAATCACATGACTCCAGGAGCTGGGGCTCTAGGCACAAATCTTAAGTGCCTATGCCTTAATCTGGCCCTGCCAGGGAATATAACCAAGCTTCATTTAACCAGAAGTTCAGGTTAAAAGTGAGATAGTATGTTTTATCAACTGAGTTTAGTCCAAAAGATAACCAGAAAAGCCTACAGGAACAGTTTCTGAAATTGCCCCTTTCCCCGCAAGTTAGTATTTGCCAAATGGACAAAATAAATAGGGAGAAAGTATTTTCAAATGTCTAAATAAGTTTTTCTGACCCTCCACCACCAGCACCACCAACCTCTTTCTAATGCACCTCGTAACAAAGTATTTTTGAGTGTTCCAGTATTTGTCCCACAGCGGATAATTCAAATGATATTTAGTGTAGTTTACAGCGAAGATACACTAGTTGCTATTTTACTAAGAGCTGTATAAATACCATTATGTGGTATGTGACAGGTCAAGAGGACACAAAGGGAAACTACTTCTATGATAAAATTCAACACAGATGTCATCAAGCTCATAAATATGAGGAATGGCCTTGGAGGCATGATAATGAGTGGACGCCAAAATGTTGGAGTCATTCAAGAAACAATTAATTGACATTCTGGAGAGAGTTAAATAGTAAAAAAGAGAGGAACCCATGGAACTGAATCATTTTTAAGGAAAGCTGTGAGAAATTTATACAACTCACCTGGTGAGAAAGTGCTTGGTCAAAAAATAGATCTGAGGCCCAGATTTGTAAAGATATTTAGGGATTGCTGCTGTGCTCAGTGTTGCAATGCCTAACTGATTGAGGATCCTAAAACTCATTTTCAAAAGTGATTTAGGCACTTAAGAGTCTAAATCTCATTGACATTGATGGGATATAGGCTCCTAAGTGCCTACATTGCTTTTGAAAATGAGTTTTAGGATCCTCAGGCATTGCAGTGCTGAGTTTAGCAACTCCTAAACACCTTTAAAAGTCTTGGCGCTCGCTCTTGTAAAGAGTTTATTAAAGTCACCGGAGAATATAACTGGGAATAGAAAATAAATCCATGTGAGATAACATGCACGTGTTGGAAACTAGTCCAAGAGTAACTAAAGGGGAATGATAATGCCAGTTGTCATTTGTATTATGATGAAGCAGTAGAAGGAGGGGAGGCTTCACAAACGATCTGATAGCAGAGTTTAATAATTATTGATATAGACCATGCTTGTTCACTTGATATGTTAGTAATACTAGGAAGGCTCAAAGGTATTCCACCCACTGAAATGTTATGATATCCCTACTCTACTCTACTCCCATGTCTGGTACAACTGGTTGAAAAGCAGGAGACATTTTTCATTAAAATGTCAATGAAATATTTTCCAATCTTTTCCCACAAAATTCTAAATGGAAAGAACTCACTTTGCTGAGGGGAAGAAACCCCTGGGGAGAGCACGCGAGAGAGAGTGAGAGAGACATATATTGCTTTTCTAATATTTGCTTGTGTATGTGTGTTTGACCCTCACCAGAGCATATAAACAATTGAAAAAACAAAGTTTTAACATTTCAAAAGTGTCCATTTGGACTCAGGGACAAATACTATGTTACACCAATGCAAATCCAGGGCAAATCACGAAGTTACCATAGGGCTGCAGTGGAGTTGCTCAGGATTTAATCCTTTTCAATTTAGGGCAGAATTTGGCCTTCAGTCCACAATGTAGAGAATAAATAACAATAAAGGAATAGGATCATAAAGAAATAAAAGGCTAATAAACAATCAGGCTGCACTGTGTAAATGCTCAGCGAGGGCCTCATTTTAGAATAAAAGAACTTGTATTTCTGAAAGTATGTAAACAACTAGCTCCTTCACTGCATGCACACTCAATCACAATTAGCTGTCTCGGGGATTGGTCCACTTTCCATTGAAGTCCCCTTGACTTCACTGGGCTGTGGATCAGGCCGTAAACGTTGCCATATGCACCTGCAGTTCTTTGTGCTATGCCTTACACAATTGTAGGTGTCAAATTAGAGGCTGAGTTGACACCCCTTTAAAAACATAGCTGTAAGAGATCATAGAATAAAACAAAGATCTTAATCAAATGCAGAACTTTAAAAATCTTATGTTATTCCCTGGTTTTATATTTCAGAGGCTTAGCCAAGGACAACATCAGATAGATGAGGGGCAAGACGAAACGTAGACCAAAAATTAGGAACGGAGTTAAAGTACTGTACACAGTATAACTCCATTGACTTCACTGGATTTACCATTGATTTGTACTAGTGTAAGTGAGATCAGAATCAGGCCCTGAACATGGAAATATACCCAGTAGCTCCAGAGCTACTGTAACTACTTAATTGCAGAAAGTTTTTCTTAAACAAGAGTAGCAATTCAGAGTATTTGTGCTGTGAAAGAAAAATAGATTTTTCATCTGTGTGCATGAACAATAACCCATTCCTTTTGGAATTGTATTTTTCCATAGGGAAAAACTGATTTCTTCTAAGTAACTGTGGGCTTGGAATCATTTGACATGGGGAATTTTACATACATTTGATGGAGAGTATCATTAAAATCATGTGATGGTCTATTAGCATTGCCACCTACTATCACAAAGAGGCAAGTCATTCACCCCAGAGATAACTTTTAAAAGTGAATGTAGAATGTTAATGTCTGCTGATCCAACTTAGAAGTCTGTCGTGGTCAATTAAAAAAAAAAATAGGATCTAGTGAAGCTTCCCAACCACCATTCCTGGGAACAACAAAGTAAGCATGCAAGCCAGACTGCTCTTTGTTGTTTATTTTTATATAGTGGCTGGATGAAATTATTTCTTCTTTTTATAGGAGAAGCAAAGTCTGGCATATGGTGTCATTTACAATTCATATGCCTTTCATTTTCTCTTCCATTTATCCATCTTTAAAGCAACGTTTGTTATGGTGTAAAGGATTGTAGCCGTATTTAAGAAATTCATAGGATGATATGGGACTGTAGGGTGACATTGCTATCAGCTTTGGAAACAATATGGTTCATGAAGTTTGACGGGATAAAGCTCATTTTCTAGTGACAATAAAGTTTGATTCTAATAATTCTCCCTTAGCAAGACATGCAGCAGCACTTACAGCAGGGCATCTCCATTGCTCATAGCTTGTTCAGTATTATTTGAGAAATCATTAACAGATTATGCCTGCCCAGTTACAGAATGTCTTTACATTAGCTAACTCTAAGGTGGAGTGATAGTAAGGTGACACTGTATTTTTGAAGCTTTTAAGGCTGTAGACCCTGACTCTATTCAATATCCTTGAGCATTGCTCTGATACTTACCTATGCTTACATATGACCTGTCTTTTAGAGATTCTACTATTGCATCTTAGTGCAGGAGGTGATTATGCCTTTGCTTGGTGAGCCTTGGTAGTAGAACCTGATCCTCCCATGTAACTGCAGTGGGAGCAGAGGTAGGCCAGCATGGCATGCTTTTGCAAATCCCACCCTTCATGTGTTTTTAGAAAGGTATTTGAATTGTGCTGCATTACATTCTCAGCACCTGGTTGAGGAGGGTGTATAGAAATAAAAATATTATTATGATCATCTGGTGACCTGTATAATATTTTGATACCTCACCCTAGAGAGTTGAAAAGTAATTCAGTAATAAAGAATATGGTGCCACCAAAATCTTCCTGCAAACATGTTCTATATACTTCCTTGCATATTTCTACATCTCTTTTCTTCTGAAAACAGTCTGGGCCAAATTCAGCTCTGGGGTAAGTGGGGCCAACTCCAGCAGTTTCAGTAATGTATTCAATAATTTTGCCAAGATTTTACATAATTGTTAATGTTATTGTTGTTTGACTGGAGGAGCCAGAAGAACAGCCCGCCTGTCTTCCAGCCATGCACAGTATGTAGGCTCAGTGAAGTATTTCATGTTGGTTACATCTTTCCTGCTTGTTAAGAATGGCTTCATGTCAAAAGGTCACATTGTTACTGCAGTGAGCCTGGGCTTGCAGAAGAGAGATAATGAAGCCTGCCCCCCCAAGGATATCCCAAGAGATGAGTATTTTGTTTTGTCCATTAAGACTAGTACCAGCTATCCTGAAAGTCCCAGGAGCCTGGTATTGGCAGGCTAGTTGAGTTTGAGCCAAGCTATTGATTTGTGGACTTCTGAGTTATAATGAACCATGTTTTTAACAAAGTCACTGTTGGTTTACATCTGACAAATAGAACCAAATGTTTCCCTGAAAGAAACACTATGGTAACATTTCCTTTGAGAGCATGATCCAATGTCTATTCAAGCCAATGGAAAGACTCCCATTGAGTTCAGTGGGCTATGGATTATGTCCCAAGTGGGGAGGGGTGAAAACAAACCAAATGTAGTTTACTCAGAGTCTGCTCTTATTTCAGAATTCTGTAGAGCCTTGTTAGTTCACATTCCTCTAATCCACAAACCTGATCGCTCCATCAAATACCCCACTCCAAAATCCCAATGTACAGGGGGTTTGCTATATATAATTTTATTAGCACATAGTTGACATGGTAATGGGCATACCACTGATACATATATTAGAGAGATAACAGTAGGTGAGATTAAGTCTTCTCCTACATCTCTGCAAAGATTTGATAGCCAAATCTCTAGTGAGGTTCCTTATTGCTAAGACTTCATTACTTTTACAAAATGGTCTCCAGAACATTTATTACTATATCAGGAGTTATTGCCTACATAAAAAAACTAAACTGCCTATATCAAAACAAATGAAAAATTACATTTTGTGATGCAGTTTCCTTGGTTAATTCTGTTAAATATGTTTGTTTTCATAAGCAATAATTTGCAATATTTGGAAATTCTCAATAGGCCTCCAGTCATGAATGTGAATTAGCAAGATTCTGCTATATTTGGCAACACTGCATTTTAACTCCCATCTGTGACATTCCATAAACCTAGCTGTTTTGCATTTAATAATTTATCCACTTAGACACTCATTTAAAAAAAAAAGAAAAAAGAGGTCATCAAAAAAATTCAAATGATGATATAATGTTTAAATGTGTGAATAGAGTTAAAAATACTGACACTCCCCTCTTTAACCCTGTGGGAGGGTTCTGATTGTTATTAAGAAATCTATAAATATTACACATAAGAGGCTAAAGTATGGCATAGGTGTGTTTTGACCCTGTAAAATGTGGTAACTCATCCCTCTGAATTACGGTGCATACTGCTCCCATGATTTTGTTGTCTTGATAATTTTGTGGCCCTGTTGGCAGCCTCGCACCAAAAGAGAAGGCAGGAAACTTGGTTATAACAAAATAACAGCAAGGGCACATACCGACTGTTCACATGATACACCTAATAGTATTCCAGAATAGTAGTAAGCAACAAAGAGTCCTGTGGCACCTTATAGACTAACAGACATATTGGAGCATAAGCTTTCGTGGGTAAATACCCACTTCATCGGATGCATCAGAATAGTAGTGATATCCATATCTTTGAAGAGGGAAGACATAGTAATGGTTTAGCTGTACCACTCTGTTCATTAAGGGTAAAATTCACCTCCTGCACCCAGAACTGTTCAGGGGAGACACTCCCCCTCATACACTCTCTCTCTAGGACTGCTATGACCTCCCCTTCCCCCCAACCATCAGGCTTTGGGGAGAAAAACTGCAGAGATGAGCCAGCCACAGACTCCAGCTGGTAGGAACAGGAGTGGTCAAGGAAAGGAGCACTGGGCATTCAGAGAACTTCCTATAGTGTTGACTGAACATTCTTCATCCTGTGCTGATGGGCTGTTTGCTCCAACCCACCTCCTTCCCTCACTGTCTTTTGACCTCTGCTTCATTGCACACCTGTCTGTTTTACCCTCTTCTTCCCTGCCCTGACCCCTTCACCTCCCTTTTCTTCCTTTTTCAGCTTATCCCCACCTAAGAATGAACACACACACACACAGAACAATGGAACTAACATACCACTTGCTGACATCACGCGGTTCACTTTGCTCGTGTGGTCTACCCCTTCCCCCACCCTATGTCTGTCTGGTCTATTCAGATTGTAACCTCTTCAGGGCAAGGACCATCTACTACTCTGGGTTTGTACAATGGGCCCCCATTCTTGGTTGGCCCTTAGACACTGCTGTAGTAAACATGATTAATAATAATAAATTCAGTTCCCTCACTGCTGCATAAAAACAAAGCTCAAAATGTTCAAACTACAGTGGCTGAAGGGATGCACCTAATTCCATATGCACCAAATTCGAGGAAAAAAATCAATGAAAAAAAAATGGAAAAGATGAAAAAAAAATACAAATAAAATAATGAAGATGTCAATATGTATTATAATTCATTTCTCTACATTTCTGATAATTTATTAATATGTCAGCTCTTTTATTTACAGCAAAAATAAATAATATTTTAGCGAATTTTCTTTCCAATTTGCGACATAGGGTCAAGATGACCCACTCTGCCATTTTGATAAGCAATAACTCAGCCACAATGAAACACATCCACCAGCGGCAAGAGCTGCAATGCTAGTGACGCCTAACTCAAATATACATCAAGGCTGCATAGCCGGAAATTCATGTAGAGTGGCGATATCACGCATTGATTCATGTCAGTCATTTTAACACATGTCGCAGGTAGATGGTTAAGAATCGAGCGAATATTGTGGAAAATTGTGTTTCTTGGTGCCAAAGAATAAAGAATAACATCTTTCAGCATTATAAATCCAAAATGTGAATATCTTTAAGCGTTATTAAACCTTAGCGTTATTATTGGGGCTGTATAATTATGAACTTTTCTTTGTTATAACTGGTTCACATGTAATAAATAAGGTCCATAAAAGAAAAGTAACAGTGTTAACGCTTAATAGACTACAAAAGTGATGATGTCACACTCCAAGCGGGTAACCGTGAGGAAGGGGATTATTTCTAAACAACTGGTGTCAGGTTATAACATCGAAAAAGGTCATTTTGTTTCCATGTAAATGCTGTAACTAACTGTTTTAATAGGTAAGTGAGTGTATGTTACTAATCATTGAGCCTTTAAGCAGTGAAAAGATGCGTTGGGATGGCTGCAATGTGGTTTAAATCGCCAACCATGTGGTGGGAGTGTCAGCCATCCATAACGCTATAATGCTTGCAGTCGGGAGCCCAGTTAGTACATAACAATATTCAAATGTCCCATGGCAGAAAGAGGAAAAAGAAAACCCTCAGGAGCTGAGTATCATAAACAAAAGGCTGAGAAGGAAAAGGACCAAGCAAAACAGCAGGGATCCTTCCTGAAATATCTTCTCTTAAAATGAAAAATTATATACTCCGGGTAATGGAATCTCTTTAAAATTTGTTGAATACCTCACTTTGTTTGATCCAGTCATGAAGGAGCATCTACGTAAAATAACTGATCATGAAACCCAGGTTCATTACTTAGGAAAAAATATGCAGAATGAACTGATTCAAATCCTAGCAAATGCCATTAAAAAGAAAATTGTAGAAGCTGCCCATTCTGCAAAATACTTTTCAATAATACTGGACTGTACACCAGATGTGAGTCATGTTGAACAAATGACGATGATCATTCATTTTGTGGATATGGAAAAGTCTGCATATGAAGAGAATGTTGAAGTGCTCTTAAAGGAACATTTTTTGGGTTTCGTACCACTGAAGGAGATGACTGGAGCATTTATGACTGAAACTATTATACAAGAGCTTGAAACAATGTCATTATCTATTGAAAACGTACATGGCCAAGGCTATGATAATTGGAGTAATATGAAGGGTAAAGACAATGATGGGCAAAGGAGAATGTTGGAAATCAATCCTAGGGCCTTTTTCGTTCCTTGCAGTGTGCATTCTCTGAATTTGGTTGTCAATGATGCTGCTAGATGCTGTTTGGAGGCAAGCAGTTTCTTTGACCTGGTGCAACGTGTTTACATGTTTTTCTCAGGCTCAACACGCCGCTGGGAGATTCTGACTCGCCGTATGAATTCTCTAACTGTGAAACCACTTAGACAAGATGGGAGAGTCACACTGATGCTTTGAAGCCTCTTTACTATGAACTTGGAAACATTTATGATGCCCTAATTGAAATTTCTGATGATACTACCTTTACTGGATCATCTGGCAATATGGCACATTCAGATGCAGAAGCTCTTGCAAATGGCCTTTCCAAATTCAAATTTGTGACTTCACTCATTTTGTGGTATAATAATATCCTTTTCGAGATTAACCTCACTAGTAAGCAGCTTCAGGAAAGAATTTGAACATACATTCTGCTATTCAAAAACTGCAGCAAACTAAAAATATTCTGGAGGAATTCAGAAGTGATGAAGGGTTTGAAAGAATACTGATAGATTCTCCCAAGCTTGCTGAAGAAATAGACTTTCCGACAGAATTTGAACCAGAGGCAGTTCGCATTCGGCAAAAGAAACAGCAGTTTTTGTATGAAGGACGAGACACATGCATTCAGAACCCAAAACGAAGGTTCAAAGTGAATTTCTACTTCACAGTCCTTGATACTGCTAGTCACTCGGTTGACAAAAGATTTCAACAGATTCAGCAGCTAGAGTCAGTATTGGCTTTCTATATGATATCCACAGCTTGCAAAAGAAAACAGCAAAACAGATAAGAGAATTTTGTTTAAAACTGGAGTCGGCATTGACTCATGAAAATTCAAAAGACATTGATGCTACAGATTTGTGTAGTGAGCTTCAGGCTTTTTCAAGACGACTTAAGAAACATTCCACTCCTGAAGAAGTACTGAAGTTTATTAGTGAAAATAAACTCTCAGACAGTTTTCCAAACATTTTTATAGTGCTATGCATTCTTTTAACTTTGCCAGTTTCCGTAGCTAGTGGGGAACGCTGCTTCTCAAAGTTAAAATTGATAAAAACATATCGGCATTCAACAATGGTGCAAGAGAGACTTGTTGGACTTGCCAGAATGTCCATAGAGCATGAAATAGCTGGAAAACTAGATCTAAAAGAACTAGTGACTGAATTTTCAAAACTTAAAGGAAGAAAAGTCATGTTTTAAGAGCACAGAGTGTTTTGTAAATACAGATTAAAGTTCACTGAAGAGTTCTCTTATTTCTTTCTATATTGGATGTGGTGGTAATGGCAGTTAAAGCAGGATAGCGTAATGGATGATTTTGGATTTGTAATAATAAAAATTATAATTAACATTTTTAATGCATTTTTATTTGAAATTGGACTGAAATATCATCTAGCTATTATGTACAAATCTATTCTGAAAATTTCATGTCTCTGTTTTATCTGATCTCAGAAACATTGGTTGGACAGACTGACAAACCGCATAATTAAGCCTCTGTTTAAAAAAAAAATGCTTAAAAACATTAAAAGGAAAAAAGGAGCAAAATGTTTCCCAGTTTACCAAAAACCTCAGGCTAGATCTGCCCTTGGGGTTTGGGGGTGGGGGCGCTGATTGCATGCTTCGCCGAGGGTGCCAGTTGCTGGCAGCTAGTCTAGGGCCGCTCCTGCTTCCCCACAGCTGCTGGAAGGGCTGCAGAGCTGCAATGTCACCTGTCCACTGCTGCTACACTAGCCTATGAGCTGGAATAACAGCTGCAGCTCCTCTGTGACCCCCATTGGTAGGGGGTTAGAAAGTGGATTCATTTAGGATTGGATCTCATTACCTGCTTTCAATGGGCTCCCTCCATGTCAGGGTAGTTTGGCAGGTGCAAATTATTCTACTGTTAGTTACCCCCATGTAACTTCACTGAAATCAACTGCAGACAGAATTCATCACTAATGATATGACAGCGTCATCATTAGGACAATCATTTTTATCAGTGCTGTGAAATCAATGAGGTTCACAGGTATGTCTGAGGGCAGAATTAGGTCCTATGTTTTTAAGAGTGATAACTTCATGCTAACTGGTGCTTTAAATCCAAATTGATTATTGCACAGAGTTTATTCAACTCTGTGCTTGAAAATTTTAATGACGATGTACATTTTAACCATTTTGTTCTATTAAATAGAAACTCGAGCTGCACAGACTTCTAAATAAACCCATTTTAAGTATTCTGGGATTTCTTTTGCTGAACGTGAGTCAGATTACTTAAAACTTTCTCTAAACCAGTTTCTTCCCATGTGCTGAGTTTTGAAATATGTTCTTCTTACTCAGAGTACAATTATTCAGGAGAAAGTACATGTGCAATTTTGTAAAACCACAAATATTCACAGGCTCCACTGTGAGCTCTGCTGTTGGTTTGTAAGTATGCTGTAATAAATGGTTGTTTAGTAGCTTTGTAGGATTGGCCTAAATTCAACTGAAAAACATTTCCCTGAGAGGTTTGCTGGTGGGAATGTGGTTGAGGCCATATCAAGAGGAAGTGTGGTTTTTACCTTTGCAGATATATTGCATGCTATTTCTAATCCAGTGTTGTCATAGATATTTAATGTTTCTAATCCTTTTGACATAGATATGGAGCTGAAAGCTGTTTCCAAAAATGATTAATCAAGTTCTAAGAAATTCACTACTGACACACAATTATTTTACCAGATACAGTATGTGGTTCAAAGTAAGAGAGACACTGTCAGTGTCATCTTGGGCAAAGCATGACCGTGTTAAACCCCTGATTTTTTCTTCTTCAGGACAGAAAATGATGCTGAAACAGAATCTCCTGTACAGTTGGATGATTTAAAATCAGTTATGAATGAAAATGAAGAGGATGAAAAGCTTCAAGTTAAAATACAGGCTTTTGAAGAAAAAATAAATATTGACAACAGTACTCCTGGCTCTGTGCGTAGATATAGTTTAGGCCAGGTTTCTAAAGAAGAAAGGAAGGATATGAGATTTAACAGGTATGATTCTGTAAAATGCATGACTGACTTTCATGCATATCAGTCTTGCAATAAATCTTTATCCAAACATTAAGGGAATAGTTCAATTATAGTATACCTGTGGGCACCATGAGTCTAATTCTAACCAGATCGCTTGTCAGGGCATCTCAGAGCTGGATAAGATCTTTTTAAATTATGTATTTAACCTGTCCTAACATGACCATAGAGAAGGAAGAGGAACATGTTTGTTTACAGAACACTCTAGAACAGTGGTTCTCCACCAGGAGGATGCATATCCCTGAGGGTATGCAGAGGTATTCCAGGGAGTACATCAACTCATCTAGATATTTGTCTAGTTTTACAAAAGGCTACATGAAAAACACTAGCAAAGTCAGTACAAACTAAAATTTCATACAGACAATGACTTGTTTATACTGCTCTATATACTATATCAGTGTTTCTCAATCTGGGGGGTTGCAATTTATTTTATAATTATATGGTAAAAATGAGAAAGTCAGCAATTTTTCAGTAGTGTGCTGTGACACTTTTGTATTTTTATGTCTGATTTTTAAGCAAGTGAGGTGAAATTTGGGGTACACAAGACAAATCCACCTCTTGAAAGGGGTACAGTAGTCTGGAAAGGTTGAGAACTACTGATCTAGAAATGAAGATTCAAAGACCTCACCTGGATACTAATAATAGCAATTCTAACGTTAGTTTAGGTAATATATTTGTATCAATATTTTGGGTCAGATTATGCCCTCAATTACTCTAGATTGATATTTTGTGTCAAGTTAAATTTGATTCTGCCTAGACCCGTTGTGTGTTGCGACCAGGGCCAGCCCAAAGAACTTGCAACTAGGATGTACACCTAGGACATGCAGGCCTCACCAATTCTAGTGGGATGTTTACTGCTCATGCTGCAATGTTGCATGGGTGGAGCATGACCCGTTTCATACTGACTTAGAGTTCTGTGGCGATAACTTGAGCCTTTTGGGAATTTGGACATCTCCTCTGCTGGGGCTGTCATAGCTTCCACCCTCCTCCTCTTTAACAGGGAACCTATGTCCACTTTTCTCCTAATTCTTTCCAGAGACACATTCACCAGTTGTGTATGTATTTCCTGTTCCCCAGCTCCCCTTTGAGGATTAAAGTTTCCCATGTTGTGAAAGGAGTGGTTGGGAAGGATGCTCATTGAGGGCTTGATTCTCCATTGCCTTCCACCTTTGCACTCATATACAACTGTTCAAAGTGAGTGTGAAATGCTGCCAAATCAGAATTCTTCACTCACACCAGTAGTAGCATTTTATACCTCATTTACTCTGGTGCAAATGACTACACAAGAGAGTGGAGAATCAATTCCTGAATGTTGGGGCTTGTGGCAAAGGTGGCCCAGCTGAAGGACTTTGGAGAGAACTCTGGATTTGCTTGAACCACTGCTGGATGGTATTATTTTAAAATGTGATTGACAGACTGGATATTGAGATGTTATAGTGATGAGTAATAGATATACTGGTGCATTCTCTAGTATGCATTATGTGACAGACCCAGACCAGTGGGGTACAGGAGTCTGGTAGAGGGCAAATATACTGGTCACTGGATGAGTAGTTTTCTGTTCCCTGGGTGACCAGAGCAGGGGCTGCACTAGAGTAATCAGGAACCTGCTAGAACCAGTTAAGGCAGGCAGGCTAATTAGGACACCTGGAGCCAATTAAGAAGAAGCTGCTAGAATCAATTAAGGCAGGCTAATCAGGGCACCTGCATTTTAAAAGGAGCTCACTTCAGTTTGTGGTGTGAGTGAGAGGAGCTGGGAGCAAGAGGGGCAAGGAGCTGAGAGTGAGAGGGTGTGCTGCTGGAGGACTGAGGAGCACAAGCGTTATCAGACACCAGGAGGAAGGTCCTGTGGTGAGAATAAGGAAGGTGTTTGGAGGAGGCCATGGGGAAGTAGCCCTGGGAGTTGTAGCTGTCATGCAGCTGTTACAGGAGGCACTATAGACAGCTGCAGTCCACAGGGCCCTGGGCTGGAACCTGGAGTAGAGGGCGGGCCTGGGTTCCCCCCCAAACCTCCCAATTGACCTGGACTGTGGGTTCTTCCAGAGGGGAAGGTCTCTGGGCTGTTCCCCCAAGCCACATAGTGAATCTCTGAGGCAAGAAAATCTGCCAATAAGCACAGGACCCACCAAAATAGAGGAGGAACTTTGTCACAATATGTTGTGAGATATAGATATTGTTGTCTGACTTCTTTTATTACTACAGTTGCAGTTTGATTTGGGTTCTGAGTACCTGTTTGTGAAATACAGGTTTATTAAAAGCTATTTGTATTTGCCAACCAACAGGATATTTAGGCCCAAATTCTGCTCTGAGTTGCACCAAAGCAGCTGCATATATGTAATTGAGAGCGGAATTTGGCCAGAAATCTTGTTATCTGATTCTTCAGCATGGTATAGTCCATCTTATCTCTATCACAAACCATTTGTCTTTCTCTTTATTTACATTGCAGGTCCAAAAGTCTAGCTTTACATGCAATCCGTACAAAGGGGATGAATTCAGACAATGGACAAGACATGGACAATGGAGATATAGCAGCTGGCATCTCTTTCACAGAAATTTATCTTAGCCAAGAAAATGACAAATTGCCTCTTAGTCCAGACACTGAAGAATCACAGCTGGAAAATTCTTCAGTTTCACACCCAAGTATCAAATGTACAGAATCAGAAAATTTGCCAGGATCTGTTAAAGAAAACTGCCATGAAGGAAGTACAGAGACAATAAAAAATCTTGTGGAATATCAGGATAAGCTTTACTTGCACTTAAAGGAAAATCTTAGTAAAGTGAAAGCATATGTCATGGAGATTGGGAAGAAAATTCCTAGCCCAGATCAGTGTATTATTGAAGGTAAGAGCTCTGAACCTTTCAAATTATGGGAAACTTAAAGGAACAGTTTAAAACAAGAACAAAACTGTTCAATACTCATGCAAACTCTTAAGTAAGATTCTCTAAGCATGAGCTCTTATGTTGGATGAAACACGTTTTTACACAATGACGTTGTTATAAACTACAGCATTTTGAACCCTCTTTCATAGGTTTTGTTCTTTCCTTCAGCAATATTGTGCATCCTTCAGAGGCCCCATGCTGGCAGTCCTTGCACACCCAAAACTCCCTCTGAAGTTTATGCAATATTATGCAAAGAATGCTGGATCGGACTCAGGGTCAGTGTTTGATTCTCTTCTTACATCAGGATAAATCAGTGTAGCTAATAGAGTTACATCAGGGTAGGTCAGAAAAGAATCAGATCCAGAATCTCAAATAAAGGTGTTGTGTTCTGCTACGCTCTGATTCAAAGCCCACTAGAAGTCAGTCGAAAGATTCCCAGTGGGATTTGAATTGGGCCCTTATTTACCATTGCATCAGAACTCTATAATGATTCTCAGTTTCATCATGCAGAGTCAGTGGATAGTGTTGGGATCCTCCTCTACCCCCCCTGAGACCTCTTTCTACTTGGCTTCCCAAACACTCAGTTCAACTCCACATTTTATCATTTGGGTATTTTTATTTGGCATACAGCAAAGCAACAGTGAGTGGACCAGAGAACTAGATAAATTCATGGAAGATAGGTCCATCAATGACTATTAGTCAGGATGGGCAGGGATGGTGTCCCTAGCTGGGAATGGGCGACAGAGGATGGATCACTTGATTACCTGTCCTGTTCTGTTCATTACTTCTGAAGCACCTGGCATTGGCCACTGTCGGAAGACAGGATACTGGGCTAGATGAACCTTTGGTGTAACTCAGTATGGCCGTTCTTATGACTCAAATGCAGGGGTGAATGTAGGATACATCACAGAACCAAAGTTACACTGCAATACTCTTCCTTTATATATGTTTACACAGATCATTGCATTTACTATACATTGCATCACACGTTTTGGGATTGACTTGGTTACTTTGTAGGGACCAATCCCTGTACTGCATGTTCTGTCCACACACTTTCCATGCATGACTTACTCTTTAGCTCATCTTTGGATTCTGGACTTGTCCATTGTTAACTTGTTCTTTGTAAATGGTTCCCTGGATGTTCCCTCCCCTTATCTTAGCTAGTTCAGACATTCTGTCGCTCAGCTTACTGACCCATTTGCCTATCTTAGTTAGCACGGACATTGTGTTTTTAGCCTGCTCATCATTTACCTCCCTCAGCCTGTCTTCTAAGAAGTGAGGCCTTCCTTATGTCCAATTATTCATGTCAAGCCAGGTCTACAGATAATTGTTTTCAAGCACTTGATAGCCAATAATGAAATGGGGCCTGATCCTGTGAGCACCCTGTGGAGGTGCTCACTACCTTGCAGGATTGATCTCAGTGCATTACTCCTTTTCAAATTAAAATTCTTAAAGGCCAGATTGTGAATAGAGCTGAGTGAACAATTGATTTTTTTTCGGTTCAGTGGCCAAACCGGAGGGGGCTGGGTGGGGGAAACCCTAACAAACAATTCATTTCAGACCCAAACTGATTTCTTTTCTTTGCTTTTTCATGCTGGAAAAAACCCAACCTCTTATTCAGGCTGAATGAAATGTTTCAAATGTTAATTTGAATTGAAATTTCATATAGAAACAACTGTATCTAAACAAACATCAACAGGACTCATTTTGAAAATCTTTCAAGACTTCCAAAAAAAAATTCAGTTTTTCTTTGTTTGCCAAAACTATTAGCTGAATTAAGTTCACATTCACTGAATAGTTTCAGTGCCCTGAAAAAATATTGATGGTTGGTGTGTGGTGTTTTTTTTTTTTTTTTTTTTTGGCATGAGTTTACAAATGTCGCCCAGCTCTAATTGTGAACATCTTACTCCCATTGCTGAGCAATTACTCGTGTGAGTAGTCCCACTTACTTCAATAGGTGTATTGATCACCAGTGGGAGTAAGGCATTAATAGTCAGGCTAAATAATTGTAGAAAATAGCTGAATGATTCAGTTCAATCAATAAATCTGATACGAAAGCTTTCATTTCCGATCACTTAAAATCTCATTCCATAGTAAGACATAAAGCAGGTCTCAGTCGTTGACATTTGTGCATCAAATGCCTTTCCAGCTGTCTTTCTTTATTTTGTGGCCAAGGAGTTGAAAAGCAGTATTGACCAGCAAGCGACACTTTTTGCCAAGTTTGTTTTTTTGAGAAAAATACTCCAAAGTCCAGCTTTGCTGTTTGAAACACTTCTCATTGTCAAAGTTATTCGTATGTCTTACTGTTTCAGTAAATGACAATGGGAGTTTGAGAGAACAATCTGGCTTGGGAGTTTGCCTAAAGAATTAAATGTGAGTCTATATCTTCTTTTAATATAGTGAATATTTTTAAACATTTTGTTCAGTTTCCTCTTAGTGCCATACTAATTAAAAGCCCTATTATAGTGATGTTTTAAGCAAGTCATTATTTCACAATTCATTCAGACTATTGTAATTTCCTGGGAAATCATCAACTAAAGTTCTTGAAGAAACGTGATGAGTAAGGACATATTTGTTGAGTAAGATAGATGACTTATGTGACTCATTCTAAATACATTCACAGAAACTCACTCATGCTCATTACACAGGGGACAACTTGTTAATATTTCAGATATTCCATAAACTGCTCAGTCCAAAATCTGGCAATTATTTGACCTATGTTATTTCCGCATGTCATAACAGGAGATCATTCAAATTTATACATGTTTTATTCTCTATAAAGCTATTTGTGCATTATTCAGATTTTTTAAAAAACATATCTTCGGTTGATTTTGTGTCAGTTAAGCAGGAATTTGTTGAATTTTTTGGGGGGGGGGTGTTAAATATGCAAAATAGGAAAGAAACAACGAGGAGGATAAGAGGATGTTGCAACAAAGCAGTACAGTTTATCAATAATGGAGAGTACAACAAGTTCCCAAACAATAACACTTGATTTGGGTCATGTCCTTTCCTGGGCTTTTTAAATATAACTGTTAATGTATATTATACACACAAATTAACAAAGAACAGTATTAGATGTAAGTAGCACCCAGTAGATTATGGGCTGGATTCTGTCACCCTTACTCAAGGTGAATTAGAAATAAGGCATACATTTTTAACAATGAAGGTAACTAACTATTGAAACAAACTACTAAGGGCGGTGGTGGATTCTCCATTCCTTGATGTCTTCAAATCAAGAGAGGATGCCTTTATGGAAGATAAGCTTTAGCCAAACACAAGTTATTGGGTTCAACAGAGTAACTGGATGAAATTCTATGGTCTATGTCAGACAGGAGGTCAGATGATTTAATGGTCCCTTCTGGTCTTAAAATCTGTAAATAATACCATATACTGTGAAAAGTCCCATTGATTTCAGTGTGGCTGTTTCTGGAGTAAGGTACTATTTGATGTTGTGAGGGTGGAAACATCTGGCCCTACAGTACTGCAGTTATACAGAATTTAAATTATGTTTTTGTTGACCACAACATAAAATGTGTGTAAACTTCTTAGGGCAAAATATATCCCGTATAGTACTTTCTTGAACATACAGTGTGTACTCCCTTCCTTTACAAAATCTCAGTCTGGTACTTCCAAAACCTGATCACTTGAATTTTCACTTAAGCTGGAAACACATCATTCAAAAGTATCATAAGCAGTGACAGCAGGTGCCCATAACCCATACGGATTTGTTCCAACACTGCTTTATTCCTGCATATCCCTTAATACATTAAACACAAGCTGAACATGATTTCTGCCCAACCCTAATAAATCAGTTCCCTGGTAGAGGGCAGAGCTTCCTGTAGGTCCAGAAGGAACTTCTTGGGAAGGTCTTAGAGAAGCAGTGGTGAAGATCACCACTTAGCAAACTCCCTTATCTAAGCTGTAGTTTTGAATTCTAGAAGTGAGGGCCTGGCTG
The DNA here is from genome assembly GCF_013100865.1 of Trachemys scripta elegans. NCBI lineage: Eukaryota > Metazoa > Chordata > Testudines > Emydidae > Trachemys > Trachemys scripta. Next base: position 80,823,749 of record NC_048306.1, on the reverse strand, counting down.
GCCATCCCTACCTCACATATTTGTTGTATATAATCTAGTTGCCTCTGCTGGTGCTGTAGGTAAAGTTTGTCATCTGTGTGAAAAAGCTTTGCAACAATTTTCATTTTGTCTGTCATTTTCCTTAATTTTTTTAAAAAAATCTGTGTCCCTGAGTCCTAAGGCTAAATTCTTGTCCTGGTTATATGCATGGGACAACCTTGACTTCAGTGGGAATTGCATACAGGGATCCAAATGCAGAATTTATCTCCTAGTATTTAGCAGTTTAAAGGGTTTGTAGAAACGTCTACCTTCCTCACCCCTTTCAGCACCTTGAAAATGCCAATCAACACCCCTCCCCACCATCTTTCTTCTGGTGAGTTTGACAGTGGGTCTAACTCTATTCAAGCCAGTCAAATGGGAATAACTCCATTGAAGTTAGTGGCATTATACCAGTCTAAAACTAGTGTGAAGAGAATCGGGCCCATGTTTCTAACTTTATGTTACTCTTCCTAGCAAGGATGTGAATAATGGATAGTGACTGATCATTCATTCATTCTCTTTGTATCCTGACATGAATAAATAAATAGATTGACCTACCATAAATACATACATACATATGTATTTCTCTGATCTGTTACACTGTGTTTTGACCAAGTTTCTTTACTATTGGTTTGCACACTCCATGTGTATTTCATAATCTTTGCATAGCAGTATTCGTGCTTTACAACATGTGTTTTGCAGACTCCTTATTGATTTATACACTCAGCCAGTAGTATTACTCAACCTCTATGAATTGTAATATTTCTTTATAGGGTATTTCAGAATCCCTGTAATATTGATTTGTACATTGAACTTTACAATCTTAAAGGGACACTCAGGTTGAAAACTGTGGGCTCAGATCCTCAGATGGTATATATTGTTAGTTTACACTAGCTGAGGAGCTGCCCCTATATATTGAACAAACAAACAAAAACAATCACCATTTTCCTCAGCTGTGTTCTCACATTTTGTAGGGTGCAGTGCATTCTGGGGTGTTTAGGCCCAAAGAAGGTTCAGATTTTGAACTGAATCAGTGATCTAATTATTACACCCTAGGGATCGGAGGTGTGGTGGCTAGTGGTTAACGTGCTTGACTACATTCCAGAAGGTCATGGGTTTGCATCTTGCTTGATCTCACATTGAAAGGCCACCTCCAATTCACATAGCTGCAGAATGGGTACCTGATCCATCAGGTTAGGGCAGTCAAAGGTGGCTGGACATGAGGCAGGCCGCCTCAGTAAACTTGTGTATTGTTGGCTATGAAATGGATGTGCCTTAACTACATCAGCCTGAAGAGCAATTGATTCAGGGGAACTTTGATTGGAAATGAAGCTGGATGGCTGGCTTGATTGTGGAGCGGGCCTGAGACCATGGTCAAGTTCAGGGTATGGTTGCAAGTGCTTAAGGTCAAAATAGAACAAAGTTAATGTGTTGGCATGAGTGAATATTTGGAGCTAAGCGCTACATTTTGGTATAGTGCCAGAAGGAAGTCATCTGAAACCTACAAAATTAATTGATTTGGGTTTGCTTCCATTTGGGGTTGAATATTTGGTTCAGTTATTGTTTTGAACCAGTTTACCCATGTTTGCTTCTTTTCCATACCTTATATGCCTTTTAGACATTCCTGTATATTATGTCCATCACTTCACCCTTATTTAACCCTCTGAATTTTTCCTTGAAAATTTTCACCGTATTTATCACATGATTTTACCCTTTATTAAACAAAGCAAAGTAGTTTTCAGCAGCTCATACTTCTCCATATGCTTTGTGATCTTATATATTATCAGTGTTCAAGGATCTTGCTTATCTCAAAGGCCAGATTCCCTGGTCTATAATTTCCTGAGTACTCCCCAGTCCTTTTATTAAGTTTAAGTTTATGTTAGCTAGAATTTCCAGCCACCTCAGTTTCTCTGTAAGTTGAGTGATTAAGAACAGGAGACTCAACATTAACTCCTGGGTACTGTTCACAGACTGTTCATTGACCCTACTGTGTGCCCTTTGAAAGGTCACTTAACCACTTTACCACTCTGTGTCTCTGTTTACTCGTCTGGAAAAATAGGGGTAGTAATGAGTGTAGTAAAGCACTCTGAGATCCCTAGGTTAAAGGTGCTATGCCAGCGGGAAGTATTATCATTCTATTCAGTGTCATGAACTTTCAGAGTAAACTCAATGAGGACTACAGCAAATTAGCTTAGAGCTGAAACTACCTTTATTTCTTTTTAGAAAATTTAGCATTGGGGACTGATTCCTCCAGTCCCTGTGCAAGACTCACAGCCATCTACTGGGCTTACTTTTTAGTCTTATCAATTACCACTTAGGATGATTGCATCTGTGATATTAGTCCCCTTATTTATGCCATTACCATCACCCTTATTCTACACATTTGTGTCATAGGAATTGCCCTAGCAGATCAGACTAGCAATCCATCTAGTGCATACCCTGTCTGTGAAACTGGCCAGTACCAGATGCTTCACATTCCAAGACATCTTTTTCTCTTTTTTTCTCATGCTCTCTCTGCTGTGCCTAACAACTCCTCGCTATACCCATACAACAATTGCAGTTGTCTGTTTACAATTGGTGAAGGAAGGACAATGTTTCCTTTCAGATAATTGATATAATACTACCATTATAGTACCCACATCCCAAATCCTTACAGGTAATTTGTGTGGCAGGTGACCCATCAGAAAGAAAACATTTGAGAGTGCCTATATATGGAGGATATTTTAGAATCTGCACATCTCTGACCAGAGATTAAACTTTTTTTTCCAGGGACAGAGCTTAGGGATTTCTAATGTATCATTCAAAGGCAAGCTTGGTATTGAATTAACATCAAAATCAGATTGGAAATGTAATGCCATTCAATTAAAATATGAAAATATTATAACATTCTGCATATGCTGTGCCAGTTGTAAGTCACTTCTGATTCTTGGTAGTTCTACAGGATAAAATATAAACAGCAAAAATTGTATAGGATTTATGACAGAAATTCCTTAAGGTGGGGGGGGATCTAGTTTGCAGTGCTCTGAACCTAAATCTGGGGGTTGTTATGTTTTATGCTGAATTGAGAGATAATTAGTACCATATGACAGACTAGATGGAAAAGATCACAGCTCCCCTGCAGTGTTTGCCTCTGCACTCTTTTGATAAATTTAAACATGCCATAAGCCAAACATTGATTTAGAACACATGGGCCTCTGCTAATTCACTATGACCACAAAGTTACAGAGACACAGGCCAATGTTTCTAGACATTTTTGCCTATGCCAAAATGCATTAGTTGGCATCATATTATTTGGGACTAGTATTAAGTCCCAGACTCCTCCAAAATCTAAAAATGTATGCACTGTGAAAACTGAAGTGTTAATATACAGAATGGCTTTGTTGTGGGCATTGATTGTGGTCATCAGGTTTCAGTGGAATCCCAGCTCTGCAAGGATTGTAATAGGAGCACTAACACACTCCTGCCTGCACAGATGTGTGATCATAGTGAAAAGTAGCAAATCAAGTGCATGTTCATTCTAGTACAGTAATTGGAACCATTAATTTAAACATAGGAAATGAACTAATCTCTAGGTGGATCTTGCCTGGCAATGGGCTAATTCCCTGTGAGGGGTTTTGGGCACTGTGCTGCGAAGGAAACAGGAATTTTGGCTGCTGGGAGGTGAGTTAGATCTGGACTCTTAGGAGGAGCAAGTACTGATGCAACCAGCCTCCCCATTGACTGGAACTATACTTCTCCCCCAGCCAGCATGGCTGGGATAACCTGCTTGCTCCTGCTACTAGTTCTTGACCCCTCCCTTGGCTCATGGACAAGATGGGGTAAGGCAGGTTTCACTGAAAGGTAAGGCAGGAGTTAGGGAGGAACTGGCACCAAGTCCAGAGTGGAGAGGGCCTGGGGCTTAAAGGAAGGAAGGTGGATCCAGCAGCCCTTTGGAAGAAGGGGAGGGTTTCTGTTGCAGAGAAGATGGGAGTGTGATGAGGCTATGGAACTGTGAGAGCTCTTGCTTCCTTTAGGAGCGGAACAGGAAGGGAATCAGACTGTAATCAGGAGAAAGAAAACACAGTCAGCAAAGATGTTCCTCAAAGGGAGTCCAAACAAGCTAATGTAAGCAGCAACAACAACAAAACAGCAGACTCTCCCAGTCTGGGATGCAAACCAACCCTAGGCCTCGGGGTCCTCTCTCTATCTCCATCAGCAATGAGTCCTGCTGTTCCCCACTGGCTTTGGGTAGATGCTCTTTTGAGCTGGTTCATCATTATAAATAGAAATCAGATAAACATTCTTCAGCTTTGAAGATGGGACCCTGCAACAAAGATGCCTTTTCACTGCCTGTTTCTACTTGGTATGCAATTGACGTAGATTTTCAGTATAATGGGGCGTGGGGAAGGGGGGGGGGAGGAAAAAGCATTATAAAACTATACAGATCCATATGTTTCCAGATGTCGCTTTTGCCATTCATATTCAGAGAACCAAGTTTACTACACTAAAAGCTGAGTTTGCCCTTCTGGATGTCAATATAACCATATCTTCTCCAGGAACATTTCAAGTGAGTATACTGGAGGTGAAATATCTCTGCCTCAGTTGTGACAACACACAATAATCTGCCAAACTGAAAAACTGCTAGTGCTCAAAATCAAGATGAAGAACAAAGGGCCTCTCTTGAGGATGACATTTAAAAATTCCCTTTTCCCTTATTCTTTTCTAAAAATGTATTCTATTGTTTCCATCTTCAGAACAAAAGAAATGAGATAGGTAAAGGAAAGCAGTGAAGGGGAAAATGGTTTAAAACTGAAGTTTTGAAAAATTTCACTGCTTATGGTTGCTTCTGTTTCCTTGTTAAAGACTTGATCCTGCAAACACATATGTACATAAATGAAATTTACTCATCAGAGTAAAGTTAAACTACTGGGACTATTCACATGAAGTTATGCATGTACATAGGTGTTTGCAAGATCAGTGTCTAGTATTATCTAATCCAATGACCAGTTAAACTGAGGTAAATATCAAGCAGTGACTCTAATGACCTTACATTGCTAACTTCTTTTGCTTTTTTTCCCTAGCCCAGTCACTGAATGATTAATTATGTTAAAAACTGTAATATCTCTGCTCCCGTGTCTTGCAAAAACAAAATGGTGGTTATTGCTTTGCTAACAGTTTGAGATCTTCAGACAGATGTGGTGAGAAGTACGTTTTGACTGGGGTTAGTGGGCCTGGCTTAATGTAGCTTTGCTGTTGCACTGAGTTATGACATATATTTACAGACTGATCCCCATTGAAGTCAATGGAGAGTTTCCCCATTTGCTTCAGTGGGAGTTGGGTTAGGTCTTTAATTTTTCCCTTCGATATCCTTTATTGTTGTCGTTTTGGTTCATCAATTATTTCTGTTTCTATTGCCTCTGTATATGTGTTTCAAATAGTGTTAAATCCATTATTCCTACATCTCTTGGTCTAGCTGTTTGAACCAAAATCCTTTACATATATGAGCATGCCTCTACCCAGAGAAAAGGGTCCCATACTCTTTAATTTGAGGGGGGGGTTATTAATATGAATGTGACATAACTGACAGCCATTCAGCTGTTCAGTCTAATACATAAAATACTCACCAGTAAAATTTTATATGTATAAGTTTCTCGTAAAATGAATCAAAACTATGGGATTGTCCTCACTGCAGGGTTCACTCAGGCTTTTATTTGGGTGTTGTACCTAACCCAGCTTCCATCCACACACACAACTTCTCACTAAGTGTGGTGCTGCTTACACTAGAACTACGTGTCCAGACTGGGATATAGGTTAACACCAGAGTGCTGCTTACACTTGGGCTGATAACCCACTCACTTTGCTGTGTGGATGCAGGCTAAATCCCTTGAGTGCTGTCCTCTAAAGCCTTCCCACAATTCCTGTCCCAAAGGCAGACAAGTTCTCAATTCATTGGGAAAGAATCACATCTTACTCATCTTACTGTAGCACTAAGAACACCAGAAGTCCCCCAGACATCACCCCAGATGTCCTTACATCTGTGAGCACAGCAGCACCGTAACTGCAGTGGAGTGACTTTGCAGGGTGGTGGCTCATAGCCATGTTAGACCAACCTGGGCACTCACAACCAAGTGCTGATCACCAAACTAATTCTGCAGTGAGGATGTACCCTATGTCATGTTGTCTTGTCCCTGACCTTTCCCCTCCCTTCCAATGCAGTGTCTTTTGGCCTAACAACAAATACATGGAATCTTAAACAATCTTGTCTCAAGTATATATTAACTTATCATCTATCCTCCAACTCCTTGAGCCAGTGTTCTTAAAATAGCCATATGATAAGTCAGTCTCTGCTGTGAATCGTCTGGGTTTTTTCACAGTAACAGCTTTTAAGAATCAATTTAGTATAGAGGTGTCTGTAGAGTCACTAATCTAAAGGTTGAGTTGATGTTTCCATAAACTTGGATTTAGGTCAGCTGGGGCAGGTTATTAAGAGAGCTGGAGGTTGGTTCAAATTGCTAAAAATTTCCTTTCTATTTTTAGAAGTGACAATTAGTTTTATAGTGTTAAACTAGTTCTAGTATAAATCAGTTTCAGGGGTTTTAAAATATAAGATAATGATATCATCAAGGAAATTTGTTACTTTTCCCCTTCCTTTTTCCATTACGCATTTTTGGCCAATTATTTTAAAGAGATGCAGAGACATCTTTGCTGTATTAGCACTTCATTGCTTTAAATAACATCAAAAGAAAGTTAATCCTGGCATTTGGCGTGACTCTGATTTGTTAAATGTTGGGCGAATTGCTTCAAAACTATTACCTGTTGTTGACAAGGATCACATGTGTATTGTTGTATCTCACTGATAATATGCAGTTTAGGGACAAACTTGTCATCTTCATCAGTGCAAAGCCAGAGTGAATTGTTTGGAGTCTTCATGTGGGGAACAACCTAAGAACTGAGCAAGCAGTGTTCACCTCCCCTCCATGGGCAGGGCAGGGGTAGCCCTTCATCTTCTCCACAGATTCTTTTCCAGTCCAGGCATTGGAATAGAGGCTGAGCCTTCTGCACACTCACTGCACGTGTGTTTGTAGGAACCTCCTCGTGATAGACATCCATCCCTCCACTGACTCTCTCTCTTACCGCCTACATATTGGACTATGCCGCTCTGCCATGAAGACCAGTTTTACCATGAGCATGGGATATGAAATATCCCTGTTTCCTGCTCCCACTGCCCCTCACAGCAGAATCACTGATTCCTCTGTTTTGTGGACATGATATCCTTGGATGCACTTACTGTAAATGAATACAGAACAATATCATTCTCAAGCACATTTCTCCCCATGCTTCAGTTCACCTACTTTGTACTGGTGATAAAAGAAGCTTTTTGCTCAGGTGTGTTTGTATCTTATTAACATGGGAATGCAAAACTTTGTCACTGTGTTATGCATATCTGCAATTGATTTATTTTAGACCCTTCTACATTATTTTGTAAGCATCCCCTCCTGCCTAACCTAATAAGTATATTTAGAGTAAAATATCCTATTAAGTAACCAAAGCCTGCTCTCAGTTGCTACGTGTACACAGATGCAAATACACTGACTTGATCTGGATGATCGTGACTATTCTTAAATTGAAGAGCTGTGAGTGAGAGCAGATTTTGGTCTGTTGGGTCAAACATATCTCTGTAGTAATGCCACTGACGTCAGTAGGAATTATACCCTAGATACCTTTGATTCATGGTGCTTTTCAAAGCATCACAGTGATAGGACTGGGGTAAGTGTCCAATTTAGTATATGTACAGCTCAGTTGGGAAGTCACAGAATTCCTTAACAACTAATCTTTTTCAGAGGTATAGCCAAATATGGAAGTCATAAGCAATTTGATAGCTACATAGATCTAAAACTGATAGAGGACAGAGCTGAAGTTGCAGCAAGGCAAACTCCAGATCCTGAGATGATGAAACCTTATGAATTATGTGGGACATTAGACATCTGGATAGTGAGAAAGTCTGAGTCTCTGGATCTGGAAATTTTAACCCAAATTTGTTCATCTGTATTCATTGTGTGCAGGTGCTTTACAAGCAAAAGTGTATTTTGGTAATAAATTGTCTAACATGAATGTCACACAAATACTTATAAACTATGTATCTATAATATAAAGGTAAAAAGTAACTCTCATTATGAGATGGAATGGGCCGTCTATTGGTTAGAGCAGGAGTATGAAAGCACACAGGTTCTGTCCCAGGCTATTAAGGGTATGTCTATACTACACACCGGATCAGTGGCCAGCCGGGGTCGATTTATCTCATCTAGTCTAGACATGATAAATTGACCCCCGAGCGCTCTCCTGTCCACCCCTGTACTCCAGCGCCATGAGAGGTGCAGGCAGAGTCAACGGGGGAGCTACGTTATTCACATAGCTGAAGTTGCGTAACTTAGATCAATCCTCTCCCCTCCCCATCCCAGTGTATGGACAAATCCCTGCATATCAAATTCTACCATCATTGTAAATGAGTGGAGAAGTCCAATTTGATTGTACTTTACACTCAGTTGGCACAGACATAACTAACCAAGGTGAAGCGCCATGGAGAATTAGACCCTCTAAGACCTACCTTATTAAAAATGTCTTTGTTTGAATATTGCTTAATCTTGGAGAGAGGGTTCATACAGATGGGATTTAAATTGTGCAAAATCATCCCCCGTTTTGCCAACCTTTACTCAATTATTCATCAGCATCAATGGGCATTGCATGCACAGAATGATTGCTGGATGGGTCCACTGACTGAATAAGAAATCTCAGGGCCAGATTCCCCATTACATTATGGCTCCTTTGTGATACTCCAGTGTGAAGGGACCATAAGGCTTTTAGGTCTGGCCTCTGGGAATTCCACCAACATAGTGGAAATCTCCAGGTGGTGTAGAGTCATCTCCCCTTTGCCATCTCCAGAGCAGAGGCATAAGAGATTATAGATGGGGAGGATCAGGATGTAGAATGAGCATGTTTGATCTGGCTATTCCCAGCTGCTGAAATGGCCTCTCAGGATGATACGCAACTGGGCATAAGTTAAAGCACCATCAGAGTTGCTCTTGTTTACACTGGGGGCCTGGCTGTTCCCACCAGCCATTCTATCAATGGGTGAAGTGCAAAGATGGTGGAAAGTCACAGCTGTGGCCTGCATTTTTGCATTGAGCTTAGCACAGCCAGGACAGATAATTCAACCTTCAACAAGGCCTCCAAGTCAACATTTTGCAAAAATGGAAACACACATCTAAAGGGTGCTGCCATTCCAGTTAAACCTAGCATAAATATGATCAGAATCACGCTATAATATATTATGCAGTGCATACAGCCTTCTGTATTAAGAACATCACACTGAGGGTGTTTTCAAGTTGCATGTCACCACCATGGTTTGTTTATAGATAACTAATATGAATGTGGTTGAGAAAAATATACAAAGCCAATACTGGTTTCAATAGAAAAACATGAGTGAGCAATGAGAGTCCGTGAAAAATAAAAACACCCTCTCTATTTTGATTGTACGTAACCTTGCAACCAGCCAATCAAGCTGTGACCTTTGGAGAGAGTCTGTCTGTTCCAGTGAGGAGATCTAATCTCCATTCCAAGTGTTGGTTTGATGTTTTTACACCTATGAATGTATAGATGTTTCTGCAAACTTTTCCACGTCATTTAATTTATCAACCTTTAAATGCTAAACCACCCCCAAAACTAAAATTTTCCATTATTTTTTCTATGAAAATATTTGTATTTGCACTAATGTCAGTGATGTCTAGAGGTTAGAGCAAAGGACTGCCTCTGCCACTGTCTGACAGCAAGTCACGCTGTAAAATGATGGTACAATAATTTCCTATCTCACTTGGGTGCTGCGACTCTTAATTAGTGAATATTTGCAAAGTGCTTTGAGATCCTGAGTTGGAAGGTGATATTTAAGAGCAATGTGTTATTATGAAGATTATTTTATATACACTTGATGAGAAGTGACATTTATAGAGCCTGAAGTCCTTTTAAACTGATGACAGACTCCGAATGCCAAATTGCTCAGTGAACCCTGAATAATACTGCTCTTATTGTAACTTTTAGGATGACTGTATTAAGTACTGCTGTATAATAAACATGTGGCATGCATATTGGTATTGTAAATATATTTAATTCTTTTGTGGCTTTCAGTCAATCTATTCAGTGACCGAGTGAGTTGAGTAACACTGCTCTAGCCAATGACTAATGGTGCAGCTTTCCTTTTTGAAAGGGAAAGTCCTGAATTCATTATTTTGGGCATAACCCCTATTGAAATCAGTTTTTGCCTGAGTAAGGCCTGGGTGAGAGCTGCATAAACTTGGACCAGAAGTGAAGTCTCACTTGGTTGCTACCTAACATGGGATGCTCTTTCAACCAACTCTTTTAAATAAGAATGAGTTGTGAACAGTTTTAATATATTCATCTGTTTTAATAAGCAAGCCTATGAGTGTAAAATACAAGCTTCAGCGCATTATTTAACAAAAAGGAAGCGATACACACTAAAGGCCCAACTCTGCCCTGTGGAGTCAGCGATAAATGGCTATATAAGGTGCAAAACAGTGGAGTTTTATATGTGCAGTGGGTGAAATATAGTCCTGTGCACAGGATCAGTACAGGGCCTATGCACCACTTATTGTGGCTTATATTCAATTTAACTGGTACATTGCCTATGTGCTGACCCTCTGAGCAGTGCTGAATTTCACCCATTTTGAGTTTTAGAGACAACTAATGATACTGACTAAATGAATATCTACTCTTATCTGGATAAAAACCATTGAAATGTGAGAAAGTGAAAAATATAATTTAAAATGTGAAGACATAATTGGTATATTTCAAATATGAAAATAATGGTTTCCTATAGCCAGAAGCATTGCATGTTTAAGTGTAAAGTAATATCGGGTAGATAAATCTCTTAAGTAGTTGATGTTAATATTATGTATATTTGTTTCTAGATACTGTTAGAAGTTGTGTAGCAAAGCTGTTCTTCAGCTGCCCCCTGAAGGGTCATTACTGCCTATACAGTAAATCCAGTTTTACTCTCATCAGCCGACAGCCTCAGCTATGGATCCATATCATGTTTCTCTTTCAGCAGGTGTGTGCAATACATATAAGTAGTGGCACCTCAATAAACTGTACATGAAAAAACAATGTTTTAATGGTAACCCATTTAGATATGTTTATCATCTCCATCACTGTTAGTGTACGTGTGTATGTCCTTTGAATTCCCCCTTCTGATTTCTCAGAAGTGGACAGAGTTACTTATAAGCTCTCCACTATCCAGTGCTTTGCAGTAGACTGGCATAATGTTGTATGACAGAGTATGTGCTTTCTGTTAAATATAACAAATTTAAGATGTCCATATGAAATTAAGAAATCTGAAGAACAAACATTAGACCAAAACATGTCATCCTTATTCAGGCAAAACTCCCATTAAAGTCAAGACCCGATTCTGCTTCCGTGGAAATTAATAGGCAAACTTCAGCTGAGTTATGTGGAAGTAGAGTCAGGTCTATAGACTTCAATAAGCCTTGGAGATGATCAGCACCCCTTAATCAAAACTCCCAGAGGGCAAGTAAGATCATCAGGATTTGATCAGTGTTGTTCACCTATTGATTAAGATGATTCTTTTGATGATTATATTAAATATATTTCCACATAAAGACCATTAATTGATCATGCTTATCTGGAATGAATATATCTCATGCTTATCTGGAATGATCTATATCTAGATGAGAGATTTTGAATAATATAAAGTTATAAAAGAAAAACAAATCTGCATTCCCAGTTCAAGATGAATCATGATGTTTTTCTTGTATTCGTAATAAAAAAAATCAGCTTCTCATAAACTATATATAGTAGTTAAAGATGCAGCATGCCCAATGTTATTGCAATGTTAGTAATTAGAGGTGGAAAAGACCTATTAGATCATTGGGTCAAATCTCTCCGCAAGTGCAAGGCATAGTGACATAGAGGATAGATCAGATATTAAACTAATGCTACCCTTGATCTTGGCTAAATGTTTACCACGGGAATATTCAAACCCATATGGTACTGTAAATTGGTTGATTTAACAGATCAAGATACTCCTACATGTTGTATGATGTCCTAGAAATAAGTACCCAAAAGATCAGAAAAATGCAAATGAGAAGTAAGAACATTTTGATTTAACTCTTTCATTTCAAGTAGTCATACCAGCGAGCAGATTACTGTACCACCAGTGAGCTGAGCCCTCCCTGCCAGCTCCAGTCTAAATTCAGCACTGAGAAGTGATCTGTGCTGTGGCAGCCAGCAGGTCACTAGGGCCTAATGGGGTAAACCCACCAATGTCACAGCTGTATAGTTTAGCAGGGTATGGCAAAGTACAATACCACCCACTGCCACTACGATTTGGAGCTGCTTCCTCCCCTAAAGGGGTAGAGCTGGGTGCCACTGAGGAATTACCACCCTGCAGGACATAGACCACAGGTGGCTGAGGGAGAGACACAGAGCAGGGAACACGGGTTTCTTAGGTCTTCTACAGCAGAGTACATGACTGTTTGCACATGCTTCCTTCAGCACATGGGTTCAAATAGCAGGGTGGAAGCTACAGAGTGGGGATAGAGGGTTTGTTATGTGAGGCTATTTCAAATCACAATCACATGCCCTCTGCTGCCTCTGTTCCTGCTTTTCCACACCTAGAGGATGCTGGGGGGAGGGTGTGGATGGGTGGGTGTTCTGCTTTGGTGGGGATGTGGGGAGGGGAGGGTCTGAGCCAGGTGATGATGGTTGTTGGGTAGGAGGGGGAAGAATTCTGAACCTTGGGATGGGTTCTGAGCTTGTCGTGGAGATGTTTGTTTATATTCTGAGCCTATGGGAGAAGGTTCAGGGCTAAGCATGTTTAAAGTCAAGCACATGCCTAGGAGCTTGGCTGGATTGGGGCTTAAGTGCTCACCCTGCAAAGATCTGGGAGCAACTAAGCCACTGAGCAAGGGGCAAACTGTTGTCTGCCCCAGCTGGACTATGTAGAGCCCAGGAGGAGAAAAGAAGAAATGTGATCTGCTGGCTTTTAAGGGTCTGGTTCTTTCTTGAAAGTAGGGAAGGAAAAGGGAGAGACACTAGCATTTGAGGGGCAGAGAGAGAATTCAAGGGAAAGAGGGAAGGTAAAAGGGGAGAAGAGGAAGGGGGACAGAGAGAAATAGGAAAGAGAAGACCAAACAAGTTAAAAAATAAAGGGGGGTAAACAAGAAGTTGAAGAAAGAGACTGAATTTGTAAAGTCTTTTAAGGAAAAAGAAAAGGTGAAAGAGTGGCCTCAGGGAGAAATAACCTGAATACAATGGTGCAAGATAGAAAAATGAGAGCAAGGAAAATAGCTGATGAAAAAGATCAGAAAAGATGTATTGAAATACATGAGAATGAGCAGAGAAGGAAGAGCACATACTAGGAGAGTAAACAGTCTATTTCTTTATTAACATATACAGTCTGATGCCAAAAACACACCATCTTGCTGGATATTAACAAAATGACTTCAGTCCTCTCTTTCTCTCTGTTGTATATTTTGAATCAATTGTAGTGATTTCATCTTTGATTCCACCTTTATTTCCTCTTGCTTAACATTTTCCTCATAATTTTTCTTTTTTAAAACTTCTTGCTTTAACCCTTTCACCAAGATTACATTGCACTTTGGCCTGACCCTTTCAGTCTTTTATTGAGCTAGGACAATAAGCGTTGCAATATTTCCCATCTCAACAGATTTCCCATCCCTGTTCCTCTACCCCTTCTGTCTGCATTCTGTTCCTCATCTCTCTTTCTCTCTCCTTTTTTTTTTCTTTTTTTTTTTTAAATACCTCCTCATCCCCCTTTGGAGCCTCACCTCATTTAGAACTCCTGGACCATGACCTCTCCAGTTACACTTTGGCTTTAATGTGTTTTTCACTTTCCTGTCTTGGGTAATTGCATTGGTTAAATTAAAAATGCTGTTGCCAAGCTGACACCCTTAAATTTTGGCTCATCTCAGTCATAGCTGCTCATATACTGATGCTGTTCCTTATCTGTTTATTCTCTCCACATTTTTGATGATTAATCTTCTATGGCGGGGTGGGCAAACTTTTTGGCCTGAGGGCCACATCGAGGAATAGAAATTGTATGGAGGGCCATGAATGTTAACAAAATTGGAGTTGGGGTGTGGGAGGGAGTGTGGGCTCTGGGGTGGGGCAGGGGATGAGGAGTTTGGGGTGTAGGAGGGTGCTATGGGCTGAGACTGAGGAATTTGGAGGGCAGGAGGGGGATCAGGGATGGGGAAGGGGTGAGGGAAGGGGTGCAGGTTCCGGCTGGGGGTGCGGGCTCTGGGGTGGGGCTGGGGATGAGAGGTTTGGGGTGCAGGAAGGTGCTCTGGGTTGGGATCGAGGGGCTTGGAGAGAGGGAGGGGGATCAGGGCTGGGCTTGGGGCATGAGGAGAGGCTCAGGGGATGCAGGATCCGAGCAGCACTTACCTCAAACAGCTCCCGGAAGCAGTGGCATGTCCCTTCTCTGGCTCCTATGCAGAGGCACGGCCAGGCGGCTCTGCACACGGCTCTGCACGCTGCCCTGTCTGCAGGCACCGCCCTGCAGCTCCCATTGGAGCATGTAGGAGCCAGAGCGTGGCCATGCCGTAGCTTCTGGGAGCCGCGTGGTGAGGCCCATGACCCTGCGCCCCAGCTGTAGTTTGCCCACCCCTGTTCTATGGGCTGTTGTGTAGTGTGCAAGTATTTTTTGTTAACTTCTGGAATATACTCCATCTATACTATGCTAGAAACTCACAAGACTACATTCTTCCATCTATGCACAGGAAGTCCCACGTGTAACCCCTTATGTATCCAGAAGAGAATAGGAGTACTTGTGGCACCTTAGAGACGAACAAATTTATTAGAGCATAAGCTTTTGGGGGCTACTGCCCACTTCTTCGGATGCATATAGAGTAGAACATATATTGAGGATATATATATATATATATATATATAATTTCAGTGAGACATATATATATATCTCCTCAATATATGTTCTACTCTATATGCATCCGAAGAAGTGGGCAGTAGCCCCCAAAAGCTTATGCTCTAATAAATTTGTTCGTCTCTAAGGTGCCACAAGTACTCCTGTTCTTTTTGCGGATACAGACTAACACGGCTGCTACTCTGAAACCAGAAGAGAATAGATCCCTGAACGTATAGAGCTCATCATGAGTCACCTTTCACACCCATTCTGGGGGGAAAGGGGCATAAAGCATTCCCCTGCATGGGCCATCTCCATCCGGTCTGTGTGCGTATGTGAGAGCAGCTGCTGCAGGGAAAGCTGCTCACACTCCCATGCAGGTATACAGGTAGTAGACAGGCAGGATTGCAACAATAAGTGGGGTCTTGGCTCTGCCTCTCCAAGGCACTGGCTGGCAGAGCTGAGCCGGGCTAGAAGGGGATGTAAACTCTGCTAGGACCAGAATATTTCCCTCTTGGAGCAAGGGGGCAGCAGGGACTGAATGGTGACTTTGCACTGGAGTTGGAGGTGTAATTTCAGTGAGACATACCTGTGATTGAGCTAATGTGCTAAAAAGGAGTGTAGCTGTGGCAGCACGAACAGGAGGAGGGGCTAGCCGCCCTGAGCACAAACCCATCATCTCAGATGAGATCATACTCAGGGTGGCTAGCCCCTTCTGCCGCTTGCACTACCAGGGCTACAGTCTATTTTTAGCATTCTGGTGCAATTAGAACTAGTACAAGTATGTCTCCTTGTGATGGAAATTACACTTTCCAGCTCTTGTGTAAACACCTCAGAGTCTCATTCTGTCCCTGGTGTGCTCCTGGGGCAGTGAAATTCCACATTGCCCCTTCCTGGAGGCTTGTGGTAACACCATGATCTAGTCCTTATTTCCCTAGGAATTTGTTCGTTTTTTTTTTTTTTACCATCTTTTATGTCTATGGCTTTGTTTCTGTTCTGAATTACTGGTTAATATTGGGGTCCTTGAAGCTTTATTCTTTTATTGCTTTTGAAGTAGTTGTAGTAAAAATTACTGCTGAACATCTAGAGCCTGATTCTGGTGCCAGTGAGTCCACAGCAATACTCCCATTGGCTTCAGACGTGCAGGATCAAGTCAGTAACATTTGGTTTTGTGTCCTTGCAAATACATTGTACACATAGCAGTTTATATGCCCTTCTGTGAAAAAATGATGATTCTTATTATGTTGTATTCTCTGTTCAAACCTATTGTACAGTAACATGGAGTTTGATGTATCGTAATTTACACTTTTTCATTTGTTTGAAACTCTAAATGCTTTTACATACTGTGTGTAACCATTTTTAAATTAAATATCTTGCTAAATTCATCCCTGGTGTAACTCCATTGAAGGCAGTGGAACTGCACAAGGCATGAATTTGGCAGAAAATATATTTATAATGTGTTAGCTAATTTACCTAATTTAGTTAATTATTAACTATAAAAAGTCCTTTTTGACCCAGATCCAAGGAATTCCATGAGTTACCTTATTTTTGTGAATAAATGCTATGTTTTGCCATTTATTATACTCCTTTTGTCGAGTGCAAAGGAATAGTTTTGCTCTCATATCCATAACAGATCTTGACTTCTGTCTTCTGCTCTCCCTCTAATTGTGAAAGTCTAGGTTAATCATTTTAATATGCTTTGAAATCCTTGGTTGAAAGTTGTGGAACTGCAAATTATTATTATTATTATGTTTATTGTTATTTGAAACTGGGTGGATTTTATGCTCATAGAGGGAGCAGAATATTTGACTTCAGATCTGTTTTGTAGATGTGAGAGGAGACTGTTTTTCCAATTAAGAACAGAAATGATGGTAGAATAATGATGGTCTTGGGGGAAGAAAGCCTGGTATTTAAGAAGTACTGACATTTTCTGAAAATGCAAGATCGTAATGTCCAGCTGAAGAGGAACAAATCTAGTTCAATTTTTCAAGTTTGATTTATTTATTAAGTTTTTTCCTACAGCAAATTTTGCATCAGATGATATAGGTCAACTCTACAACCACATCACCTCTGGCTTAATTGGTCTCTTCAGGCGTGAAACTGTATAATAGGCAGTGTTGGTAGTGCCCCCTATTTTTAAGGTTGTCCGATACTTTGTATTATAAGACCCTGTTTTCAGTTGCTTGTAACTTTGCCAAATACTGTTTGGGTTCAAATTTTCCATGCAAAGGTGTCCCTTAAGCAGAAATTGTTTTGGAAAATGTAAGCTAAAATGGTTTAGCCATGTCTAAGGCTACATCTTCACTAGGGGGGGGTCGATTTAAGATACGCATATTCCGCTACGCGAATAGCCTACCTGAATTCGACGTATCGTAGCCGACTTACCCCACTGTAGGGACGGCGGCAAAATCAACCTCTGCGGCTTCCCATTGACGGCGCTTACTCCCACCTCCGCTGGTGGAGTAAGAGCGTCAATTCGGGGATCAATTGTCGCGTCCCGACGGGATGCGATAAATCGATCCCCGAGAGGTCGATTTCTACCCGCCGATTCAGGTGGGTAGTGTAGACCCAGCCTAAGAATGTGTCTAGGAGGATATATGTTGTTTTGCCCATATTAAAAAAAAATTTGGGTGACCTTTTCTTTGCATCTTTGAATCACTCTGGTGCCACTATACTATACTAGAAATTTGGTAAGGGATGGCCTTTATGTCAGGGACATGCCTTTTGCCACTCCTGTGAAAATATGCCTGAATTTGGCCAAATTCTAAGTCTCTGAAAAATCACAGTTCATGCATGCCCAGTAGAAAAGTCTTAGATTTTTAGCAGCTAAATTGCCTGAAACTTGCATCCACATTGGGCATGCTCCAGCCCAGAGCTGAGCAGGCTTTCCCTGCAATTGCATCTCTAGACTGCTGTGGGTCAGGCTGGGATCAAGCTAGGGTGACCAGTCAGCAAATGTGAAAAACTGGGACAGGGGTGGAGGGTAATAGGGAGCCTATATAAGAAAAAGATCCCAAAATTGGGACTGTCCCTATAAAATCAGGACATCTGGTCCCCCAGATCAAGCACCAGAACTGAGAGCAGGGAGCCTGTGTCTTTTGGGTGCTCAGTGACCCCCCCTGCTGGTCCCAGGCAGCATGGAGGAGTAAACTTCATGATTCAAATGCTGAAGAAACACGAGTCAGACTTGGGGGGTTGTGTGCAGGGGGATTACATTGGAACAAGGAGCCTGTGGAAGGGAAAGTGCAGGACTTGGAGGCTGCTGGGGTTGGGAGGGAAATTGGAACTGGTAGTTGGGGAGGGAGACTGGGACTAGGTGGGCAAGAAGACAGGGACTGGGAGATGGGGCAGACTGAGACTGGCTGGAAGAGGAGATTGAGACTAGCAGGCAAGGACACTGGGCTGGGGAACCAGGGAGGAAATGGGGGAGCGGGGGGACTGAGATTGGATGAGGAGATGCGGGAGACTGGGACTGGTGGGGCAAGGAGACTGGGGCAGTGAGCCCTGGCAGGAAAACTGGGACTGCAAGCGAGTGGGGACAGAGAATGCAGGTGAGGGGAGGGGTGACTGGAAGCCAGGGGGAGGAAGAGAAATAAATAAGACTAGGAGCCAGGAATTGAAAATTGGGACTGGGTGACAAGAAGGCTGGAGACAAGGAGTTGGGAGTGTAGGGGGAGAAATTAGCATGATGGGGCTGTGAGATTGGGATGGGGAATCTGGAGGGGTAAGACTAGGTCTTGCTGAGAAAGGAGACTGAGATGAGAAATTAATTTTCTCTCTGTACTGGCTTTCAATGTACGCATCCCCAGTCTTTTACCAAAAGAGAGAATACTAGTATATAAGAGTGCTGGTACTGCTACTAATAGCTAGTTCATATATACCACTTTTCAACATTAGATCTCATAGCACTTTACAGAGTTGGTCAGCATCATTAACACGACTTTACTGAGGCACAGGGAGGTGAAGTGACTTGCCCATGGTCTATAGGTTAGTAGTAGAGGCAGCAATAGAACCCAGGTCTTCTGAGTCCAGTGCTCTCTCCACTACCAGCACTACTATATACTAGTGTTATGTGGGTGCGCACATAGGGTAGTAGTGGTATGTTGTAGGTATATAGTAGTACTAGCTTATATGTAAAATGTAATGAATCAAGTGCCTGTGAAATCAGGTGTTGTGCATAGAAATAGTCTCAGAAGAACTAATGGAGTATACAGGAATTATTTAGTTTCAGAGATTTATATACTTTGCATTGATACGAATCAATCTTAACTGCACTGAATTTTTTTTTAAATGTCAGTGTCAGACATTCTGCTCTTGATATAAGATGCAACAAGGACAGCAATTACTTTGTGTAGTTGTATCATTCTGAAATAACAGCAATACGATTTTTGAAGACTCAGATTGAAATTTTCTTTTCAAATATTTTCTCCAGAACTTGTTTCCAGAACCCTTGTCCATACAAAGTAACTCTGTGCAAGTCCTTAAAACCCTGTGGGAGAAGACACAGCTGAAGGGAACACATGGTTTTGAAACTGCGATGATTCAATCTACATTTCCACACCAGAAGGTAAACATTTATTCCTTGGGGTGGCGGGATGGGGAAGTGATTTTATACCAACCTTTAGAACTGGTCTACATGGATCTTTGCAATAGATGTGATGGCTCCATACTGTGGTTAACTACTGGAAAGCAAACCTCTTACACACATGCACATGTGTGTGCACATATATCAACAAATCATAAATATCTTAGCAATTAAACATGGGGCCCAATCCTGCTTCCAAAGAAGTCAATAGAAATTTTGAGGCTGACTTAAGTCAAAGCAGGATCAAGTCCAGGTGGCCTCTGCTTCTTATTTCTAACTACTGAATCACATTAAAATAAACTAAAAGGACACCATTTTTTTTTATATTACTTTTCCATGTGGGCAATTGCTGTGTTGCCAAAAAGATGCTAAGCTTTTGCTCTTGGGAGAGGAGGTGGCCCATGACACTGAGAACAGGATGGGAAGTGGTTTGTGGACACAGGTGGGATTTTCAAGAGTGCCTTAGGAACAGAAGTCCCATTCACTTTCCATCTCTCTATTAAGAGGTGATCTGAATTAGGAAAATGTTTGAGAACTACTGCTTTCGTCATTGGTAAATTTCAACCTGTTTCCACCCTCTTTTGCTCTGTGTATATTTGTGTGTGTGTGTTGAAAGGAAGCTTCTTTATGCACTGAATAATTTTTATGTCACTAAATTTCTTTTGCCTTCAGTGCTGTATAGCTCTGGTTTCTTCTAGGTATTTTCACTCATTACCTTTCCAAGTCCTCTTCAGCCAGTTTTTTCATATGGCAATCTATGGCTTATTCATGATGTAGGGTCCTCTCTCTTACATAAACCACACCCAGCTTGTAAGGGCGTTGACCAGTGCTCAGCAGGAATTTTTATTTCTGAGCTCTGTAGTGGATCCATAAATGTGTCATTTTTATTGTACTTTGAAATGTCTCCAGGTTTACCTAAGCCCTCACATATGCTTCATGGGAGTTGCTAGTGAAGTGAATGAAAACCGGTGATGGTACATGTAGGTATTTTTTCCTATTTACATACATAATTTTAAAGGCTAGAGTCAGAATAGCTGCCATGATGGACTGTTTAGCTGCCCTGTGGAAATTCACACAATTCTGCACAATGCCTTGGATGCTATGAAAATGATGATTTTTACACACTCCATTCTTACCATCTGTCAAGTTTAAAAGCTATTTACTGTTTCAGAAATTGTAGAGAAAACTGTTTCAAAGCTATTAATCAGACTTCATGGAAAAGACCAGTAGAGGATTATAAAACAAAGACGTATTTGAGCTAAGTGCAGAAATATTCTTCAACATGTACAATTTTTTTTTTTTACATCTCAGCTAAAATTGGATGAACTAAATTGTCAGATGTGGTTTTAAAATATTCTTTCTCAGGCTGAGACTAAGAATGGAAAATGTCTGCCTGAAAGTATTATTTTACTAAAGTGATGACAGTTGAAAATAGGAGTTATTAATGGAAACATCTTCTGAAACATAAGGTGATCGTGTTGTCTGACCTATCCAGATGCAACATATACAAGTACGTGCATATCATACACATGTACATACAGATTTTTTAAATTCAAAATTAGATAAAACTAGATCCAAGCTGTTTCTTCCAAAATCATAAAGCTGTTCTTTGTTTAACTTAGAATAAAGCTTGTAATAGCTCATTTGCTGAGAATGGAGTAACCTGCACAGTACTATGAACTAGGAGATCTATCAACTGAAGTGATGCGAAGGTACTTATGACTGCATATATAGGAACAAATTGAACCTCAGCATGCAATCTGAAGAACTGGGCTGTGCACTGGGCAGATTCATAGAGTCTAGTGGTGTTTACAGTAGAACCACTTCATGGCCAGCTGCAGTAGCCCCCATGGCTGGTGCATCTCCTTTCCATATGGGGACTGGCCACTAGCTCCATATTGTTCCCTCTCCCAAATTCCTGTCCACACTTATATACCATGAGCCCACAATGCTCAGAGAGTGTCACACCAAGGTTAATGGCAGCCGACCTAGTAGTCAAAGCCAGCGTTCAATCACGAGACAGGATATCTGGAGATCAGAACCAAGAGACAAACTGGAGATCAGAACCATGAGTCAGGAACCAGAGTGAGGCCAGGTCAGGATACCAGGGGGTAAGAAGCAGGAAACACATAGGAGGTCTGGAACAGCAAGGCAAATGCCAAATGTCAAGCTGGGGTGGGAGACCAGGAAATCCAGGAGCCGGAGCTGGAGCCAGAGCCCAGTTGTTTAGACAGCTTCCTGTTCCTGCTGCTGGCTTAAATAGGGCCAGTGGGCCAATGAGCCACATCAGGACGCTAACAATCACATCCAGCAAACTGTTAGTCTCCAGAGTATTTGTTGCATAATTCTATTACTCTTAATCCTTTGGGGGTTATTTCATCATTCCTTTTTTGTAAGAGTACTTTCTTGGTTAACTGTATTCCCAAATTAATGGGACAGTACATCAAGAAACTGTAAAATTAAAACACTGATCCCAACCAACTAGAAAATGGAACTTTGGAAACTCAACAAGTTGTAGAATTACACACTGTTATCAGGATGCTGGATAACAATCAAGTAGATGCAACACATTAAAGACTTTCTTGAGATTTTAAAAATGCTGTGCAGCATTTGGCTGGTTTCACTTTCTTTGTTTTTGGTTTGCTTACTAATATAGGGCCTGCTATTGCTCCTATCAAAAAACTCATTGATTTCATTGGCAAAATTCCCACTGACCTTTCTGAAAGCAGGATCTGGACCTATTGTTTAGTAGATTTCTTTTTATTTCTTGTGAAATTCAGAGACCAAGAAGACTAGCTAGAGTCCGGTGTAATGCTGTTGGCCCAATGCAGTTTTTTCAATGTCTCTCAAACATGACCAGGAGTGGCTATAAGAAGTGCAAATGTGTGACTACACACACACACACACACATATATATATTCTCCTGAAAGCTTTTGCTTTTTCAGAAAAGTTTGCTTCAGTTGGAAAATTTGCCTTATACTGTGTATAGGTCCAAGACACGACATACTCTCAACCCTCAGTGACTATAGTGGAAGCTGAGAACGCTTAAGCACCTTGTGCAGAAGGATTCCATAACTTTCTTAAAAGCAATTGTGGGTTAGAATTCTTAACTAACTAAACTCTTAGGCACTTGGGTTTACCAAGGGACAGGATGAAATGCTTAGTCATGTAAGCTTTCTAGCACTACCTTTGAATATTCTGGTAACAGATCAGCATTTTAGGCCAGATTTTCAGCTGGTGTAAATGAATGGAGGTCTGGTGGTTTATAATAGTTGGGGAGCTGGCCCATCCAATTTCTGCAGATAGCATTTCTTTTAAGTGTCTTTCTAACATGGAAAAGTACATTTAAAAACAAAATATCCTGCTTTCCCCCCACCACACATACAGACACCCTTGCAGTTTTATTTCATCACAAATTTCAGGGGGAAAAGTTTCCTTACCTTTTTTCTTTTCTGTTTATGGGTCTATCGAAATATAATCAAACATGGCAATTCCAGCACCATACTGTACATTCCGTCACAGACACATGTTCTACATCAGCTTAGGAAATTCAGAAACTCTGGGTTTCTAAAAATGGTTAAAGAAACCACTCTCTTCCTGGGAGAAAGCAGGCTGCACTGTCCTCTAACAAATTCCAGTAGCATTTTGAAATATTTTTGCAAGTAATCAGTAGGTAGGTGAAATAAGACCTTATTCACCCTATCCCTCAGTAAGTTGCCATTACTTCTGAAGTCTGGAGACATGGCAATCTCTGCAGAATCGTTCAGAATATATGTCTAGCTATGAAAGAGAGATTAGGTGAGTAGCTGTGTTTAATAACTGTTTGCTTTATAGTAGGATCAGTTGGGAATGCAATCAACAGACACTAATGCTCTAAGTATCTTTTTTGCTGTGTATACGTGCATGCATTGCACTCTTTCATTGTGATACAAGAATGCCAAAGAGAAATCCAGTTCTTCTCTTTATTGGCACACTAATCCTTTGTGATCAGTTAACTGGGTGCAGTGAACAATTTTAGGTTTTTGATAACATGCTCTTTTCTTAACACACTAAAATAAATATTGTTTGGAAAAATAATTCCTTAGCAGTAGTGTTGTCTGTTGGATAAAGTATAGGGTGGGGAGCCACAAGACCTGGGTTTTTTCTAATCTTGGCTCTGAGAGTGGTTTATTTATGTGATGTGGGGCAAGTGACTGAAACACTCTGTGCCTCAGTTTCCCCACCTGCAAAAAGGGTATTAAGGCTTGATGTTTGTGAAGTGCTCTAAGATCTTTGCATGATGCTAGGCTGTTGCACAAATAATAATCACAGATGATATCACCTGCAGAAATGTGAGCAAGTCTCTACAAATAACAATACCCACCAATTCATAGGAAGGGCAAATATCTTGCATTGTGTTCTAGAGGTGGATGAGAGATCCATTTGCCTTTTATTTCACAATCTGCATCTTCAAGAACAGCCAGTTGGCCTACTCTCTTCCCTGGGCTCTTCAGGGGTGCCCAGCTGGCTTGCTCACTTGTTTGGTTTGGCGGCAAGTTAATAACACCATTCGCCCACTAAAACCAGGAAAGCATCATCTTGGAGCAACTTGCTGGAAGCAATTCAGAGAACACTCTGTATCATGTGGCTGCTGCTGCTTTCAGCGCTTTAAAACACTGTCTCTAGTTCAGTGTTTTGAATGGGCAAACCAATAACTCCTCTGAAGCCAGTGAAGGTTCTCTGGGGTAAAGTGATGTAAGTGAAAGCAGAGCCAGATGCCATGCTTCCAATGCACTCAGTTCATCACTTAGACACAATGTGGCACATAGAGATGCGTCAGTCACAGATATGGATGAACTAAAACCTTGTCTTGAAAAGTGAATTTAGGGCATTCTAGGAGTAAAAGCCTTTAAATTCCTGTTGAAATGGTTAATGTTACTGGCATTTTATTGTGATATTAATGAAGTCTTAGGGAGCCTGAAGCCTAGGTAGGGGTCTTTTTTTATTAAATCTAAATAAAACGAAATAAATAAATGTCACTGTGATACCAATGTATTCATTTCTTTATTTTCTGTTTTGTTATTATGTTTGAATTACTTTTGTTTTGTGAGATTTACAGTTGTTGAAATTAACATTTTAAAATAACCAGATTAACTTTTGACAATGCCTAAATTGTTGTGCATGTAGAGTATACAACATCAAGACATTAGGAATGAAGGAGATGCTCAGATTTCACAACTATTTGTTTCTCAGTCTTAAATGTACACTTATGCTCAGTAAGTTTCCTGTTTACAATGTCACTGAAAAATGAAAAACATGTGAATAATTAAAATATTATGTGAAAAAATAAAACATGTGAAAAAATATTAGTAGCTAGGAATATTATTCCTCTTCTAGCTGGTATACTTGAAAGCAGAATATTGACTCCAGTAGAATTGCTTCAGATTTGCATCATGGTGATTGACTGCAGATTTTGGGCCAATATGTGCAGCCAACTCACTATCATAAATACCTAGCATCACACAAAGAATCTTATGTAGCAACATACTGTATGTTCATGCCACAAAAAATATTTATACAACGCAGTTTAAAATTTGCCAGAAATAAAGTATTTCCAGATGTATACCCTCATAGATTTCCGGTCAGTTGCTTCACAGTTCTTTATCGGAGAACATAGGCTACATTATAAAAAACAGAACCAGTTTTATACTCATTGCAAAATCCATTGTGTTGACTCATGCCATCATTTGTCAGAAGAGTGATGGAGCAGCTATTTTATGAACCTTACACGATTCCTTCAGATTTATTTGCTGAGTAGTTTTGCAAGAAAATAAATAACATTTTTAAGCAATTGTCATTTCCATTTATTCAATTTCTGCACTTGATAAATCACTTTATCCATCAAGAAATAATGCCCCATTTTCACAACTGAGTAGTCGCCTTACACCTTCCAGATGATGCAGGTGAGGGACAGGGAAATCTCTTGCCCCAAAAGTTTGACTACCTCCCACCTCACAAGATGGTGTATTTCAAGCAACTGCCGATTGCCACACAGACTTTTCTTGAGCCTTTTCCCCATCCCCTGGCACCATAGCCAATGCACTCTAGCCACCCAAGAGGTGCTTTTAAAAGCATAGAGAAGGCACCTGCTCTCTAGATGTTTTTCCTTTCAACCCTGACATTATCAACTCATCTCTTCACAATGTGTCATTCATGGAAGACCCTGGGGACACACTGGAGGCAGCATCACCACTCTTGTGCCCAGCTTTCCAGTGATAGACTATGGCAGGGAATACACACCACACCAGGGCAGAGAGAACCACACATCCCAGGGCACTTCACTGCCCAGTACTTTGCTCAGGTCCCCTTCTTGGAAGCTATTCCTTCACTGATACAAGGGACCAAAGGCCAAGGAAACTTCCAGAAGCTAGCTGGGCACGTCCTATTCTGTTTGGTTCTCTGACACCATCCTGCTTATGCTCTGTTGCCTCAGGTCATGGTACCTGAGCCTCCCTCTGAAAAACCTGAGGTAAGTAGCTACTCCTGCCTAAGTAGTTACCAGCTATCCTGCCATTGACAAGTCAGCTGAATAAGTATGGTCAGTGTAGAGAAAGCTCTCCAATTTCAGAGCAAAGCAGCCTGCTGAATCCTGTGAATGGAGAGGGTTCCCCTGTAGAAGGAGAGTTAGTCCTACTGGTATGGGAAGGGCAGTCAGTGAGCAAAGTAGTCAAGTTTTACTGGCCATTTTCAGTGAATCAGTGCTCAAGCACCAGGAAAGAAAGCACCTTAGACATGGACAGCCTGGTTACGCCAAACCTCAGGTATGCTTGAGTACAGTCCCCATATCAAAGAAACTATTTCAGAGCCAAAAGGGTTCCAAACTGGGGGAGGAGGAATGTATCCCTCATGTAGTCCAGTGGGAGCTGGCATGTTAGGCCAGGCCAGGCCAGAAATCAGTAGAAGACAGGAAGACCCTCTTGCTTCTATAGGCCTTATATAGATATTTCCTCCATTAGACAAAATGATTTAAAAACTTTTTAAGATGCAGCTTTTCAGTCCTTAGTTCTTGGTGTGCTGGGAAACACATTTATGTTCCAGCTCCTTTTGGACAGAGAAAAATCTTTCTTTGTCCTGTTTCCGCTGATGGAAATTAAATGTTTATAATTAGCAGATTTTTCTGATGTGCTTCTTTGACTGCCATCTCTCCCTGTGTGTTTTGGCAGATGTCCCTGTGCTGGTATTTGTGCATGTGTCTGTTTCAAACTCAGCAGTTGGTTGAGATGAGGTCTTTAATGGAGGGAGAGAATATTCAAACATTTCTATCTCCATATTAGAAGTACAGGAGAGTCCCTAGTTGTGAAAACAAGGGGCCAAATTTCCCCCCGCAATACAACCCCTTTCCTCTGTCTGCCAGCACAAAGAACCTTTAGAGCCAGGGACTTCAGCCAACTGGGGATTCCCCCAACTGGAGGAGTCCCTGAATGACATAGAGCTGATGTAGCTGGCTTAGGGTGACCAGACAGCAAGTGTGAAAAATCGAGATGGGGGTGGGGGGTTAATAGGAGCCAATATAAGAAAAAGCCCCAAATATTGGGACTGTCCCTATAAAATCAGGACATCACCCTAAGCTGGCTCCTCTTTTCCCTTTGGCTCTAGAGACATGGCCAGGAGATAAGGCAAGTCTAGAAAGCTGCTGTGGTCCAGCAATCCACAGCTGGGATAGTAGCTCCTTTTAAGGTTTGTTAGGAAAACAGTTTGTATGAGCTTCATTTAACCTGTTACTGCAGTTTTGGAACTAAACCTCATAATATCAGTGCTGCTCACCAGCGGTTTGAGTTCTGGCAAAAAAGACCCTCTCATCTGTCTTTTAAAGAAGCGTGGGCCCCAACCCACCATTCAGTGATTAACCCTCTGTGGCCTCATATCCATTTAAAAGGGAGGAAATTCCCAGCGATGTAGTGTCACTAGAGATCATTGGAGCCTAGTGGGTCACCCAAAAAAAAAAAAAAAAAAAAGCACTGGAGAGAGGCTGAAAGTAGTAAAGAAGTTGCTGCTGGAGGGAAGCTATGGCAGGCGGTAGTGGCCAGAGCACAGCTGGCAAGAACGGAGGAGTATCAAAACCTCCCCAAATCCTACCTTCTGAAGAGTTGCAACTTCAGCTGCTTTTGTTGAGAGAAAAGAAACACCCTGTTTTTAATAGATCCACCCAGACTGGGTGTTTGCTGCCACAAAACATAAGAAAGAAGGGACTCTACTAGATCTTAACCCTTCAAAGCTCAATGCTCACCAGGTGCTATTTATAAACTCACAGCTCTAGTTTTTATCAGGTGGAAGCACTGACCCTTATGATTTCATTTTACAAGTAATAAATTATGGGGCAATTGGATCATTCATACTGTGAATTTTTTATTACTGTCCTAGGATCTGGACCATGTTCAGATGCATCTGGAAGAAGTGAGGTTCTTTGATTTATTTGGATACAGTGAGGAAGCAGGAACATGGCAGTGTTTCATGTGCAATAATCCGGAAAAGGCAACAGGTAAGGGATCTTCATTCACTACTTCCATGCAACAAGTAGTAGGGTTCCGTTTCTGGCAGACTACGTTACCTGGCTGGATAATGCAGTGTAGACTTCAAGTCTCCAAAAGTAACATGATTCCTACATCTTATGTAGCAGTAACAACAGAGGAGAAGATCTAGCCATGGCATTGTTGGACTTTTCTATACAGGGACACTCAGGAAAGTTTAGTCAGATCCTTGGATGATGAAGTTGCAGTTACCTAAAGACCACCTACTCCTGAATGAAATTATGGGGAGTGGGCATAACATAATTTAATTTATGTGCATTGACTTCACACTTTTGATTATTCACCTTAACTTTTCTGCATGTCCCTGTGTAGACATGGCCTATGAGAGGGAGGCTGTTAGAAGGGAAATACTGCAGCAAACTCTGAAGAAGAGGGCAGACAAGTTCTCCCTTTTAATTGGAGCTCATCAGCAAAGTTCTTCCCTTCCCTTATCTCTCTTTCCAATATTTCTGAAGAGACACAGGATTAAATTTGAACTTTATTAGCTGTGTGTTGGAAGTGGGGTTGTAAACCCAGAGTGAATGTGGACATGTATACTGACCTGTCCTACAGTCACCTTGTGCAGCAGGAGTAATCTGCAGACATGGAGTGGCCAGATACGGGAATATGAATGTAAAAGTCCATGCTGGCCCAGGCCACAGGTTCCAGCTGAGAATGTCCTTGCTGCAGGTGTTTAGGGAGCCTAGAAGGGATGCAACAGTTGCCCTTCAATTGATGTCTCTTTGTATGAGTACACATCCCTGGAAGAAGTGGCTTAAATTTGACTCAGAATTATTAGTTTTAATGTGATCAAATTCCTGGCACACTTTTTCTGGGAACAGGCTGTTTAACAATTCAGTGATGAAAATGTTTGTACAGGTAAAAAATATAGGTGTGTCAAATTGCCTACTATATTTGGTATCATTATAAGTAGAGCTGGTAGCACTGCCTGTTACTAAGGTCGCCTGACATTTCCCATTCTAACACCGTTTTGCAATCATTGTGAACATCTGCCCAAATTTGGCCAAGTTATAAGCCTTTGAAAAATCACAGTTCACACATGCTCAGTAGAGACTTCTTCAATTGTAGCAGGTAAAATATCCAAACTTGCTCACCTCACTGAGCAAGTTTGAGCCTCACATAGATCCTAGTGCTGACCTAACTGCGTATGTGCCATCACCACAAAGTGACAGAGCCTGCTCCATCCCCTTACTGCTCCGAGCATCCCCCGCGGCTCTGGCAGAGCCTCAGTCCCCCCCTCCCCCCTGGCCGTGCAAGGAGCCGCCCCGCCAGCGGTCCATGCAGCCGGAGCTGCCTCCCACTCCTGTCCCTGCGGAGCCGCTGCCCAGGGGGAGGATCCCGGCACAGGGGAAAGTTTCTCAGCGCGCAGCGGCAGCTCCCGGGAGCCCGAGCTCCACCCCCCCGGGAAGGGCCCGCACTGCAGCGCCTCCCACAGCCGCCCGGCCTGAGCTGCTGCAGCCTCACTGGGTCCAACTGGGAGTGGGGTGGAGGCCCCCCTGAGCTCGGGGGCAGGCCCAGAGCCTGAAGCAACTTCCTGCCCTCCCCTGCTCCAGCTGCTGCTGTGCAGGGGAAGCGCACGGGCTGGAGAGCGGCGGGAGCCAGGAAAGTTGGAGCCTGGGGAGGAGGCTGTTGTTTCGGGTGGCTGGGAGGGAGGGGAAAGGAAGGGGAATGTGGCGTGCTAAGGGGAGGAGGCGGGGTCGGGGCGGGGATTTGGGGAAGGGGTCCAATGGGGCAGGGAGGGGGCAGAGTTGGGGCAGGGACTTTGGGGAAGGGGTTGGAATGGGGGCGGGGAAGGGGCGGAGTTGGGGCAGGGCCAGTGGGCCCTAGAGTGTCCTCTTTTTTCAATGTTCAAATATGGTAACCCCGACTCAGATTAATAAATTGAGAGTGTGACAAAATAAGGACCATATTTTAGCAACAATAAGAGGCACTTAAGAGTCTGAATTCAGAGTACTTGAACAGATCACTAACATCTTGAGTGCAAAAATGTTACATTGTGCCTGGCTCTGAGAGTCTTTAGGAAGAAATGCCTGAAAGTAAGGATATGAAGTGTTTCTTTAGAACTTTTGAAGCAAATAGGTTGGCATATTAGGTTTCTCTTTTTGTTGTTGTTTAAAAGTAGATAATTCTCAGGCAGAGGAAATAGACTGGTAAAAATTCAAACACTACCAGATGTAGGTTTGAACATAGTGAATCAAAATGTTTGACATTAGAATCCTCACTGTGTTCAAGTTTTTCTTTGCTCATTTCCTGCTGCCATAAATACAACATGCAAAGGCATTAGCTATAGAACTCAAAAGTATTATTTTATAGATTGCTGGAATCTCAGTCCTGGAAATGGAGCAGTTCTAAACTATTAACCCGCAAATGCTTAATACAACATTACATACAAATCAGCTAATACAACATTATGATTTAAATAAAATTTTACATGCACAACATGCATGAAATTCAAATTCTATGTATCTTGAGACGTTAAATACACAACACTCAAGGATTTTAAAATAATGATACCCACAACAGTTATAGCACAGCCCCCTAGTACATATGTAGTTTTTTCTATGAATATTCTATATATAGATGGTATTAATTCGAATGCCCTAATATATGGTTTATAACAATAATCAAGACAATCATTTGCACTTCTATGGTATCTTTCATCTCAGGATTTCACAGTACTGATGGACATTAGATATTTAAGTCTTGCAATGCCCTTCCAAGGTAGGTATTCTTCTCTTTTTTACAGAAGGGGGGTGGGTAGAAGAGAAGCCAAGCCCCAGAGAGATGAAGTGACTTGTTCCAAGTCACAGAACGGGGAACAGAACTCAGATTTTTTTGTCATCTGGTTTATGTCTCAACCACTAGACCATGCATTCTCCCATACGAATGCATGTGTCCAAGCTGTGGTTGCTGTAGGAAGCATTCCCTGACTGTTGGGAATTAAAAGTCCTGAGATTTATTGCATTAACACATCTCTTTGCATCTCAGTTCCTTGTTTCTTTTGTAAAATAAAAAAATAGATTGTCACACATTCAGAATAAACATGCTTCTTTGGATGGAGCGTGTCAGTGCTTTTAGCATTACCTCTTCTTCCTTTCATACCTCTACTCTCTAGTTTGGCCCAGTGGGGCAAGCCAGGCAATTGACTTTTTACAAAAGAGAAATTTCTTTCTAAGAAGGTTTTAAAATATTTTAATGATAAAATTATGCAGAAAATTTACCTGTCCTACAGCTGCTTTGTGTGTGGAGAATACCTGATTATGATGTGTCCTGATATATTTAGCGGCTTCTTCCTTGTATTCTCAAAAGCTGATAAAGCCAAGGCCTGATATTGTTCCCATTTGCACTGGTTTTCCCTTGGTGTAACTCCACTGAGATCAGTGGAGTTACTTCAGATTTACACTGGTATAAGCGAGAAGTCTAAGGACATTCAGGAGCTGGACACTGGAGTTGATGGGAAAGAGATTAGGAATTAAAGGAATGATTTAGAAAAGATTCAAGACATTCCGTATTCTATACACTCATCTCATCTGGCAACCATGGAAACCCAAACCCTTTCCTCAAACCCTTCTATACTCTCAAGGAGGAGCAGCTATTCCATACTGCCTAGCAGTGTAATCCTCATTCTCAAATGTTCACTTTGCCTTATAAATTGCAGCTCTTCTTGCCATGTGGAGAGAGAGATTGCTTTGGAGACTTCCAGTCCTGAGAGAGCAACTCCATTTCCTTATTAACCACATTCAAATGAACAACTGATTTTTCTCAGGATAGATGGGGGCCTGTGAAAGTACTGAAATGTCCTGAGGGAACATGCCCTCGCACTGCTTATTATAGACTTTCTTACTTTATGAAAAGAGAAAAACAGTGATTGGGAAACTGGAATTAACAGCATAACCTCCCAGCTCCACAGGGTGGGATGCAGCCACCCGCAATGAGAGACAAGGAGGGACACTGGCCTTTGAGATGAGGCTACAGGGAAGAATATCATTTTCCTGCCATTACACACATACCTCCTTGTCCCTCCAAACTTTAAAATGTGCCCACTGTTTTGGGGTACCTAATGTAGACACCTGGGGCATGACTTTTCAGAGGTGCTGAGCACTCTCACCTCCTCTTAAGGCCTGTTGGTGTTACAGATGCTCAGCATTTCTGCAAATTATGTCTAGGGTGTTTCGAGTTGGCTAAAATCAGTGGCCACTTCTGGAAATTTTGGCCCAAATGTCTGCATTTTTTTTGCCATTTCCTTTTCCACTCTCGCATTTTTGCCACCCACATTTGTCTGTTCACTCTCTCCCTCCCTCACTCCTTCTTCCTCCATTAACTTTCTTTTTCTTCCACTCATTCCCTTCCTTTCTCTCCCTACCTCCTGTCCTTTAAGATGCCTCTCTTAACTCCTGTTAACTTCCAGCCTTCATTCCTAGTCCAGGGTCAAAGACACTATAATTGATATCACAGGACTCCATTGGATCCGGCCATTTTTTCTGTTAAGACGCTAGTCAGCCATCCCTCTGAAAAACACTATCTGGATCATTACCCCTATCTTTCTCTCCCAGCTAAAGATGTGAACTGTGGGTACCTTGGACAAATTTAACTCTTCGCTTGTCAGGCAAATATCAGGACTCTGTTTCTACTTGTGTAGAAAAGAAGTTCCCTAGAGCAGGAAAACCTTAATTAGATCGTGTCAAACTACTGATTATAAAGGATCTATGGGAGGTTTCTATCTGATGGTCTCCCTCTCATCCTGCATCTCTGCTGGGGTGTATAGATCCCACAAGGCAACGGCACCCAAGAGTTAATGAAGAGCGCACTCACTCTCTCAGCTGTGGCTAAATGGTTTGTTAGTGGTGGCTGCAATAAAAAGCTGCAAACAGACAGAGTAGGGTGACTGTCAGAGAGGCCGAACACCACAGTGGAGAAGCACTACAGTATCAGATGCAGGAAAGCTGCCTAGAGGGAGCACTTTGCTGGCAGAAAGATCAGGGAAGGTTGCCATACAGAAGATACCTGCAGGGGGTAGAGGTGGGAGGCAGCAAGAGACATATGCAAACAATCTTTGACTGCCCAGCCCAGGAAGACTGGGACTCAGAGGAGAGGGCAGGCCTGGGACCTGCACAGGACAGAGGGGGCAGAGACTGAATCCCCAGATTCAGAGTGGCGGTACTAACATAAGACTAGGACTTTACTTTTGTTCCTGCTTTAATTTCCCTTGTTTCTTATAATATAAGAATGGCCATACTGAATCAGACCAATGGTCCATGTAGCCCAGTATCCTGTCTTTCAACAGTGGCCTGTGCCAAATGCTTCAGAGGAAATTAACAGGGCAACTATTGAGTGATCCATTCTCTGTTGTCCAGTCCCAGCTTTTGGCAGTCCAAGATTTAGGGACATCCAGAGCATGGAGTTGCGTCCCTGACCATCTTGGTTAATGGCCATTGACGGATCTATCCTTCATGGATTTATCTAATTCTTTTTTTAACCCAGATACACTTTTGGACTTCACAGCATCCCCTGATAGGTTCCACTGGTTGACTGTGCATTGCTATTAAATTCATTGGGTGACCCCTGGTTCGTGTGTTATGTGAAAGGGTAAATAACGTTTCCTTGTTACTTTCTCCACACCAGTCATGATTTTATTGACCTCTATCATCTCCCCCTTTAGTCATCTCTTCTCTAAGGTGAACAGTGCCAGTCTTCTTAGTCCCTCCTCATGAGAAAGCCATTCTATACCCCTGATCCTTTTTGTTGCCCTTCTCTGGACTTTTTTCCAGTTCTAATATATCTTTTTTGAGATGAGGCAACCAAAACTGCATGCAGTATTTAAGATGTTGGCATATCATGGGTTTATGTAGTGGCATTATGATATTTTCTGTTTTATTATCTATCACTTTCCTAATGGTTTCTAACATTCTGTTACGTTTTTTTGACTGCTGCTGCAAATTGAGCAGATGTTTTCAGAGAACTCTCCACAGTGACTCCAAGTGATAACAGCTTTCCTGAGTGATAACAGCTAATTTAGACCTCATCGTTTTGTATGTATAGTTGGGATTATGTTTTCCAGTGTGCATTGCTTTGCATTTATCAACTGAATTTCATCTATTTTGTTGTCGAGTCACCCAGTTCTGTGAAATCCCTTTGTAACTCTTCACAATCTGCTCTGGACTTAACTATCTTGAATAATTTAGTATAGTGTGCAAACTTTGCCACCTGTTTCCCCCCTTTTCCATTTATGAATATGCTGAACAGCACCAGTTGCATTATAGATCCCTGGGGGACACTGCTATTTACCTCTCTCCATTCTGAAAACTGTTTATTTAGTCCTACCCTTTGTTTCCTGTCTTTTAACCAGTTACATATCTATGCGAGGACCTTCCCTCATATCCCATTACTGCCTACTTTGTTTGAGAGCCTTTGGTGAGGGACTGTGTCAATGCCATTCTGAAAGTCCAAATACATTATGTCAAGTGCATCACCCTTGTCCACGTGTTTGCTGACCCTCTTAAAATTCTAACAGATTGGTGAGGCATGATTTCCCTTCATAAAAGCCATGTTGATTCTTCTCCAACATATTATGTTCATCTATGTGTCTGATAATTCTGTTCTTTACTATAATTTCAACCAATTTGCCTGGTACTGAAGTTAGGCTTATGAACCTGTAATTGCCAGGATTGCCTCTGGAGCCTTTTAAAAAAATCAGTGTTACATTAGCAGTTCTATGGCATGTCTCTGTCAAACAGTGTGCTCCTCCACATCTGTCAGCTTACCCCAAGCCCTTAGTTTAAAAACTCTCTACAACCTTTTTAATTTTATGTGCCAGCAATCTGGTTCCATTTTGGTTTAGGTGGAGCCCATCCTTCCTGTATAGCCACCTCCTTTCCCAAAAGGTTCCCCAGTTCTTAATAAACCTAAATCCCTCCTCCGAAAACCATTGTCTCATCCATGAATTGAGACCAAACAGTTCTGCCTGCCTAACTGGCCCTTCACATGGAATGTTACCATGGAGGTTCTAATCTTTCTATTCCACATAGAGGCAAATATGTTGCAGCTCTTTTACATGCTGATCTGTGCTTTAATTAATTGTTTAGTGTCATATTTTCCATTGTTGTTTGCTGTGTTCTGGTTCTGGCTCTGTAGGTAGCAGTATGTGAACATCCAAAGGTTTGGAAGATCACCCACTTTTGATTAGCCTCCAAATGCTTGATTCTTTACCTGAACTTTCAGAGGTTCCTTCCCCTACCTTTTCAAGACTATATAAAAGTCTTCCAGCTCTCAATCCCTCCCATGTCTCCTTTCTGCTTGTGAGACTCCAGTTGACCCTCTGATATCTTCTCCAACTATCCCCTCTATTTTTTGAAGATCTTGTTGAGAAACCCAACAACTCTGTTGGCCATCTCCATTGGAACCAGTTGTAAATGCATTCAAATACCAAATACTTTAGGGCTGCATTTCCCAGAGGGCATTTCACATCTCAGGTCTTATCAGGCTTTATTTCAGCAGCATCTACCTTCACTAAAGACTTGATCAAAGCACATACAAGCGATGGAAAGACTCTCATTGATTTCCATGGGCTCTGAGATCACACTGTGTTGTACTGGCAGAGAGAAGTAGCATTGTGTATTTTTCCAGTCGTCGTAACCTTTCCTTTCCTTGATTTACAGACTATGATTAAATGTCAACAGCATCCATTAAGTCTAGATTTACCCCCTTGTTTTGCTCCATTGCTGCCACATTGCCTCATCTGTTCTGCCATATCCCCTTCCCGACGACCGCATACCCCATGCCACACCCACCTCTGCCTGGCTTAGGCGTATGCGGTGGTCAGGAAGGGGATATGGCAGAACAGATGAGGCAATGTGGTAGCTCTGCTATGTCTATGCTCCACTTGTTTGTGGTTCCGTAGGAACCTTATGCCGCTTGTATGAGTTAGAGCCATCCTCGGCTGCTCACTTCCATGCAGGCCAGCCAGCCCTAGATCCAGGAGCGATAACTGACTTGAATACCCTCTCACCACCACCCACCACCCCGGCTCCAGGAAGGCTTGAGAATTTAGCCCTTGGTTTATAGCTCTGGTAGATCACAAGATATTGAAATTTAAATGGAGATATGTTTTATGGAAAAGCTACGTTAAGAATTCTAGAGGCTTATAAAATGTAGTAGCTATAATTTTGCTCTGCCTCTGAGACCTGTACCATTGAATTCATGGTGCTAGAGGAGCTTGGTTTTACAAGGAAGGATATAAAGAAGTAACAATTTAAAAAAAAACTCACCCTCTTTAAAGTTTTTAAAATATATTTTCTGTAAAATATGCAGCCTATACAGAAGAAATGATGTGGTGTGGTGTAAAGGGCACTCATTTGGGATGTGCTGCCCAACCTGTGACTTGTCCCATGTGCATAACATGGTCATCTATGTCACTGAGGCTTTCATACCATGCCACGCCATTGTCCAAAAAAACACAGTCAAAGAGCTATTGGAGCTTCCGTGGGCTTGGTCCAAGGTCTGTGGAAGTTAAGGGAGTCTTCCCTGGACTTCCTGTTGTTTTGGATGAGGCCCCGTAGGATGGTCTCCTAATATTCACAACCCTATCTTCTTCCCAAAAGTAATTATATTAGTCTGGAACTGGCCTTCTCTGAGTTCAATGGCAAGTTTATTGTAACTTACATACCTTTTTTAGTATTAATATTGGGTTTTGCTACAATTTTTCTATGTTCTACATTGGATACCATTTTGCAAGATGCTGCTTATCCTCAAGATTTAAAAAGGATTATGCCTTTACGCCTGGATCCTGTCTTAGGCCACCAGATCAGTGACACTCTTCAGAGGCAGCCAACGTGGTTTTTAGAAGCCTCATAATCTTTGATAGTAAGATTATGAGGAGAGGCACAACAGTTCTTAGGCAACATGGAGGATGGCCCCAAGTGGTGAATATCTGAGTAAGTTTGTATATTTCACATGCATTCTTTTCACTGGAAAGCTTTCATTAGGCAACCAAGCTTTTGCATGGGTGCTATTAAATAATCATAAACTGTCCCTACAATTTCCCCCTCTGCCAGGGGGAGGAGGATTCCCACAGTCCTGAAATTCACAGCAAAAATCTGTGTTTCTTTCAATGTTCAGTGTCCAGTTGGTCTCATAACTGAAAAAACAAAGTTAAATTCTTTGAAATGTGTTTGTACAGCCCCAATTATGAGTCATTAAAGTGTGAGTAAATACAGTATATGCCTGTTCTTACAAAAAGCTGGCTCTTAACAGCCCAGTTTCAACATAACCCTCTGTATTAACAGTTGGCTTCTCAAGATCTTGCACAAAAAAACATTCAGTAAAAACCACTTGATAGCCTAGGAGGGAATTGAAGTACATTCCAGATTCTGGAAGCTTACAAAGAAATTGTAGTAATCCCTGTGGGCTTCAAAAGAGACACAGTGCCCATGGGCAATGATTCGGGTAAAACTGGGGCATTTTATCAATTTCTCTCAAAAAAGCAATTCACTCAGCCTATTAACTCTCTTGAATGCATTTATCTTTAGCTAGCAGTGAAGATTATCTAAACATTGAAATAGCCAAGCTATAATGCTTGTCTGAAAGCTATAGAAAGTGGCATTCAGAAATGTGTCTTTTCCAGGTTTTCAACAAAAGCATGAGCAATGATAGAATGTGAATACATATTCCCATGGGTTAGCTGCAGTTATCTTCTTCCACTTACCACCAACACATTCCAGAGCACTCTTTTAAGTTTAGTGGAGTTTATTATTGGTCATGATGGGGTAGAATTTTGTAAGCATCTTCATATTTTACTGTTACAAAATTTGAGTTTTATTATTTTGTTTTTATCTCATTTGATTTTCTATATATATTCTCTATATATTAATCTTGATATTCATTATTTTCACTCAGTCCCCAAAACTACTGAAAGCACAATGAACTGCAGTTCTGTAACGCAAAAGATGTTTAATGCAATTACTGGATGGGGGAAGGGAAGGAATTCTGGTGGAGGTACATTCAGGAATAGCAGTCAGGCTTAAATTGACTTGGAAAAGTTCTCTATAATATTCAGGTCCTTTGGAGGCAACTGATGTTCTAGGCAAAATAATTTTCCATTTGGGTTTGGGAAACATTTTCAGCATTGTTGTGGGCTTTCCAGAGTCAGAGGCTGTGAAATTTTTTTCAGTAAATGTTTAAATATTTAAGTATCTTGAATCCATTGTGTGTAAACACTAGGTTTTAGAACAAAAGGTCACATATATTAAACCGTTCACATCATGATATTACTAGGGTGACCAGATAGCAACTGTGAAAAAACGGGACGGGGGGTAGGGGTAATAGGTGCCTATATAAGAAAAAGTTCCAAAAAAACAGGATTGTCCCTATAAAAACGGGACATCTGGTCACCCTAGATCAGGGGTAGGCAACCTATGGCATGCGTGCCAAACACGGCACGCGAGCTGATTTTCACTGGCACTCACACTGCCCGGATCCTGGCCACCAGTCCGGGGGGCTCTGCATTTTAATTTAATTTTAAATGAAGCTTCTTAAACATTTTAAAAACCTTATTTACTTTACATACAACAATAGTTTAGTTATATATTATAGACCTATAGAAAGAGACCTTCTAAAAACATTAAAATGTTACTGGCACGCAAAACCTTAAATTAGAGTGAATAAATGAAGACTCGGCACACCACTACTGAAAGGTTGCCGACCCCTGCCCTAGATATTACCATAAATATAGATTTTAGGGCCAAAAGGGCCAGAAGAATAATGATCATCTGGTCCAATCTCCTGCATAACACAGGCGATACACCCTCGCCCCATAATTTCTGCATCAAGCCCTTGACTTCTGTTTGAGCTATAGCATATTTTATAAAGAAACCAGTCCTGATTTAAAGGGTTCAAGTGATGGATAATCCACCACATGTCTAACCAAGTTGTTCCAATGGTCAATTACCCTCATTGTGCCTTATTTCTAGTCTGAATTTGTCTAGCTTCAGCTTCCAACCACTGGATCTTGTTATGCTTTCTTCTGCCAGAGTAAGTCATCTACTATCAGAAATCACTTCCTCACGTAGGTGTGCGTAGAATGTGATCAAGTTGCTTATTAACCTTCTCTTGGATCAACTAAATAAATTCTGCTACTGATGGGTCAAGTCCTGAAGTTTTTACACTGTAGAGTATGTACTCAATCTGAGCTCCCTTGCACCACTGGTGTCATTCCATGGACTTCAACAGTCAGTCCTGATTTGCACCAGTGTAAACAAAAGGAGATTTAGACATTCATTGGGCATTCTGCTGGAGTAAACACTGAGTAAAAACAAAATTAGGACTTCAGGATTTGGCTCTAAAGTGACTGTGACATCATAAAAAGGAGATTTAGTTCATTAAGTGAACAAACTGTAGCAACAAGCGGGTTATGAGAAAGGTCCTTATGTCCTATAGATATTTAGGAAACTTAATTGCTAAGAAAATAAGAGAAAGGACTTTAAAAATATTTGGAATAATGCTTCATTGTTATCCTTTATGAATTCCCCTCTTTTAATCAGGGCCTCAGACATACTGGCATCTACTTCATTATGGTGTCTGCTGAAACTGGCATTAATGTAGCCAATGGATTTGTCTCTAGATGCATATGAGGACTGTGATTGTAGGATTGGTTCCAACTACCACATTCTTGAAGATGTATCTTCATTTCCAGTGTAAACCTGCTATTGAGAGACTTTATAATTTACCCATAAATATCCACTTTGGTCTGAAACTGCATATCAACTGTCTACCTACTAAAAAGACAAGGAGTACTTGTGGCACCTTAGAGACTAACAAATTTATTTCAGCATAAATAAATTTGTTAGTCTCTAAGTACTTGTTAGCCACAAGTACTCCTGTTCTTTTTGCGGATACAGACTAACACGGCTGCTGCTTTGAAACCTGTCTATCTACTGTTGATCTCACCAACATCATCATCTTGTGCCTGAATTTATTGCCCTTTGTGTCCTCTTAGTACTGGTCTACACTTAAAAATTAGATTGACCTAACTATGTTGCTCAGGGCTGTGAAAAACTTTGCACCCAGAGTACCATAGTTAGGTCAACCTAACATGCAGTGTAGACATGGCTAGGTCAATGGAAGAATTCTTCTGTCGACTTAGCTATTGCCTCTCAGAGAGGTGGATTAACTGCATTGACAAGAAAACCCCTTCTGTCAATGCAGGAAGCGTCAACACTACGGTGGCACAGATGCAAAACTGTAGCTGTGGCACAATAGCGGCTCTCCTGTAGACATACCCTGAGTTTGAGTTAGGACCTGTCCCTGCTACCACTGAAATCAATATCAGAACTACCATTGAGCTGAATGGGATCAGGAGTGGGCAGGTTTGTAAGAGCCTCTGAAAATCTATCAATGTGGCTAGGTATTTATACTGTGCTCATTGTGCTCTGTAAATCATTGTGTAGCTGTATGACACTCTATTAACTATATAACTATAGAAACAATTTGTTTTCCTTTCTTCCCTTTTTATTTAATACTCATCCACTAAACTTGGCTACTTGATGCTGCAGTTAAGTTTCTGATCCATATCATTGTGCCATGTGTTTTTCAATGTGGACACTTCATCATAGCATTTCTGACATCTTGTCTTGTCAGGTATCCTCTCTTCCCCCATTATTAAGCATGCCATGGATATTATTCTTTTCTAGACACCAAACTTCACGTTCTAATGGGGACACACTATCCTCCAGCAAAACATAACACAGCAGTTTGTGTGTCTCAAAATGATATAATCACAATCTAGAAGGTCAAAAGTTCTACAACAAAATGCCTATGATGAGACATCAATGGCAATGACATATTCCTTTATTTTATCATGTTGCAGGCTACCCTACCTTTTCAAGGGCCAGGGAGCTTGCAGGCCTGCCGGCCCTGTACTTTTATCAGCTGGGAAGGGATTAAGTGTTTTCTATAAAGAGCTGAGAAAGCTCAGTTGGAAGGAGGGAGACTGGCTCCTGCAGTGAACCCTGAATTGGGAGGGACAGAGAGGCAAAGAGGAAAAGCCTCTGGGAGCTGTAGCCCAAGGTGGGTAGAGGAGCTGTTTTTGTGTTTGATGTTTTGCCTAGATTTTACATTTGGAGAATAAAACTGGGCCCGATGCAGACTCTGAGCACGGCACTGAGTCCTTCCTGGGTTCGAGAGGCACAGGCCAGCAGCCTACCTGTGGTGGAATGTGCGGGCAGGCTATCAGCCCCTGGAACTGAGGGGAAACTGAGGCAGCAGCTAGCCAGAAACGAGATGGGGCAAGGTGACCCTGCAATTTAGAAAAGTTCACCTAGTTGTACAAAAACCGATAAACCACAAAAACATATTAACCAGAAGAACTGATGTCTACTAACAGTAATTAAAAACTCCCCATCTCCTCTCAGTACCTCCTCAACCCCAACCTGTCTCCTCTGGAAAAGCCTGAAAGAATAGACAGGTTTTGCAACATAGCCTAATGGTAAACTAATGTCCTCTCGAATCCCAGGAGAAGTAAATTCAAGGGATAGTAGTTCTGGGAGACCTCAGCTAAGATCGGGGACCCATTGTGCTTGGTACTGAACATAGACAGCCAAAATAGACAAAACAGACAAAAATTGGGGAAAATAACAGATAAGGCACTGACAGATTAAGTAACTTTCCCGAAGACACAGGATGTCTGTGGTCGAGGGAAGACTGAACTTCGCTCTCCTGGTTCCAATCCAGTGCCTTTACCACAAAACCATCTTTCCTGTCAGCCCCTAAAGAGGAATAAATCTAAGGATTGTCATCTTGAACATCCCAGCTAATCTCAACTGCTGGTTTGTAGTATAAAGAGAGAGATGATATTCAGGGCTCTAAAATATGTAGGGCTCAAGCCATAAAGAGATTTATAGCTCAAAACTAGCACTTTGAATGTCACCCAGACACCAGGTGGAACCCAGTGCAGTCAATGGAGCATGGGTGCAGCATGTGCCTAGCTGGAACCACTGGTAAGGTAGTAGACAGTCACGTTCTGGACTGGATGACATTTCCAAGGGTATCCTTATATTAATCCATTCTGGATGACAAGGATATAGATAATGATGGTGGGTTCAAGAAGAAAAGTCATAACCTCCTTGCCAAGCAAAGATGAAAAAGCACTCAAGTCTATTGCTGTTATCTGGGTATCAAGGAGAAACTGAGAGTGCATGGCCCTTTCCTCTGGCCACCTCTCTTATGCTGGGAGCCAGGAGGAAGGGTTGGGAAGGAGCAGGCACCATTGCCCTAAGCCATGGGAAGATTCCCGCGTGTCACACAAATCTTCCGCCAGGCACATCAAGGGGTCTGGTTGTGCATTGTACTGGGACATGGGCATAAAGCAGACTTCATGGACTACAGAGTCAGGCCCGTAGTCTTTGCTGTGTCCTCTGGTTGTTTTCCCCCACCCAACCAGTATCACCAGATCCAGCTTCAATGAACTAGTTCTCATCTGAGCCACAGACTCAGGCTGAAATGCCCGTACTGTCTGGCTCTGAAGAAAGAGAGAGTGCCATCAGAATTTGAAGGGTTCCGGGTGAACAAATCATTTGCAATGGATGATTTATGTGACAAATACAACCTTTCCCTGCTCCGGGAACATCCAGGAGTGGATCATGATTTATGCCGATGTATTTACTGAGCAGTCTTTGACAATATTTGTATACAGAGTTTGAAAAATGTGAACATGGGCAGTTCTTGCCTCACTATTTAAGGGGTGGCTAGTTGTGATTGGTCAGATGAGTCGCATGGATGTTCCTTCATTTCCCTAGAAGTTTTTACCTTGAGTTAATTAATATCTAATTAACTCATCAAACTTAGCAAGTTTGTAAGGGTGAATATGGATTTAGTGATCCTCAGGGTAAAAAACAAACATTTGGAGCCTGGATCAAATGTGTGGCCAGTGTCCACACCAGTCTTTACAAATATGTTTGGTGAAGGAGTGTGCATGTTCTCTTACAGCAAAAACTCAGACCTGTGCATTTAAAATTCAGTTTCCACCAGTATTTACATCTGCAGATCTGACATTGCTTTCGTGAATGTTCAGGCCAGTAAAACTGAACTGCATGTGGATGGAAAGTGAACATGAAAGCGGAGGGAAGGCTGAAAGCAGCTAGCATCAGTGAGATGAAAAGCAGGGAAGATATATAGGAAAAACCGTTCAGAGCTGCCCATTTGCAACAACCCACCATGCCTACATATTGTAAAGATCTCGCCACCCCTGGCTTTAATCACATCAACTCTTGATAATATTATGCATCTCCTTGATCCCATCCCACCTTGTATTGGATTCCACGCACAAACTGCAGATTCTTTCCACAATTACCCACACTGGTAAAAGCCAATCTCCTGAAAGTACTGCAGTTTTATAGCTGTACCCAAGCAAATGACAGCTGAGTTCATGTAAGTCACGGTTGGGCTGCATTTATTTCTCTCAGCTGCTAAAATGCATTTAGTTCTATGAAAAATTAGGAGTAATAGCTCACTTTTTCATTATCTCTCAAGAGATCTGTAGTACAAAAGTGAGTGCGTGTGTGCATCTGTAATAAAGTTAAGGGCTATTACAAAGGTGTAAATTAAAAAATGTGACACCATTAATCTAGAGAACTTCAGATGACCTGAGTGCAGAGGCAAACAAAGTTTTTCTGCATAAACATTTACATATATTTGCAATGACAAGGTTATGCAGCGAGGAGGAAAGGCTTTTTGTTTCACTTTGTCTTGTGTCAGGTCGTGTCTCACAACACATCAAATATGACATGAAAGAATTCAACATAACATGACCTGACACAAAGAGATGCAAAGTATAGTTGAGGAATGTGGAGCATTGGGGTGAGCAATGAGAAAGAAACAGTTTTAACCACAGAGACATACAGTTAGCTCTTCATGCGTGAGTAGAAATTTGGCACCCAGATTTTTGTTATTTGTGTCCTAAAATACTTTGCCTCATTATTTACTAAATAGGATAATCTGGAATGGATCATTTTTTTTTCACTGATGAAAGGAAGCCTAACATTTATCTTGTCAGTTTAAACTGAGAATGTACAAGGTTTAAAAAGAAGGTAGAAGGTTTTTATTCATACATTCACACACTATATAGAGTGTGCATATAATCCATATCTATGTACAGCTTAAAAGCACAGCTGTATCTTGCTTTGTGGAGGAAGAGTTTGGGGAAATAGTTGTTTGCTATTCACTTCCTTTAGAGCCTTTCATAAAGCAATTACAATAATACAACAAGAAAACACCACCTCACAGCAGCTGGAGTGCAAGGGGAGGGAACCCCCTCAGACAACATTCTTGGGCTAATTCTAAAGAATAACATTTTTAACGTTTTATTTGTCTTTCAGGAACCAGACAGTGAGTAGTAAATAGAGTTGTATAGATATAGAGTTATGCCTTCTCAGAAACTCCAAAGGATGTCCTCAGAGTTGCCATGTCTATTTTCTGTGGGCTAGATGGTGACTCTGACTATGCATCCATGCAAGGGAGCGTAGGGGAGTAAGAACTCCCCTGACACACCAACATGGGCTACCTAGACAATGGGTCCTTATACATACAAGTAAAAAGGGACCCTACACCCACTGACTCCCTCCCCCTCTCCCCACATCCTGGAGTAGGTGGGCAGGAAGGGGTGAGGAATGGGTTGAACGTTATCTTTTTCTCCATAAACACTGGCCAGTGGTCATCTAAACCAGTGTGGCAGAGCGGCAGTCATAACTTGCCACTGGTATAAGACAGCAGCAAATTATTGCTGTTTCCCCCTCCTCTACCCTGAGCAA
Source organism: Trachemys scripta elegans (assembly GCF_013100865.1). NCBI lineage: Eukaryota > Metazoa > Chordata > Testudines > Emydidae > Trachemys > Trachemys scripta. The sequence continues at coordinate 80,778,833 of NC_048306.1, read as the reverse complement.
GGGTGGCATCAGGGAAGGAACTGTGACTCTGAGGTGTGCCTGTGATGCACAGGCCCTACTGGGGCTGTTCCTGAGGTGATGCTGTTGAAACACCACCCTTCGCTCAGGGCTGTGCCTAGAGTCATAATGTAGCTAGGTGTGCTTTAGAATGGCAAGCAGTAACTCATTATAACACCCGGGCTAGCTGTTTTTTAAGTCGGGGTGGATTGTTCATTCATTCATTTGGTTTTTGTGTTAGAACGTTCCTCTTTGTGTGTCTACTGTCTGAAAGCCATGTCAAATCCTGCACATCTCCCATTGATATTCAGCCTGTTACAGTCAATGGACATATAACCTCTATGGACATTGTGGGCAGAGGGTGAAGGATATACATGGCCTTATAAATATAGGCACATTTATAAATGAGAATCTGAGGCATTTTGAAGCAAATAATAATCTTTAACGCCTATGCCGCGCTTTAAATCATCAACGTGATTTTTTTAAAATAGATAATGAAACCATTGTGATGGAGAGGAAACATATATTTCCCTCACTAGAAACTTTATATACCATATATACTCGTTCATTAGCCCGTTCGTTTATAAGCCAACCCTCCAAGATGGTTAGGTAAAAATAGCAAAAACTGTATGACACTTTCATAAGCTGACCCTATATTTCAGGGGTTGGAAAACTTTTGCTCCAGGCCCATCAAGGTAAGCTGCTGGCAGGTCGGGACGTTTTGTTTACTTGGAGCATCTGCAGGCACGCCACTTCCCGCAGCTCCCATTGGCTGGGAACAGCGAACCGCGGCTACAGGGAGCCGAGGGGCTCCATGCTTGCAGACGCTCCAGGTAAACAAAATGACAATGTATTAGATATTCAATGATTCCATAGAATTTAAAATCATCAAATTTTGGTGTAGACCCGTTTATAAGCCAAGCCCCGCTCTTTGATGCATCACTTTTTTACCAAAAATGTTCGGCTTATGAACGAGTATATACGGTATGTTCTTTCTTTCTTTCTTTGGTTGTTTCCCTTAAAAGTAATCTGGATTGACAACCATAACAAGTAGCCTTTTGTGCACACCATGTTCAATATAGAGGATGCACTGGTCTGGAAAACAGCTGAGCTGAAGATGGAGCAGCCAACGGCACCCCTCTTTTTATTGAATATACACTCTGTCTATTATTCCTGGAAGCATTATGGCACTTTACTCATATAATGCTATATTTATATAGAATATAAAAATAAGCTTGGGCAGGTGATTATACTGCTCCTCTCTGGCCTTAAAATCTATGCATCTATTAAAAAGACTTCACACGCTCTACCTTAATATTCAGCTTTATTTACTTCCCCTTAATGAGTTCCATTTGAGAGGTGAGAATGTGTCTGTTTTTTAAAAAAAATCTATACAAACCACCTTTCTGAAACTCTAAATCCTTGGTCATGAAATCATAAATCCACACTTAGCAGTGGAGTTGGAAGTAGTTAAGTGCCAAACTGTTATTGAGGGAGAAAGGTCAACATTGGATGTCCCGGGTCTGTCTTGTGTTGCATTGCTCCAGCAGCTGTGTTCCAGGCACTGGAATAATTGTATTATTTTAGGCAGATGTAAGTGATAGAAAATATCACATTACCAACATTGGTGCTGTGAGATTTGGCTGCACATAAGTAGGAGCAGGACCTAGGTAATTCTTGGTTTGTCCAAAGTGTGAGGATTATTTTTCACAGCATTTTATGTTAATATTAAATAACTTTGCGGCCTCCCTTATGGAAGGACCTAAAGAAGTTAATGATGATTAAACCAATAGGGTTCTTTTAAAAATGTAGAGCTAGGCTGTGACTTGAACTACATAAGCAGTAGAGGAAGTGAGTAGCAAACAACTCTTTCCCCAAACTCTTCCCCGCAAAGCAAGAAGACAGCAGGGAAGTAACTGTGATTCGGGTGTGTCTGAGTCACTCCTGACAGGTGTAGCTCATGTACCACCCTTTCACCAGGATTGTGCCTAATATCTTATTTTTGGATTGGGATTTTCTAAGGGACCTAAGGAAGATAGGAGCTAACTTCCAATGGGGTTTAGGTACCTAACTCCCTTAGGTCCCTTTGAAAATCCTAGTCCTGGCCTTTAATTGGCTCTGTGGAAATGACTCTAAAAAATAAAAATGATTTGAATTTAATAGTGAATGTTATCCTTTGTGTGGGTTTTCAATTCATCCTATAGAATTCTATAGCAGGAATATAAACCTAGAAAGTTGTTATCCTCTATCAGATTCCATGGGACTTTTCATAAGGCGTGATTGGGCCAGTGCAGGTAGCATTTCTCACTTCAGACTCCAAGCATTTTTAAACTGATCTTTTAAATACATGTTATGTGAAGATGTAATTTGCAGGGGAGTTAAATACTGTTGATGATACGATGACAGCGTTGAATAGGAGAAAACAGAGCATAGGTGTCATTTGGGGGAGAAGAGGGCAAAGATCAATCATACAGGGTCATGAGTTTGCTTTTGACATTCTGGGTGCATCTTGGTGGATTATTTGTTGGTTATTCTGTTAAACGTATGCTTCGTTGTACAAGATTATGAATATATTGTGAGGTTGGATAATAAGTTGGGTAGAAATAGGAAGTAGGGGGGATGACTATGCAGTAGTAAGAGTTAGGAGAAGAAAAAATGAAGGGGAGAGGGAACTGTATAGATCGTCCACTCTATGAGACCTACTATACAAAATGGATCCTTCATGAGTAGGGGACTACAACACCTTTCTTCAATCATGGCTGAATATTTTGAGGCAGAAGGGAAATGTGGTCTTGTGGTTTATACAGCAACATTGCAAAACTGATTTTTGGTTTGGAGGAAAAATTGTGCTTCCTTCTGAGATAAGAGAGAGGAAATGAATAACGTCCTCATTATATTTTTCCTCACTAGTTGTAAATCAAGATGGACAACCTCTGATTGAAGGCAAGCTGAAAGAAAAGCAAGTTAGATGGAAGTTTATCAAAAGATGGAAAACTCGCTATTTCACTCTCGCTGGCAATCAGCTTCTGTTTCGCAAAGGAAAATCTGTAAGTTAGAACATCACTTTGGTTTGCTCATTTCCCGCCCCAGCATTACCCTCTCCCTTGGGCTTTTCAAGACTATGATTATTCCATATTCCCCTCACACTACATAGCTAATTTCGGCCAATACTTTGTTGGCTAAGCTTGTGTATGCTGTAGGAGGGTTTATGCCTCTTCCTGTGGAGACAAAGGGTGGGATTTTCAAAGGCTCTCGGTTTTGGCCTGATGCTCTTCTTTTTGAAGTCAGTGGCAACAGTTAGGCAAATGCTGAACACTTTTGAAACTCCCACCCTGCATACTTAGGGTCCAGTTCTGCTCTCAGATAAAAAGATGCAACTTCCGTTAGCTACCTGTAACACAGGTAGATTGTGCCCACCAGCTCTTAAAATCTTTTCAGATTCCCTTAGTTGGTGACCTATGACTAAGAGAGCCTCCAAAGTGAAGGTTTAATTTAGTACCAGGCTATTGTGTCACTAATCCACCTATGCCTTAAGAAATTGCACTGAGTTGAAAAATAAAAATGCCTAAATGCCTTTCAGTCCTGGTTAGCAATTCTTAATTTTGTTGTTCAAGTAAATGTATGGATAAGCAACAGTGAAACTGAATTCTGCACAGGTAAAAAAGCAACCGTTTGCAAAAAGCCTGGAGTACAACAGCAAGGAAAGTATTAATTCCATCTTAGATTCTCAAAAGTGATCAGTGATTTTGGGTGCCAAACTTGACAGACTTTAAAGGGGTTTGATTTTCAGAGAACAGGTGCTCAGCACTTTCTAAAAATCAGGGCCCTCTAAGATTTTTCAAGCTGGGTACTCAAAACAAAATCACTATTGTCTTTAAAGAAAAAAAAAATCTTGGGCTACTTCTCTTGTTTAACTGAATAATCCATACTGACATTATAGCATTCTAATCATCACCAGAAAGGAAATACAAAGTATTGCTGAAAGTGGGATACTAATGCAAGAGTTCTCTGTTTCTCCCAATAAAGGGCTAACTTCTCACTTGTCCCAGTGTATAAATACAGAGTATCTATTCTGAAATTTCAGTGGATTTATACCAGAAGAAGTGAGAGAGAAATTTGGCCCAGTGTATGTAATACTGCAAAATTAATGTCAGTGCTTCTGATTTATTAGACACTCTGAGTGGAAAATTACTTTCTTCATCCCTTAGCAATTGGCATTACCAAATACTTTGCAAAATGGTCTTCTTTGTTTCCAGAGAGGTTCCAAGATAACGGAAGCCTCTTATCAGAGCCTGGCTGAAATTTTGACCCTAAAGCTTAATTTTGCTTCTAAAGAGCTTTTATTACCATCTATAAACAAAATCAAGCGCTCTAAACTCTAAAATGGCTGCTTAAGCCCCTTCCTTTCATGGAGGCAGTACAAAGTTGTGTCTGTGATGCACTTGTGCCTTTCTTGGGCAAATGCAGTCCATCAGAAAGGGGCTAATTCATAAAAGAACATCTCCCTGCACTTCTAGTGATTTCCTAATGTGCTGGTTGGGTTTTAAAGAAAAATTAATCTGTACTTTTATGACCAGTCTATTTTACTATTGCTTGATGTTCACTTTTTTAAATTTGCCAGAATAATTGTCAACTTCCTCACAAGTTGATTGGCCTATAAAAAAATTATTTGATGTATTGGAAGTTAATTAGATATCCTACACTAATAAAGCAACAGGCACATCAGAATGCCTCTAATTCCCATGGGATGTGATTATCGGATGAAAATCAAACCCCTAAGATTGTTTTACTGCTGCTCTCTTTTGTTAATGCAAGAAATGTATATTGTTTGGCAGGCAGAGGAAGGTGGCAGATCAGGTTGTTGAATGGCAGTTTCTTCTCAGCTGTATATTTCATACAGATTAATTTACTTCTTTTTAACTGGTAAAATCAAGAATTTTGAGCTGTTTTAACTGTTTGTAATGGTGATGCACAGTACTAGGCAGGTTTAAGGTACAGTAGCTGTATTCAGGCAAGCATATTTTTCAAGTATTTATGTTATATCCTGTTACTTTTATATGGTTGCTGAAATTAGAGCTAGCCAAAGGTACTGGATTGATATCCCTAGAGACTCGAGGCCTGTCTTTAACCTCAGCATGGGTATAGCATGAGAAATGGCATTGAAAGCTTCCCTGCACAGCCTCACCAGTGTGGCTCAACTCAGTTCTGGAAGGGCTATCTGTAGAGAGAGAATGGGTATTGCAGACTTTTATAGTTGTCCCCTGATTGCAAGGGTGTCTATAACAGTGATGGGCAAATAGAATAATTGGCTGACTAGCATGAGTGTTGGCCATATTTGGGAAGTTGGATATTTTGAAATGTCAAAGTATTTGACTGCATGCACTTGAAAGTGGGGCTGGAGTGGGAGACAGAGGTTACAAGGAATCGAATATATAAATTTCATGAGAGTGCTTCACGTAACTGATGTCTGAATCATAGAATATCAGTGTTGGAAGGGACCTCAGGAGGTCATCTATTCCAACCCCCTGCTCAAAGCAGGACCAATCCCCAACTAAATCATTCCAGCCAGGGCTTTGTCAAGCCTGACCTTAAAAACCTCTAAGGAAGGAGATTCCACCACTCCCTGGGTAACCCATTCCAGTGCTTTACCACCCTCCTAGTGAAAAAGGTTTTCCTAATATCCAACCTAAACCTCCCCCACCGCAACTTGAGACCATTACTCCTTGTTCTGTCCTCTGCTACCACTGAGAACAGTCTAGATCCATCCTCTTTTGAACCCCCTTTCAGGTAGTTGAAAGCAGCTATCAAATTCCCCCTCATTCTTCTCTTCTGCAGACTAAATAATCCCAGTTCCCTCAGCCTTTCCTCATAAGTCATGTGCTCCAGCCCCCTAATAATTTTTGTTGCCCTCTGCCGGACTCTCTTCAATTTTTCCATTTCCTTCTTATAGTGTGGGGCCCAAAACAGATGAGGCCTCACCAATGCCGAGTAGAGGGGAATGATCATGTCCCTCGATCTGTTGGCAATGCTCCTACTTATACAGCCCAAAATGCCGTTAGCCTTCTTGGCACCAAGGGCACACTGTTGACTCATATTCAGCTTCTCATCCAGTGTATCCTCTAGGTCCTTTTCTGCAGAACTGCTGCCTAGCCACTCGGTCCCTAGTCTTAAGCAGTGCCTGGGATTCTTCCGTCCTAAGTGCAGGATTCTGCACTTGTCCTTGTTGAACCTCATCAGATTTCTTTTGGCCCAATCCTCTAATTTGTCTAGGTCCCTCTGTATCCTATCCCTACTCTCCAGCATATCTACCACTCCTCCCAGTTTAGTGTCATCTGCAAACTTGCTGAGGGTGCAGTCCACGCCATCCTCCAGATCATTAATGAAGATATTGAACAAGACCGGCCCCAGGACCGACCCTTGGGGCAGTCTGCTAGATACCAGCTGCCAACTGGACATGGAGCCATTGATCACTACCTGTTGAGCCCGATGATCTAGCCAGCTTTCTATCCACCTTAAAGTGCATTCATCCAGCGCATACTTCTTTAACTTGCTGGCAAGAATACTGTGGGAGACCGTATCAAAAGCTTTGCTAAAGTCAAGGAATAACACGTCGTCCACTGCTTTCCCCTTTGAGAGTCTGAGTTAAGACTCTCAAATCCAGCTGGTGCAACCTCAGTGAAATGCATCATGAACCAAAGGGTTGGGGAGGGGGCAGTCTGGCTGTGCTATTGGTGTCCACCCTAAGAGGTAGGAGATCTCATGTCCCAAAGCTAGATCTGGCAGCGTATGACACTGTCTTGTATGTTATTCCCACAATGGGAACAACGAACAGATGGGAACAGCCTTATCCTGTTACTTAGCACTATGCATTTTGTGGAAAACACCGGTTTAGTTCCCACTGCTTGGAGATATGGGTGCAGTTTTAGTAATGCATGTTTGCATAGATGGTCTGCTCATGGAGAATGCATGCTACATAGCACCCATCAAACTGTAGTGCTGGGCCTGAGATTTTTAAAACAGAAATGAACATCAGCACTGGTGAAGTAGCTAATGAGCTGATAGACACAGGTGCGGTTGTGAGGACTGGCCTAAGTACATGATTTGACATGCTACCAATACCCAGCTTTATTCTGTCTTTTTTATTTTAGAAATCTTTTAGATTTGAATACAAAATCATTCCAAATCAAAATTTTAAAATAGGAGAAAATAAAGATTTTTGCTGGGCTTTTCACCACCCCACACAGTGAGGGTTCCAGTCCTGCATGCCCTCTGCACCTGTATGTCCAGGGAGTAAATGGGCCTTCCCAGATCAGATCATCAAGGTGATCTATGCATCAGTTTACAATAGAGTATATACTATTAAACAGTGCAGTCATAGGTAATGGCTAGTTAAGTCAGTTTTACGTATCCACGTCAGCTGTATGTGGTGTTTATTCTAGTTATTGGAACTGGAAAGTAGTTGTATCTGGTTTAGTACTAAAATCCTACCCCATCCCCCTTTCTCCTGAATTGTTAAACAAGGAGTAGTATTATGTGGATGTTCTCCCTTTACCTCACTGCAGATTTGAAAACATAAACCAGACACAGAAGACGTATTGTGAAATAGCCAGCTGGCTGTGCCTGGGTATTCCTGTAGGCCTGTCACTACCCTTTCCCCTTTAAAATTAACCATGCTAACAATATTTGCTCTGTGCAAGCAATTAGATGGCCAGTGGGTGAAAGGGAGGCAAAGGAAAGTCAGAATCTGAGGACAGATGCATTGCTCTCCACGTCCATGAAAACTACAGTGGGTCCCATACACACAAATCTGCCTGAGGTACTAAACGCCAACTCTCCTTAGCAGCCTGAGGTCACATCTAGTGTTAATGTGTAGCTTATAATAAGAACAAATGCTAGTTTGTGTAGATATGGGCTCGAACATCCAAGTTTGGATTTGAACTCCCACAAGGTTCATTGGTGTTCAGCTCCAGGGTTTTGTTTCAAGTCTATCACTGGTTTGCATCGCCTGGGACACCATGGAAAAATGGATGATTCATCTCCACAGCCTTTGGTCCCAGTGTGGTGCCTGAGTAAATTCCATGGATTCCCTCTGGTCTGATTTAAAGGGTCTACATTGAGGGTACAGCTATTCTGCCTGCCACTGCCCCCTGGCCATTCAGTGGGAATTAATGGTGCTCATCACAACATTAACCCCTGTGCACCAGCCTCTACCTGGCTAGAAGAAGGGATGAAGTTCAGGCAGTGGCAACACAGCTCCCGAGCGAGCCATGCTTGGGTGGATGAGGAACAGGCACTCCATGCTGATGCCACAACATCTCTTGGGTTGGGGACTGATTCCTTGTTAGAAGGCCACAATCCCTGCCTATTCCCTGAGCTCATAAATCCCTCATCCCTGAGAGGATGCTAGCTAGGAATCTCCATGCCTCCTGCAGGTTTTCCATCAGTTAGGAGAACTTACCTCTCCCTACCTTATTTTCCCCATTTATAAAATGGTGCTACTATTTCATTGACCTATTCATATGTATACAATGAACATATTCAGGGCTTTGTGAGCTGTACAATCCTTAAACATATTCACATAAATCTGTCCCCCCCCCCCCCAGTGTGTGGAAACAGTCAACCTTAATAAACTTATTAGGGATATTTATTTCCAACATTTTGCCAAAATATTTACAACACACAACCTCACAGTTATATGATTGAGAGATGAACCAATTAATGTTTGCAAAGTGCACTGAATGTATAAAGAACCATTGGCAGTCTCAGCAGAGCGAATGGCTGGATAGAGAGCTCAGCAACTGAATATTCATAGAGCCTTTGCTCCTCCTGGTCCCTCCAGGGCAGAAGGAGGCACATCCACAGGGCAGTGTAGGGAAGTGGGCACTGATGCTGTCTGGGTTATGAATTCATGGAGCACTTCAGTTTCCCTGTGTGTCCTTCAGGCACCTTTCACAACCATTAACATTGGGGGGTGGGGATTGGAAAGGGGCATAATCACAATCCTATATTGGGGGCAGATGTCAATCCTTTGCAAAAGAGTGGGAGTAACATATGCCAATGCTAAGGGAGGAAAGCTCATGGGTTACTGTGCAATCCTTGCACAAGTAGCCCTAATTGGATTAGTTATGTGACTGAGGCAGGATTATCTAAGGGAAAGTGGCACCCAAATCCTGTTGAAATTCAATGGGAGTTAGGTACTGAACTCCTTTAGGGTCCTTTGCAAATCCCAGCCTCAGTGCTCCCCAAAGTGAGTAAGGGTTGCACAGTCTAAAGCTACTTTGTAGGATCAACAAAAGTTTTCCCTCTGAACTGACCGTTGTGCTCCCTCCCCCACCTCTGTGTTTCAGAAAGATGATCCAGACGACTGCCCCATTGAACTCAGTAAGGTACAGAGTGTAAAAGTTGTGGCCAAGAAGCGCAGAGACCGCAGCCTTCCTCGGGCCTTTGAAATCTTCACCAACAATAAGACCTATGTTTTCAAGGCCAAAGACGAGAAGAATGCTGAAGAGTGGCTTCAGTGCATCAATGTAGCCGTAGCACAAGCTAAAGAAAGGGAAAGCAGAGAGGCAACCACGTATCTGTAAAACCGTCAGCCTAACACTGAGCTTTTGCATCTGCCTTTGAAATGCAAAGATACTTCATCCTGTTTATCACAGAACCAAACAAAGTGATAAGAAACAAACCTTATTTGTGGGAGTAGTCCCTGTGGATTCAGTGGTTTTGGCTACTGCAGGGAACGCTCAAGTGAGTAATGGCTGCAAGATCAGGCCCGTAGACAGTTACCATTGGCAACAAAGTAGCTCAAAGCAACTCATCTAATTGCTATAAAGTGAATATCTTTCCGACGGTGACTTTAGTTTACAGCTGATGTGGTGAAAGAGGCTCCTTTTGAACATACATGGAATTTACATAGCAAATTCTATATTTTGCAGCATATTTTATTGTTAGATGATATCGGTAGCAAATGATATTGAGAAACTAATCTGACAGACACTGGTACACAAAAGCTGCCCTGTAGCACTATTTTTCAGTATGTATATATTTACATTTTTCTCACTTTGTTACGTAAGCAGCTAATCTAGAATGTTAACCCCTGCAAAGTAAAGTGGTTTATGTAATAAAATCCAGCATTCCAAGCTATTTTTGCCTATCCTTTTAAGGTGACTTGATACAGGCTGAAGTGTATATATGTGATTATATCGTGATGGTGGTGGTGGTATCTCATTTTACCCTCTGCTAAAAGCAGCAAAAGAAAATCTCTTGCAGGTAGTAACATTTGCAGAGATTTCAAAGTCCAGACATTTCCAAAAAGGCCATTTTCATGGGGAAAAAAGTTTCAAATGAAACATTTTGAACTGCTTTAATCATTATTCTTTTAAAAGATTTGTGTCTTTGGTTTGATGAGAGAAAGAGTCCATAGTATATTTTCAAATGTTTCTTGCAAATGCAAAGGTATTACAAAGCCAGAAGTACATTCAGCTTTGCAACGGATCCTCTATTTTATATGGCTTCTAATAGGTCAATGTTTGGTCAGTTTGTTTAGGTTTCAAATCATAGGCATGGCCTGAGGCGAAATGGGTAAATGCTAAGGGTGCAATTCAAGCCATTATGATAAAGTAAGACTTAAGTGATTTCAATGTCAGAGATCAATATGCTAAGAGAAAAATTGAAGATAAGGTGAAAACACAGTGCTGTGTCAATTGAGAATATGAAGAACTGTAAGGCACTGAAGGATCAAACCAATGACCTGGAAAATAAATTTAGATTAAAATATATTGGGCCTAACTTATGTCTGGCGCATTGTCACTGAAGCCAATGGAGTTGCACCCAGGATGGCCTGGGTTCATGATAGTCCCCAAAGGCATGAAGATAGGATAAGCTGAAATATTTTCTTTCCAGTAGTTATGAAGGTGTTGGAGATGGATTACTATAATTCCTTCTTCAGTGTACCATGGAGCTTGGCATCCCTAGAAAGCCCAGTTCGACAACAATGTTAAAGACCAATAGTGGAGGTTCCGTGACATAGGCTTTACATAACCTGTTCTGAGTCAGATACTATGTTCTTTACCTGCAGCTGTAAACTAGCACTGAACACACCATTACATGTGAGTTTCATAAACCTATTTTCAGCTGTCACCATTGAGTCTAATACTTGCATTACTGACTTTTCTTGCAATGGGTGATAAAGTTGAAATTAGCATAGAGATCTGAACCTAGAGGCTGATTTTCAGCAATACCAAGTACTCACAGCTCTCTTGATTTCCGTTGGAGTTGTAGGCAATCAGCAACTCTGAACTAGCTAGATCTTAACATTTTATTCTGTCTGGATTTAAGTCCACTGACATCTTGGAAGAAATGTGATTTGATAGTTGTTGGAGTGAGGATAAAAGTATGAACCTGGAACACCAACTGCTTTATCCTTAGACCTCTCTATGGAGGCCAGGATGATTATTTTTTTCTTCCCATCATCTTGTTGCAATGTGTTTGAGGATAAGAAGGCCGTCTGTATCTCAGCAAAGGAAATGAGAGATTCATCAGGGATTTTAGCCACATAGAGGATTTTATTTTTCTTAATGTGGACTTTGATTAGATTTTTCTTCGTATCTGTTTCCTAAATGTTATTGCCACAGCATTTATTTACCTGGGTTTCTGGGCCAGATTTGCAAAGCAGCCTCTAAAACTGCCTTGCAAAATCTGCCTATATTACATATACAAATATGCAAATTACAATTTGCATATGCAACGCAGGTAATTGTGCAGACAGCTGCCTATTTGCATGCGCAAGTTCTCTTTTGCGCACAAACATTTAGTGGGAGTATTGCCGGCACAGAGGCCCGAGGACAGCAACAGTGGGGTTCGTTGCCTGGTGTGCTTCGTGTCAATAAACATACCGGGGTGGAGAAACAATCAAAGTTTATTTGAGATCTCAAAGTGATGCAAGGAGACAGGCAAGTCTCAAATCAAGCACACCAGCAAAAACAGTTTCTCTCCTCTTATACATTTTACAACTAAGCCACCCCTCTCTCCCCCTTTCTACCACCCTCCCGCTACTCCCCCTCCCCTCTCTACCGAAGGCATGTTTATACATTTAAGCAATTAAATCATTCTAGGGCTATAAATCTAGCTTGTTAGTAACACTCCTCTAAACAGTTATTTGGTTCTGTTTACCCTTAGTTTATTACTCCTTCCCCAGCTAGAAACATGCAAACCTCATCGTTATCGTTTGGTACCTGGTATGAGCAAGGTCGTAATTGCTAACTGGCTGTTTACACATTCCAATTCCTGTCCTTGGTTTTTGAGGTCGATTAGAGTTAAACATGGAAGGACAGAGTTTAAACATGGAAGAACTTTGGCTCAGGCAGGCCTAGTGACCATAACAGGAGCAATAGACGTAGCTCTTCATTGATGAGTATTTCCTTTGATATTATCACCTATTAGTAAATGTTTGTACAACACTTGAATTTATAATGTGCTATATAAGTGTTAACTGGTGGTGTTTTGATTTGTAAATTTACCAACACTCTGTATTTCTTTTTATTGTTGGGTGTGTGTGACGCTTTCTCATGGAGGCCAGAACCAAAAGCCAATTTGTTAGCCCTCTGTGTCAGCAAGGGAGAGCTTTACTGGAGCTTGAATTTTGTGCTAGCTCCCTCACGCACCAGTCAGTCAGCCTTATCATCAAAGTCCTCAAAACTCTGCCAGTCTTAACCTTCGCTTTCAGGTTACATTCAGTGAATCCCAGTTCCCAAACCTTCTGGAAGAGTGTTCCTCTGCAGTATCCAGCTCCTATCCTTTTGTCCCTTAAGTGATGGATAACAAAGGAGTCCCTTTTCTTCCCTTTATAGTCCAGAAAACCTTTGAAATGTATTATTTGAAAAGCAAGCCTAGGCGAAGTTCCTCTCTCCTGCTGTTTGCCCGTCAAGGTGCAGATGCAAAACCTCTGCTTCATCAGCTGGTCAATTTGTTTTTTTTATTGGTTTGATCACTTTGTTTACCTTAGATGCAAATGTCCTTTTATTGTCCTTTGATCGAAATCAAGCCATGCTGTTTTCTCATCCACCTGTTAGCTTGATCCACGCAGACAGGTAAATCCATATTCCTTTGTCTAGGGCAGGCTTGTTTATCAGCTACCTCCAAAACATGTTGCAAGAACACATTTCCAGCACACACAACTCTTTATATGCTAACTATACGTACATCATGCAATGATATTCATGACCAGTGTGTCACCAGTTTTTATATGAAACTTTACAAGACACTATTTGGCTAAATATCCTGGCAACAGTGTGTTGGGTGTGCCCCTTGCCAGTGGGCAGAAAGGAACTTTTAGGGTCTGTAATGGGGTGCACGCCCCGTAGGATTTGGCCCTTTGGCCCCGCTCCTTAAAGACTCAGGGACACTCCAAGCTGGTGCAACATCCATGTTCTTTATTTTGTATCCATTTCCCACCACCAGTTTCCCGCTATTTACATGGCTTGACCTCACAAAAACCTGACCAGCAACAGACTAGTAGGCGCCTTCCTCCCTCTGAGCCTGCCCCTCCCCCACTCTCCCATCCTTTTAGCTCCTGCTAATGAGGCTGTCAGGTGGGGGCATTTCCCAGGCAAGCACTGGCTATTTACCCAGCTCCAATCCATTCTCCCTGATTGGGGGCTGGGGTGGCAGGAGCTGCTTAGGGGTGTTCCTAGCAGCACCCTGCCACACACCTCCCCCCTTAAGTGACCACCATGAGTGGGGGCTGGTTTGGCCCCTTCTACCCCTGCCCTGGAGGCTGCTTTTTGTCCTCGCCCCAACTTCTTCCCACAACCATTTTCCCAGCCACAAAATTTGGCTAACCCACATTCCATTTCCGGGCAGTCCTGACATTTGTATCCCTGCCACTCACATCGCCAGCAGTTAAGTGGGGGGCTCTGAAGACATTTTGGTGAGTGGCCAGCCAGGTGGCTGGTGGAGAGACGTGGCCAGTAGGGCAGCTGGCGGAGAGGCGCGGCTGGCGGAGAGGCGCAGCGAGTGGCCAGCAGGGAGGCTGGTGGAGAGGCGTGGCAAGTGGCCAGCAGGGCAGCTGGTGGAGAGGCACGGTGAGTGGCCGGCAGGGAGGCTGGTGGAGAGGCGCGGCAAATGGCAAGAATGGCGGCTGGTGGAGAGGTGTGGCAAGTGGCCAGCAGGGTGGCTGCCAGAGAGGGATAGAGCAAAGCCCCGCAGAGATGCGTGGCTATTGGCTGTTGGGGCAATGAGCGAGTGCCCAAGCAGTGGAGCATGTAAGGTGCCTCCTTACCCCCCACTTCCACCCAGGGTGGGAGGTGAACTCTGTGGATGAACTTCTGAACTCTGGGGTTGCACTGGCCAAGGACAGCAACTGTGAGTGGGGTGCAGAGAAGGGACAGGCATGTTAAAGATACTTTTGGATTGCTGGACTTAAGAACCTGAGGGGAAAAGGACACTGCCCAACTTACTTGGGGGTGGGTCTTTTGCTCATGGTTTATGTTTATGAACTCCAGTTGCGGTATTTTCCCAAATTAATGCTAAATTACTTCCCTCCTTTTATTAAAAGTTTTTGCTGCACTCAGACTCTGTGCTTGTGAAAGGGGAAGTATTGTCTCTTAGAGATGCCTTGGGGGTGGTGTGCAATTGTCCCAGGTCACTGGGTGGGGGCTCGAGCCGGTTTTGTGTTGTATTGTTGAAAAGGAACCCCTAGATACTGAAACTGGCCTTTGTTGCTGCCAACTCTGGCAGAAAGGTTACACACTCATTTGTTTCAGAGTGGTAGCCGTGTTAGTCTATATCAGCAAAAACAATGAGGAATCCTTGTGGCACCTTAGAGACTAACAAATATATTTGGGCATAAGCTTTCATGGGCTAGAACCCACTTCATCAGATGAATGAAGTGAAAAATACAGGAGCAGGTATAAATACATGAAAGGATGGGGGTTGCTTTACCAAGTGTGAGGTCAGTCTAACGAGATAGATCAATTAACAGCAGGATACCAAGGGAGGAAAATAACTTTTGAAGTAGTAAGAGAGTGGCCCGTTACAGACAGTTGACAAGAGGTGTGAGTAACAGTAGGGAGAAATTAGGATTGGGGAAATTAAATTTAGGTTTTGTAATGACCCAACCACTCCCAGTCTTTATTCAGGCCTAATCTGATGGTATCCAGTTTGCAAATTAATTTCAGTTCTGCAGCTTCCCGTTGCAGTCTGTTTTTGAAGTTTTTTTGTCGAAGAATTTCCACTTTTAGGTCCGTTATTGAGTGACCAGAGAGATTGAAGTGTTCTCCTTCTGGTTTTTGAATGTTATGATTCACTATTAAGTATTTATTAATTGTATTTCAGTAATGCCTGCAATGTGCTAAGCAGGGACATCATTTGCTAGGACAAGGGGGACAATTGTCCCTCCAAGATCTTGCTATGGACCTCCCCCCATGACTTCCATAGTCTATATGCTCCTTTATGTCTTCACTTGTTGCCCTCCCTCTGCCCAACATCATGCAGGATATACTATAATACATATAATGTTCTATAGGCTGACACAACTTTCCCCTACCCAACTCTGAATTTTTCTGAATTTATATCCCTGATGCTAGGCGCTGTTCCATACATAGAGGATGACACAGTCTATGATCTGAATACTCATAATCTAAGAAGTCAAGCAACACACCAAGGGTGGAAAAGGATACAATAAAATGTATACAATTTTCATATAAGGGGTATGTTATATATATTGGGCCATGTCCTCACCTGATGTACATGTGTATAGCTACATTAATCTCAGCATCTAGCACATTTTAGGCACAACTAGAATACAAATAATTTGACGTCTACGTAGCTATGCCCATGTACACCAGCTGAAGAACAGGCCAATTGCCTTTTTCCATTTATAATTCAACATACAGTATATACAAGCTATATTCAATTTCTCCACACTCTATCCATTGCTATGGCTGAATTTGGTCTTAGTGCAGGGGGGAATGGTGGGATGAATCTGGCCCCAATGTGTAAATTGATGCAATTTATATGTTGGAAGAAGCAAAACGACAGTAGCAGGAAAAAACAACCAAGAGGAAAATGTAAGAAGGGTTGAGATAAATAGAGCCATCTGACTTTATCTTCTTATACCTTTCATGCTTTCCTGTTGGTTGTACTTTTCCTGCCTATCACGTAACTTACACCCATTTACTTACATGGAACTTACAATACAACTTATATTAGCTGTGAATGTGTACCAGGGTCACTGGACTGAGAAGACCCTGTTAACTTCAGAAAGAACCTCCAGGTTGGAAAGCAAAGACAACCTGGAAAACCTAAATTGTCTGAGAAGAAGAAAGGGACAAGGTGAGTTAGTCACTCAATGTCACAGGCCTAAATATTTAAAGAATTTATGTGCCACCATACTAAAATACCAATCTTGCAAGTGTATGCTTAACTTTACTCACCTGAAAAGTTCCATTAAGGCCAAGTGACTTTTAAGTCCATGTGATTCCAAGTCCACGTGTGTAAAGTTAAGCACATGTATATGTGAATGCAGAAATAGGGCTTTAGTTTCTGAATTGTGTTTTACATTGAACACTACATTCATTCATCCAAGGAACCCAATTGAAATTTGGCAGGGCTGGACATTTAAAAAAAAAATCTATTTTTACAGAAACTACTTCTGAAAACAGTCTATTTTTCTTGCTTTTTCAGAGCTTTATAAAGTATCATTTTGATGCTATTTTTTCAATCTGCCATCCATGTCTGCTTCATCCCTAATTTGGTGTTTCTGATTTATTTATTTATGTTAAATAAACCATGTGAATGTGAAAACCAGGATGGAAAATCCATTTTTATTGTCAGGTGGTTTCAGCAAACTTTGTGTGAAATTGTACAACATGGCAATTATGTCTTTGCTGCACCTACTCTACAGTGGTTTTGCAATCCACTTTTTTCTAAAGCTATCAATCATTTAAATCCGTCCCTTCAACGTCAATGAGATTGAAGCAATATGTAGGTAGAGACGCCTGTTTCTGTGCCAAAAATAATTACATAAAATAAGAAGCCAAACTTTAGTTATCCTGTATTAGATTAAACCTTGGAATAAAATAAAAGGGAAATTCAGCTGGCATCCTGTCCTATTTGTCCTTCTAGAAGGGGACACACAGAAATCATCAAGTTATGACGGGAACACAAAAATGTCAAAAAAAACAAATAAACCCCTCACTGCTGCAAATGTCTTACTTGAACAGGTATATAAAATGTTTTATAAGGGTTTTGATTTTCAATTTCAATATTTTAAGTAATGTTTATGCCCAGGTTAATACATGCTAAACTGGGTTCACTGGTGTCCTTAAAACAGTTAATTGGTGTCAGATATTGTAGTATATTTTCTGGTTTAATTTGTTTTCCTTTAGTGGGCCCATCCCTGCTCCCAAAGAAGACAATGGCAAAACTCCCATTGACTTCAGGGGGTGGAAGATTGGGCTCATCATGTTACTTTGGCATGTAAATGTGTATGTGGCAGCAGTGCTAGAAAACAGATTCAAATGGCCCCATTGCTTTCTGAGGTTGGAGTCTACAGAACCTATGTTCCTCTCTTCCAGGAAACAATTTGTCTTCGGTCTTGCACAACTCCCAATACAAAAGATGTCATTTTCTCTGGGGAGTGTAACATCACACAATTTAACTTTTGCTGAAGTATTTTATAACCCAAGTTATTTGTTTGAATGAGCTTTTCTCCTGAAAAACCAGGGATGAGAAGTATATGGACTGTTGTCTGGGGCCTGCAGCTGAGACTTTATGGGATACCAAAACCAAGTATTGCTCTTGCCCTAAACCCACACTGCTATACGGATAGGAGTAAAGGAGTGGGGCATTGGGTCCAACTAGCTAACAACTGGTTTTACGTCCCAGATTGCCAATCCTCCCAGTTTCTCGATCTTACTGACAGGCAGAGAGAAAACTATGGCACTGTACTGAGGCGGAGTAGCCTCCCTCCAAGTCAGAGGGGTAGGGGACACATTTTGGGTCTGGGTGGGCAGAGCCAGGCTGGGCCCACCCCTTGCACCAGTATTTGAGAGAAGACAGTAGGGACAGTAAGTATAAGTAAGTATAAGAGGTGGGGTCTCCAGCTCAGTTGGGCCAGAGCCAGGGAAGGAGACAGATGCTTTTCACTTGCTGCAGAACTCCGGCCCTGCTACTGAATTGGGTAGCGCCCCAACTCCAGAAGAGACCAAGTCTGGAGAGAAGCTGCTGAGACTGCTGGCAGTTGAATACCCCAACTGAGGACCCCTGCACGACGAAGCTCCCTCCCCAGACTATGGTAGGAAGTAGCCCAGAGAAACCAGACTAGAGTCTGGTTTTGCTGTCAGTGCTCAAGTTGGCATGTTTCAGTAGGATTCCCACTGACCCCGTGGCAGGACCCCCCAACACTGTCACGGCTCTGGGCTGGGACCTGGTGGAGTAGGGTGGGCTTAGGTCCTCCTACTCCCCTTCCTGCCAACCACACCCCGGTGGTGGTAGCCTCCCTACCATAGGCCGAACAGACCATTTTTGTTGCTCTGCCCTGCTTGAGGGCCAGAGCCCCATAGATTGTGCCCTTTGCTTCGCTAATTCCCACCTTGTGACTGGGCTGACCCCACAGTGATGCAGTGAGGCAGAGTGGCTTTCCTCTGAGCCAGACGGGGAGGGATGGCCTCCAACCTACTACAGGCACAAAGTATATTTGAAATATTCCTTACAAGGAAAATAATCAGCCTTTTCATTGTATAGCTGGCATCTCACATGTTTGTTCTGCTATGTCACACAAAGATCTCAGGATCTATGATGCTGTGAACCATAATATCATATTAACAACAAGTGATGGTAAAAGTCATTTCTGATCTATTTGGCTTCCTGTAAGGACAAAGTGGAACAATATGATGATCTTGGCATAACCAAGATGGCTTGAACCTCTTAATGTGAACTTAATGTGTAAACTAACATTGGCAAACGACCACTGTATGGAACTAATAGAGTGCTCGCCTTCCTCCAAGAATTACTAGAAGATAAATATCAGGAATGGTTCTTGAAGAAGAAGAGTAGGAGCTGGTGCAGGAGCAGAATCAATACAAATCAGACTATCTGAGCAGATAAAGCCATGTGTGCTGCTTGTAGTAAACATTCTGACCTATAGTTGGTCATGGTACCCATTACATCAAATATTTGCAGTTGTTTAGAGATTCAATGAATATCTGATATAGTGGATCCACAGCAGTGGAAAAACTTGGCCAAAAAGACAGTATCTTATCCCATACACATATACAAAATATACCTTGAAGCAGACCAGCATTGCTTTCCACGATAGCACTGTGAAATCACTGCCTCTTGCTTAAAAACAGAGTGTCTGAGATGAACTAAAGTGTCTAAGAAACTATGGATCTGATGATTTTATTAGTAGTAGTATTTTACTGTAGTGTCTCCAAGCCTTAGTCATGGATCAGTACTCCATTGTACTAGGCTCTGTATAGACACAGAACAAAAAACACAGTCCCTGCTCCAAGGAGTATACTATCTAAGTCAGTGGTCCCCAAACTGTGGGGCCGGGCATGCCCCCTTCAGGAGGCACAGAGGAACATTTGGGGTGGGGGATGGGGAGTGGAAAGTGTGCATGGCAGGGCCCAGACCAGTGCTCAGGGGCATGGGGAGGAAGTGCCCTCCAGCCCCAGCTGCAGCTCCAGCCCCAGCTTTGGCCCCCAGCTTCTGGCTTCCAGCCCCGGCTCTGCTCCCGGCTGTGGTCCCGCTCCTACCCGTAGCCCCGCCTCCAACTGCAGCCCCATCCTGACTCCCAGCCCAGCTCCCAACCATGGCTCCTGCGGGGTCATGGACAGATTCCATTACAGGTAAGGGGGTAATGACAGAAAAAGTTTGGAGACCACTGATCTAAGTATAACACAAGAGATGGCAGATGGATGGAGACAGACGGGGAAGTACACAGAACAATGAGACAATATTGGTCAATGAGATAGGCAGTTGTCTCAGCACACTAGCAGCCTGACATTATATATATTTTAACTCCCTCTCATGAATGTTCCAAAGTAAAGAGTAAACAACTCAGATTTATATGTAGCCAGGAGTTGCTAGTAGAGCTGTCAAGCGATTAAAAAAATTAATCAAAATTAATCGCGATTAATCACACAGGATTAATTGTGCTGTTAATAACAGAATACCATTTTTAAAAATATTTTTGATGTTTTCTACAATTTTCAAATATATTGATCCAATTACAACACAGAATGCAAAGTGTACAGTGCTCACTTTATATTTATTTTTTATTACAAATATTTATACTGTAAAAAACAAACAAAAGAAATAGTATTTCAATACAACTAATACAAGTACTGCAGTGTAATCTCTTTATCATGAAAGTTGAATTTACAAATGTAGAATTATGTATAAAAAATAATTGCACTCTGAAGTGAAACAGTGTAAAACTTTAGAGCCTCCAGGACTCCACTCAGTCCTATTTCTTGTTCAGCCAATCTCAGACAAACAAGTTTGTTTACTTTTGCAGGAGATAATGCTGCCGGCTTCTTGTTTACAGAAGTGAGATAGTGAGAACAGGCGTTTGCATGGCACTGTTGTAGCTGGCATCACAAGGTATTTATATGCCAGATGCACTAAAGATTCATATGTCCCTTCATGCTTTGACCATTCCAGAGGATATGTGTCCATGCTGATGACAGGTTCTGCTCAATAACAATCCAAAGCAGTGTGGACCGTCGCACGTTCATTTTCATCATTTGAGTTAGATGCCACCAGCAGAAGGTTGATTTTCTTTTTTGGTGGCTTGAGTTCTGTAGTTTCCGCATTGGAGTGTTGCTCTTTTAAGACTTCTGAAAGCATGCTCCACACCTCATCCTCTCAGATTTTGGAAGGCACTTCAGATTCTTAAATCTGGGGTCGAGTAGCTATATCTGTAGCTATATCTAGAAATCTCACACTGGTACCTTCCATGAAATCTGCAGTGAAAGTTTTCTTAAAACAAACAACGTGTGCTGAGTCATCATCCGAGACTGCTATAACATGAACTATATGGCAGAATGCAGGTAAAAAAGATCAAGGGACATACAATTCTCCGCCAAGGAGTTCAGTCACAAATTTAATTAATGCATTATTTTTTTACCAAAAGTCATCAGCATGGAAGCATGTCCTCTGGAATGGTGGCTGAAGCATGAAGGGATATATGAATCTTTAGCGCATCTGGCACGTAAATATCTTGAGACGCCGGCTACAACACTGCCATCAAAACACCTGTTCTCACTTTCAGGTGACATTGTAAACAAGAAGAGGGTAGCATTATCTCCTGTAAATGTAAATCAACTTGTTCATCTTAGCAATTGGCTGAACAAGAAGTAGGACTGAGTGGACTTGTAGGCTCTAAAGTTTTACGTTTGTTTTGTTTTTGAGTGCAGTTATGTAACAAAAAATTCTACATTTGTAAGTTGCACTTTCACGATAAAAAGAGCGCTCTTCGGTACTTGTATGAGGTGAATTGAAAAATACCATTTCTTTTGTTTATCATTTTTACAGTGCAAATATTTGTAATAAAAAATAATATGAAGTGAGCACTGTGCACTTCGTATTCTGTGTTGTAATTGAAATCAATGTATTTGAAAATGTAGAAAAGCATCCAAAAATATTTAATAAATTTCAATTGGTATTCTATTATTGTTTAACAGTGTGATTAAAACTGCAATCAATTTTTTAAATCGGGATTAATTTTTTTGAGTTAATCGCATGAGTTAACTGCGATTAATCGACAGCCCTAATTACTAGCAATGAGTGGGTTTGAAAATCAATACATGCACATTCACACACACCCCTGAACTTGTAGTAGGGTTGAGGATTTATAAATACCTAGATAGGTAGACTCACTTATTTGTTGGTCACATTGAAACCTATTGTACAGTGCCCTAGGTAGAGTCCATTATGGTTGAGAAGAGACTGATCTAACTTGTAATGAATATAAAGGTGATTCCTTCTCCAGGCTGTTGGACACAGACAAGACCTGTAGTTTTCCTCTCTGCCTCCTATTGTTCTTTAATGTCACCTCACAAGGTCTCTATATGTCCTGGTCTGCATAAAGCTGCTGTGAAAAAGGCTCCTGCCTCCAGAGCAGTATATACGACTCTTTATAAACTATATATAAAACCCTGAAGTTAGAAACAGGGCTGAACTGCAAAGTCTAGATTGGGATTTGAGCTTCCCCAAAATTGGTCTGGGTTGGCGGTTCAGGCTCTTTACAGTAGAGTTGTATATATCCAAACGTTTTTACCCCAATGTCCCACTGTGGCTAACACCAGTACAGGTTCACTGATGATAGCTATGGTGATAACACTAGCATGGACCAGCCACTGGTATTTTAACCACTGAGTTATCGACAGTTCCTCAGGGCACATCTAAATGACACAGAGGCTAAAATGCCGTGCCAACACCACAGTTTCCCTTGTTGCTATCACCAATGGAGCTGTACTGCTGGTAGCAACACTGGGTGGGGGGGAGGAGGAGGAGGAGGAGGAGAGCAAAGCCTAGTGTAGACAAGGCAATGTAACTGCAACCTCTGCTTAGTCTGTGTTCAGTATTGCTTTCTGGAATACTGGGAGGGGTAAGCACAGTTAATATACAAGTTAATTATATTTGACTAGGACCGCAAATGGACAAATAATTTGTCATGAATAATTTACTTTACAAACTTCTCCTCTTTTTCTGTCTATGAATTGTTCCCGAGCAGATCATGTTTGTCTTGAATGTATTCATTATTTAAAATTATTCACTGAAAAATTTCTGCTATTCTTTCTTGTAAAGTAAATTGTTTGCAAATTGTTCATTGTGAGTATTTGAAATCTACACGATGCTTGTTAGTTTGGACTGAACATGTACAAATATTTCTGTTCCCTGATTGGATGAGCATAAGGTTTAGAATCAGATTGCAAAATTGCAGTTTGCCTTCCACAAATATTCTTACTGAAATTTGCTGTTTCCACTCATTGAAAGTGAATTTGCTTAAAAATTCAAATGAATACTGGTGACTAGGGCTATCAAGCAATTAAAAAAAATTAATCTCAATTAATTGCACTGTTAAACAATAATAGAATACCATTTATTTAAATGTTTTTCGATGCTTCTTACATTTTCAAATATATTGATTTCAATTACAACACAATACAAAGTGTACAGTGCTCACTTATATTTATTTTTATTAGAAATATTTTCACTGTAAAACAAAAGAAACAGTATTTTTCAATTCACATAATACAAGTACAGTAGTGTAATCTCTTTATCATGAAGTTGAACTTACAAATATAGAATTATGTACAAAAAAACTCCTTTCAAAAATAAAACAATATAACATTTTAGAGTCTGCAAGTCCACTCAGTCCCACTTCTTGTTCAGCCAATCGCTCAGACAAACAAGTTTGTTTACTTTTGCAGGAGATAATGCTGCCAGCTTCTTGTTTACAATGTCACCTGAAAGTGAGAATAGGTGTTTTCATGGCACTCTTGTAGCCAGCGTCTCAAGATTTTTACGTTCCAGATGCGCTAAAGATTCATATGTCTCTTCATGCTTCAACCACTATTCCAGAGGACATGTGTCCATGCTGATGACGGGTTCTCCTCTATAACAATCCAAAGCAGTGCAGACCGACATATGTTCATTTTCATCATCTGAGTCAGATGCCACCACCAGAAGGTTGATTTTCTTTTTTGGTGGCTTGAGTTCTGTAGTTTCCGCACTGGAGTGTTGCTCTTTTAAGACTTCTGAAAGCATGCTCCACACCTCATCCTCTCAGATTTTGGAAGGCACTTCAGATTCTTAAATCTGGAGTCGAGTGCTGTAGCTATATTTAGAAATCTCACACTGGTACCTTCCGTGAAACCTGCAGTGAAAGTTTTCTTAAAACAAACAACATGTGCTGAGTCATCATCCGAGACTGCTATAACATGAACTATATGGCAGAATGCAGGTAAAAAAGATGAAGGGACATACAATTCTCCGCCAAGGAGTTCAGTCACAAATTTAATTAACGCATTATTTTTTTACCAAACGTCATCAGCATGGAAGCATGTCCTCTGGAATGGTGGCTGAAGCATGAAGGGACATATGAATCTTTAGCGCATCTGGCACGTAAATATCTTGAGACGCCGGCTACAACAGTGCCATGAAAACACCTGTTCTCACTTTCAGGTGACATTGTAAACAAGAAGAGGGTAGCATTATCTCCTGTAAATGTAAATCAACTTGTTAATCTTAGCAATTGGCTGAACAAGAAGTAGGACTGAGTGGACTTGTAGGCTCTGAAGTTTCACATTGTTTTGGTTTTGAGTGCAGTTATGTAACAAAAAAAATCTACATATGTAAATTGCATTTTCATGACAAAGATTGCACTACAGTATTTGTATAAGGTGAATTGAAAAATACTATTTATTTTGTTTATCATTTTTACAGTGCAAATATTTGTAATAAAAAATAATATATGTTTTGATTTCAATTACAACACAGAATACAATATATATGAAAATGTAGAAAAACATCCAAAATACTTAATAAATTTTAATTGGTATTCTATTGTTTAACAATGTGATTAAAACTGTGATTAGTCACTATTAATTTTTTTAATCATGATTCATTTTTTGACTTAACTACATGAGTTAGCTGCGATTAATCGACTGCCCTACTTGTGATACATTGTTCTTAGTATTCATCCAGCTCTGATTAGGTTCCATTTTCAAAATCCATTAAGCAGTATTTCAAATGAGGTTTCTGTTCTTCCCGCAAGGTTTGCAACCATGCATAGGTAGGAGTATGTTGCAAGATATCCAAGTTTTGAGTTCTCAGTAGTCTCACTCGACAGTATTTCCTAGAATCAGAAACCATTGATTGCCCAGTGAAATCCTTTCACAGGGATTGTTTATGGGAACGGAACATAGTTCTGGGAAGTTACCCAAAGGAATTTCACTCTCAGATTCCCTTCCCAACCTCTCCAAACAACAGACCTCCTGAAAACATTTGAGAAACAGAAAATAAAATAGACCATAAATGCAAAGATTTTACATTTGAGCACAACATGTAGCTTGTGCGTAAATGGAATAAACAGAGCATTATTTTTCACTCATAGATTTCCCAATCTTCCCCACGGCCTACTAAACTCAGGATTGCAGTAACTCAACCTTCCTACTGTTGACATCTTGATATGGATGACTAAAACTCCTGGGATGAAATCCTGGCCCCATTCAGGTCAATGGTAAAACTCCTATTGACTTTAATAGGACCAGGATGTCACCCTGATCTTGTCCTTGTTTGAATCTTGCTTACAAAGCTACCTGAGAACACCTAGGGTGACCAGACAGCAAGTGTGAAAAATCGGGACGGGGGTGGGGGGTAATAGGAGCCTATATAAGAAAAAGACCCAAAAATCGGGACTGTCCCTATAAAATCGGGACATCTCGTCACCCTAAGAACACCACAGTAATTGGATTCATCACTGTGATCTCTAGGCAGGGGGCTAGGAAGGGACTCCCATTCCACTAATTAATATTGAACAGCAACCTCTAGTAGCCAGGAGTGGATTAAGACTATATGGGAATTAGATCCATCAAATTTCTATGGTCTTCCCATCCCAGCTGTTCAGGTTTCAGAACAATCATGATAGTAAAACTGGTTTTGAAATTAAAAATGCAGGTGGAACAAAGGAAATAAATATATTTTCAGATTCCTTTGATAAAAAACATTCAGTGAATCAATTAAGGAATGTTTAAATTACAACTGCAGAGACAATGGACATTACTGTATTAGATGTCAAATTACAGAAACATTTAGTCGACTCAGCTATGGCATAGATCTCCATTGTTGGATTACCTGAAGAAAGAAGCCAAATCAGGCTTGATTCATACAACTCATTCATTAAGATAACTTGGAACTTTCTTAATTTATGTTATTAATGTTGGGCTTCTCAGAACTCAGGTGTAGTGGAGTGGTCACCTGCTCCTGGCCTGAAAGGGATTAAAAGCTGGCCCTTGGAGAGGCCTGGGAGCCTTAGGCTGGTCTGATTGGGAGGCAGCCTCAGCTGTGGCCATGCCCCAACCAGAATCAGCTGGCCTTATAAAAGCCAGGAGCTCATCAGTCTCTCTCTAGCTGTACAGTGTGATGGACTTGCTGCAGGGACCTGAGCAGAGTACCTGAGTGGAGCAGTGCTGGGGAAAGGCAGAGGAGCTGGGGAGGCTCCAGCCTTAGGCTGTAGCCCAGCATAAGCCAACAGGTATTGGGATTGCAGAGGGCAGCCCACGGGTAGGCTGAGGCAGCAGATCCAAACCCCCCTTGTCTGTGATGAGTGGCTTATACTACAGTCTGCCCCAGGGAGCGGGGGCTAGTTGGTGACTGGCAGTAGCCTATAACTGAGGTGAGGTGGGGATAGGGGTTCCCCTGAGTGGGGAGACCCACAGAAACTGTGGGGGTACTGCCTGGGGGCAGCACCCAGAGAAAGGGTCGTCTGGGAGGGACATGGGGGGGCCCAAGTGGCAGTGGGACAATGGCCTGCAGAGGGTGCTCTGGAGGCTGGAGAACAATTCCTGAGATGACCAGCAGGAGGTGCTGTGGGGGTGAGTCCCACATCACTACACCAGGGACATCAAAAGACTTTGATAGAAGTAAATATAGTTAATCTATGTTGTTACTGTAAACACCTCAGTGTGAATACTCTAGTGTAAATATCTGCTAATATTTTTAACATTCAAATGTTATCCTGCCATTTAATTAACCTCTCCTTACACTGAGGGGTGTGTGTGTGTGTGTGCTAAGTTCAGCACACTGATGTGTACGGCTTCTCTTGAATCTTAATCAGCTGGGATGTACAATTTCTGCACATTTTCAGGCTATTTGTCAGGAAGTTAAAGCAGTTATGGATGACCTTTAACATCAGATGATAACATTGGTTGCTACTTATTCTCAAATAATAGCCATTTCTACCTTTTATTTCAAAATGAAACAAACAAAAAAAATCACTGTCACGCTGTCTAACTTTTAGGCACCTAGAAAATCACAGGAACAACACTGTGACCCATAAAGCCTGAACAAGGTAGGGAGGACCCCTCTGCAATGTCTGGAGAAAGACAGGCACCTTAGGATGTAATTCACAAAACCTAGCACACTGGGCATGGAGCCATGTAAGCTAGCCAATGACAGATGTGGGTGAAAGGGGTGTGTCCTAAAATAGGCACCTAAGTCCAGACTGCAGGGAGGCACCTATTGATTTGCAAACCAGGGAATGATAAATGCTTCTCTACCTGACTTATAGGGCCCAATCTGGTAGGTGTGCTCAGAGACCACATAACTCCACACAAAGTAGCCAGGGGGAAAAGGACATCCCTTATACCCTTTAGCTCACTGATTAAAGCACTCCTCCAGGAGCTGGAAGACCACTGGTTTAAGTATTCCTGGTGAGAAGGGATTTGAACAAGAATCTCCTACCTCCTAGGAGAGTGCTCTAACCACTGAGCAATGGGATATTCTGATGGGCTCACCCTCAATCTATCCCACTGAAGTTAGGCCAGAGAAAAAGAGAATCACTCTGTAGCCCAGTGGTTAAGGAACTCACCTACTTTTCCCTGGTTCATGGACTGCTCTGGGGCTTAGACCGGAGATAGATGTCTGGGTGCCGACAATGAGGCAGCAGTGCGCATGCCCAGGGGCAGAAATGTAGGTGTGTAAGGAACTTTACTGAAAAAGTTTAGGTTCCAAGTGAGTTTATGTGCCTACATGGTGAGGCAGCAGCTAAGCGTGAGTGCTGTGGACCACAGTGCCACCTAAAACCAAGATTTAGGCACCAACGTACCTTTGTGGATCCAGACCTAAATTAATTCCTGACCTAGACAGGTACACCCCTAATTGAAGTCCATCACAATTGTGCCTGCTTACCCCAGGACTGCCTGTAGCTCCATAATCATTACCTGGGAGATGCTGAGCACCTGCAGCTCCCACTGACATCAGTGAGAATTTTAGGTGCTCAACACCTCTCAGCTAGCTGTTAAGCCACTAAAAGGATGTAAACACAAGGACAGCTGTTGTCCCAATGATAGGAAAAAATCCCCATTCACACTAATGGGAATTATGCATGTAAACTCCTTGTGAATCCAGGTAAGAACCAACTTCTTTGATTTTATTTCCTTTTCTAAATTATAAGAACTTTAATTGGTAATGCATTTCTTGGGTTCATTCTCCCACTGACAAGTGTAAGTTCAATTGAATTACTGTTTTATTTATTTGTACTATGGTAGTGCCTACCACCAACCTATGCTTTTTGATTTGGCTAATTATGAATGCTTTCCAGTGTAACCAAAATTGATCCTAATAACTTGCTTATGATCCTTATTATAATCAGACAAACTGGTATGATTTCACTGGAAGATGTTTTCAGATGGCCCTTAGATCATTGCTTTAGATCATCAATTACATCCTATACTACACTTTAGGAAGATCTATAGTATTTAATCAAAAGCTATATATGGAGTGAACTGTTGAAATACTGTAGAATTTATAATTGTATTCCCTGCACTTTCACATTGCTTTTCATCTGAAGAACTCATTAATTAATTGAGATTCACAACACACTTGTGAGATAGGTAAAAGACAATCATAAGGTTCACTACACCTACCAAAGGAATACAACTGTCTCTAGCATGGACCACATCTGCTGTTCAACAGCGCACAATAATTTCAAACATTAAGTGAAGAAGAATACCATATCCAGCTGAGACTGAAGGGGAAATTCAGGTAGGCTGAGGGCAACTATTTGAGGGGACGTTTGGCCAAGATCCCAAGGTTAATACACCTATTCTTTCAAAAACTTCCAGCAAGTCTCTAGTAACAAGTGATCAGCTCTGGGTTTTATGTTAAATAGACAGCAGAAGTATACTGTCTCCTAACACCCTGGAGATATTGCTTTAAAATGGAGACAAACTTAAACTATAAAGAATCAAAGGCAACTTTTAAACACACCATGCATATGAGACTGTGTCTGATACATTCTCAGGCAGAATTCCAAGGGTATCAGTTTCATTAGTGTATTTTCTCCATATGTCGCCCAGATTTGTTTCACGCTTGATCAGAGCCTCATACAAAACTTTAAT
This sequence comes from Trachemys scripta elegans, assembly GCF_013100865.1. NCBI lineage: Eukaryota > Metazoa > Chordata > Testudines > Emydidae > Trachemys > Trachemys scripta. The sequence goes on along the minus strand of NC_048306.1, from coordinate 80,749,704 downwards.
TCACTGAGCCCAGTCTTCTTTCAGTGAGATAAAGAGGACTTCAGGGGAGTTGTACTGGATTCCAATTTCCAGCTTCCATGGCTGCAGAGCTCAGAGCCTGCCAAGTTTAATCCATATCGCTGACTGTAAGGCCTAGGACATGGCTACTTAAGAAGACTCCTTTCCACCTTATGTCACCACATCATGACAGTTAAACTTTGCTGGGATGGGATCAGTTCCTGGCATTGAACTATCCAGGAGAAATGGCCTGCGTTCTCTCAGCGGAGTGCTCTGCCTGTGGATTTCCCTCCCCTTGGCACAGTCCAGCAGAGCCTTTGTTTCTCATCCGTTAGAGAATGAGGCTTATTAATTTGATTAAGCCTTTATTTACCTCCTGGTTTTGTCTCTGGCAATTTAATGGACTATATTGCATCTTACAGCCTTGGCAGTCAGTTTTGTACCACCTATTCTGAGTTGCACTGTATTGCTTGTATGTTTTGTATTACAGCACTTGGAAGTCATAGCAGTGCATGTGATAAAAATGTAGTCAATTTTCATTTGGATATACCAAATCCTTGTGCCACTGAACCATCACATCTCCAGTGCCCTGTAACTTACACTCAATGACATGGCATGCTGCACTGGTTATGCCTCCAGTGAGCGTGTGGATTTGCAGAAACTGGGCAGGCTGCAGAAGGTTGCTTTTTTGTCTCTTGCCTGTTTTGCTAATGTCTTCCACACAAAAGAAGGGTAGGGACTTACTTCTAGTGACACTCTCCAGCCACCACGCAGACAGTCTCTTCCTTCACACTTTTAAACTTTCAGGGTAAGACTGTCTGAAGTGCCAAGTTAACTCTGCTCTCACTGGGTACGTCTACATGGCAAGCAGAAACCTGCAGGAGTGTGTCTTGGAGGCTGGGTCTACAGACTCGGACTCATAGGGCTTGTGATATAGCGTTCCTACTCCCTGGGCTTCAGAGCCTGATCCTGAATATCTACACAGCTATTATTAGTGCCATAGCTCAAGCCCTGTAGACTTGCACTCTGAGACTCATTGCTATGGTTTCTGCTTGCCATGTAGACATACCCATTGAAGTAAATGATAAAACTCACATTGACCTCAATGAGAGCAGAGTTAGGCCAAAGCTGAGTGATTATGAAAATCCCACACTGAAACTATTTTAGGACTTCTTTAACAGATAATTATCTGTAGGCCTGTAAACTCAACCTCACTTCTCTTTTGTCATCAGTGTTGTCTGAGTATGGTCAGTTGAGTCCTTTAGGTTTTATTAACATAATCCATTGCCATGTAGCTTAAATTTATTAATCATGTCCAGATTATTGTTTGAATTAAAGACCACGTCACAAGCACGCATGACACTGAGGCATAGGCCTAAAATCCTTTTTTCCTGCTATGTGCAAACAGTGAGCAGATATGACATAGGAGCCCTGTGTCAGCTCTATGGCACTAGAGGTTCATTCTTATACTGGCGTGACGCCTCTTTGGCCACCATTAAGATGAGTTAATGAGCAAATTATAAAAAGGTACAGCATAAAGCACCTGAAGATCTAAACTATATAACCTTTAGACCATGAGTTGTTTGAAAACTGTTCACCTTGCCTTTGAATGATTTGGTATTGTTTTTGCTCGCCAAAAGAATGGCTGAAACTCCGTAACAGGAAAATAATTAATTAATGGCCATTGCTGAATAGGGAGTAACCAGAGAGTGAATTCATTAAAAATCTGATGTCCATTTTCATAAACACCCTGCAGTCATCCAAATATTCACAGATCACAAACAGTGAGCCCAATCCTGCATCTTTTACTCACATGAATAATCATAATTATTACTCAAACAAATAATTCATGTGACGCCACTGAGGCAACTATTGTGAGTAGTGTTCATGGGATCAGGTGCACCATATCTTAGCAAGAAACATCTGATAAAATTTCTGCTTGTCACAGGCTACAAGCGCCAAGTCATTGGAAAGTCTTTTCCCTCGCCTGTCTGGGAAAGATGAAGCAAGATGCATCAGCTGCCATTTCCTTCCTTCTTTTAGCTCACTTTTCATTTGTAATGAACTTTCCCATTGTTCTGCATAAGAGACTGATATTGTGCAAAGTCTCATTTGGGCCCAAGTGGGTGGATTGATGGTACTTGCTGTAAATCAGCAGAGGAAGCTTAGTCAATAGAAATTGAAATTTACTATGCACATGAGGTTCTCATTGTAACAAGATGCCTCCTGCAGAGAATGTAACACACCAAACTTCCCATTGTGTCCCAAATGTGTGTTAAATTTAGGAAAGGTCTTCACTGGATACTGTTTTGATATTAGGACTAACTGCCAGGCTTGGCAGAGGCTCCCAAGACATCAGGTCTAGAGTTGCATGGGAAGTTGTCTTCCCACCCTGTGAAAATTTTTGAGATTTCAGACATTTTCCACATGCTGCATTGGATGAGACCTTTCGATGATTTTCACAAAAAAGCTGAGAGAACACAAACCCAGAAAAGCCAGCGTCAAGAGTGAGTGTCTCTCAATTTCTCCTGTTGGAGCTGTTCCACTTCGTATAAATATTTATTGGGCCAAAGCAAGGGAGACTGGCTCCGTAGTGGGTAGGGTATTTAGCTGGAATGTGGGAGACTCAGATACAAGTCCTGGTTCCAATTAATGTTTGTTCACAGTGGAAAAGCTCCAGTAGGAGAGATTGAGCACCCCACTCAAGAATACCCAGTAGTCTACAAACTAGGCTGAGCAGGGACTTGAACCAAGGTTTCCCACAAGTGCCCTAACTATTGCCTGGGCTTGCTCTTGCTGTGATCCGAAATTCCATCCTGGACCTGAGAGAACTTCCTGATAATTTTATCAAAACAGATACATTCCTGAGAAGATTTTTGTTGTGATTTAGTGTTTTCCAACAAAAAAAACATTTCAATGAAAAAATCCTGCCTGGTTCTAGCCAGAACTACTGTTGTCCATCAATGGAATTTCATCAGGTTGTTACAAAATGTTAGTGCTTGAACGGATTGTTTAAACACAGCTATTTAATGGCCTTTCACCAGTAAATGAACCATCTGAGAGCTCTCTCCTTTTATTTAGTTGGCAGGTCTACAAACCCACTTTGAAATGTGGTTATGCTCTGAAAAGTGACTCTGTACAAATGGCATTCTGCAGTTCCCTGTTTGTCATTGCTCAAAGACTCCTTGGCAATTCTGCTTGGGGTTTTCAAGCAAAATGATGTTTTTCTAGCTGCCAGTGCTGCCATCTCACTTGAGATCTGAGCATCAAACTGGGTTCTTACTGGTTCATACGTCAGCACTGGTAGTAAAGATTCTGCATCTGGAACTTAGTTAATAATTCTGTGGAAAATGCATGAGCCAGAATTGACTCCACCTTCTTCTCTCAGAGCTATGTAGCTTTTGCTATGCTAATAGGGATGAAATATAGTTTTAAAAAACCCACTATTTTTGTTACTGAAGCTTGTGTATTCAGAGCCATATCTACAAAGGGAACAGCTCTGGTGAGTGAGAATGTGTCAGTCACACTTCTAGCAATTCTTTAAGACTAGATTAGTAGTTTTCTGTGTGCACTATGAGTTGTGTGACAGTAGCAGAGGCCCTGCAAATAGACTGGTTCGGCTCAGTGACAAAACTATTTGGCAGTGACAGAACTGGAACTTCTCTGAAGTAGTCTGCAGTCTCCAAAATCAAATATCAGCAGTCTCAATGTTGGGATGTCACACTGAAACTAGAACTGCCCAAGCCATGCTGTTTTGGGTTCAGATGGATTTCAGCAAAGGTTTTGTTTTTTGTTTCTTTTCATGTGGCTTAACATTGTTTGAGTTTGCCACTAAAACCCAACATGGTGAAGGCAAAATTCAGAACAAATCTAGTGAATTTTGTAATGCTCTTTGCATATAGACTTAGAAAAGTTTGTCTGACCCATATCAACAGTTGTCATAGTTTTCACTATAAAACCAAAGCAAAATCCTGAAACAGTTTTGAAAAATGTTTAAGTATCTAGACTGCACATATGTTTGCTCACTTTCAGTAAAGTGTCATGGGTCACAAAGCTTCACTTACAACTCAGCCAGCTACTCTTGGATGCTTGAACCTGCATGTAATTGAGTTGTTCATGGTTTCTGATTTCATGGGGACAAGTCGTATAATTTTAGTGATGATGTATTCATGTCCTCTTGTTTGTAACCTAGTGATGTGTTGATATTTGCATTGCAGTGTCGTCATCTTGGGATGCCGCCTTAGAGTAGGATTCCTCAACATGTGGGTCAGGATCCCCAAAGAAAGATGTCTCCAAGAAGGTCACAGAATGTAAATTAACACTAAATTTTTCCATTTTTACAGTATACTGAAATTTTGCACCTAATTATATGCAAGGAAAATGTAGAATCCTTCTATATTTAAAGTTTTTCTGGCTAGTTATCAATTTTTCTGAAATTAGTTGATGTGGACTGGCTTAAATCATCATCCATACCTCACATGTGTTTAAGTTGTAAGAATTTATCTATATCACAAGCATTCATCTAACAATATTACTATAGAGAGTAACAAATTATGCATACATATCCTAAATGGTTTTTTTTGTATGTTTTTCTTTTTAAAAACCGGTTAGTGGTAAAAATATCTTGATAATTTTTATAGTAAAATGCTGCCTTCTGCTGGATGAAAAGGAACATAACATGCCTTTCATTTGTAGTCTTGAAAATAGCATTTCAAAACAATTGTTACATACTAATAATTAAAAATAGAATAATAAAATGGCAATAGACACAGGTTTTGTATAAGGAAATGATAGTGTAGGAGAGTGTATTGACAACATCTCCTGCATGTCTAGAGTTTATCACTCAGCCACATATGCAAACCAAGGCACCCACAGTTGTCACTTTCCTCACTCTAACTTGTTCTCAGAATCTTGATTTTTGTTACATGTCAATCACTAATCAATTACATTTGTTAGGATTACTGTGCAAATCCAGATCATCCCACTAGATGGCATGCAATCATTTACAAAGCAAAGTTCAGGAGTACAGTGTTTTTCAGAAAATAGACACAACTTTCGTGTGCATACACAACTGTTTTTCAATGATTGTGATTGTATTTATACTTTATTAATTTGTGGATAATAATGATGGTTACAATATTATGTTTATTTCATGTTGCCACTAAGTATAGTGTATGTGCACCAACTGTCTCTAGTTTCAACACTGCATCCTAGCTAGGATCAACAGCCCCAATTATTAGCACAAAATTTTCTCATTTTGTTCCTGATGGATATTTCAACTAGGATTAAAGTGTGTTCCTAACTAGCTGATGCCCTCAGCAAATAGTTAACATTATTATTTATATAGCACATTACCAAGTAGTTGTAGCATTTATTATTCCCAGATACCCCTATTGATCGGTACAAAAGGTGAAATCCTGGCCCTAGTGAAGGCAATGGGAATTTTGCTATTGATTCCAGTAGGGCCAGGTTTTCCCCTCAAATGTTGGCAGATGCATGTAGGTGAATTTCTTGAGTATTTGTAATGAAAAGTAAAGAATGCCTTTCCTTTCCTCCAGACTGACTCTTTCACCTTCAGAGAATGAAACAAGCAATTAATAAAATACATCTCCATTTTCCCCCCCCAGCATTTCTAAAAATAGACCAGACTTGCAAAATCTTCATGAAAATTTGCCAGCCCAGGCACAAAATCTAGTTTCCCACCATCATTCTAATTCTTGCAATGAAAAACTTAACGATTATTTACTCCCCGGATTAACATGTACTTTGACTCCTGACGTATACTGCTTCCACTCTGCTGTATTCTTATCTTGTATGTCTGTCACCCTGTCTTACATAAGAAAATAGCTGGTACTATCAACAATTCTGTTTATCTTTAATTAAATGTAATATAAAATAAACTATTCCTGAGCTAGTAGATGAGTAAAATTTTGCAAGGCTGAGGCCATGTCTACACAAAATGAGCCAGGAGCAGCGGCCACCACCTTTGAGCATTTACTCTATGCTAATTTAGTTACATCAGTAAATCCCTCTTGTATGAACATTCTTCAATCAGTTTAAGACAAGAGTACCTTGTATCAATTTAGCTTACATCTATTCCTTGCCTATTTAAACTAATGCAACTTTTATATGTACTCACGCTTGAGATATAGCCAGTCCTGTGACTGCTGAACTTACCACTTACCCTTTCAGTACTGATCAGCTAGGTCTATTAATACTACTTCACAAATGGATTAAGTACTGAAAGCTTTGCTTGCTGCTCACAGCAGATAAAGTATTTCTGTAAAAGTTGCTTATTTGTATGCAAGGGAAACACCTGGTAAATGTGTTCATTATCTCTCCTCCCACTATTTCCAGATTCTGCAGCTGCAGAATAGCAGGAGGTACATGAGATAATAGTTCCCAAGAACAGAAAGTGATTCTGGTGTATCAGAGCACCTGCTGCTGTAACATGGAGCCTCAGTCCATATCAAAGCTACAGATAGACCTATCACATCATTCTGCCTTCAGAGTCAGGCTGGAACTTCTAATGTTTTCTTGGGATGGGCCCGATATCAACATTGCTGAGGAGCCTGGAAACATACTGTTTCCTTTTGCTACAGAGAGAGGTCAAATCAAAGTGTCTGAAGGAAGAAGGATCAGATCTGTTTGTTAAGGCAAAATAGAATGAAACAGCTACTGACTGACTTACTTGTACTGAGAGCATAAGGAGAGGCTTAGTTTTTTAGGCATTGCCCAATGTCCACATGTGACTTACCAGGATATAGGCTATGTCTACGCTTCCATGGTAAGTCAACCTAAGTTACACAATTTCAGCTATGTGAATAATGTAGCTGGAGTCAACGTAGCTTAGGTTGACTTACAGCGGTGTCTACACCATGCTGGATCAATGGGACAGTGTCTTCCTTTGACTTACCTTACTCTTCTCGTTCAGGGGGAGTACTGGGGTCTACCGGAGAGTGATCTGCAGTCGATTTGGCGGGTCTTCACTAGACCCACTACATCGACCCCTGGGGCATCGATCACTGGAGTGTGGATCCGTTGGTAGTGTAGACATAGTCACAATCAGTACTGGGTTTATAATGGTGCCAACAGCACCATCATGCTGGGCTCACATTGGGAGGGGCTCATAATGACTACATGGAGGCCCATAAATGTTTGGCACCAGGCCCACAAAAGGTTAATCCGGCCCTGTTCACCACCGCCTTCTCCTCCTCAGGCAACAGACCAGAGATGTGGACCTCCCCATATTCGTGAAGGCCTGTATGATCTAGACAAGCTCTGCACCTCCTACACCAGTCCAATCTCCTCTGCTTGCTTCTGGGTAGTGAGAGGAAGAAGTCTTTGGTGGCAGCCTCCTATCATCGTTTATTCCTCACTCTGGTGGTGGGTCCCCACCCAGGTTCAGACAAGATCTGCTCACAAGCCATCCTCTGCATTTTTGCTGACCCCATGCCCCAGTCAAGCTCTGCACACTCAGGCCAGTCTTTGCCCTGCATTGAGGGGAGAGAGCTCTGCTGCTGGAATCTGCCCCCCCAATGCACTGTGGTAATGGGAGACCCTGCATGGAGGGGATGTCTGGGTCCAACACGGTCACCCCTTCACCCCCTGCCCTGCTGCTGGTTAGGGGATGAGGGGACCGCAGGCCCGGCTACACAGCCGGTGTGCTCTCCTGGGGTGGCCCGCCACAGCCCCTGGGACTGCTGCCCTCAGTGCAGACAGACTGGTGCGAGGGGCCGTTTGACACCTAGGGCCAAGCCATAGCAGGGAGCCCTAGCTGGTGCGGCCTGGGCAAGGAACGTACCAAGGGCCACAGAGCAATAGGCCTAATGCCAATCAAATGGAGTAAGCCAATCAGAACTCAAATCCGTCCCAAGGGGCGGGATCTGCTATCGCCTTCGCAAACGGCTGCCAAGACAGGGAGGAGGAAGCTAGTACCGGCTCGGTTGCGCGAGAAGCGGAGGCATATAGGTTAAGTGAGAAGGTATCATTCCGATAAGTGACTCGTCGGAGGGGAATTTCCCGCACGGCCAGGTTAAATGTGAAAGGGCTGCGAGGTCTGCGTCACTGCGTGACGGGAAGGCAGGGTGGGGCTTAGCGGCTTTCCGCTCGCTTGCCTGCCGGGAGCGGGCGCTCGGAGCCGGACCCCGCCCTCCGCCGGCGCATGGGGAGCTGTTAGTGTGCGCGTGCGCCAGCCCAGTGCAGCTGGCAGCGGCTGTTTGCAGGGTCACGGGTAGATGTACGTCTGTTCACACGGGCCTGTGCGTGCTCGCTCGTGAGCGTGCGTGTCAGTGCAAACACATGGGAGACTATTTCATTCACAAGTGTCAGTGAGTGTGTGCTCGTGAGTGCATCTCATCGCACAGGTGTCAGTGTGAGCGCATGGGGGATGATTTCATTCACACGTCATGCTTGTAAGCATGTTTTCTAGCACGTGTGTCAGTGCATGTAGTTCCCTCATACGTGTCAGTGCAAGCTCTTGGAAGGCTGATATCTGTGTCAGCACGTGCTTGTGAGCATTCTTTCCACCACGTGTGTCCGCACAAGTGCATGGGGGGATGGTTTTAATACATCAGTGCATGCTCACGAGCATGCTTTACATCACACGCATGTCAGTGTGAGCACATGGGATAATTTTGTTCATGTCCCTGCATGCTCATAAATGTATGTTCCATGCCCTTTGGTGGGCCCCATGAGATGAAGGAAAGGTAATGAAAATATGTCATGAATAGAATGGTGTGTATTCCATTTGCAGTCTTTATCTCAGCAATAAACACCATAAATGTAAATGAGTGGTGGAGGAAACTGAATAAATTGCTTCCAGGGAAAGGAGAACAAGCTGTCACCAGCCTCTGCTCACGTTACAGGATGCCAATTCTGCCCCACTGAAGTCCTGCTGTAGTAGTCAGCCCAATACACAGAAATGTAACTACATGACTTTCGACACACTGTAATGAGTACTCGTCTCAAAAAATCTCTCTTCTGAAGCGATTTATCAAACAGTAATACAACCCTCTCAGCAGTCTTTGGGAGATCAATAGTCATACCTAAAAAGATTTACATTGCAAAGCTCAGGTTTATCCCATCTGGCTCTTGGAATAAATGTAAATGACCCTAGGATTGCTTCCTTCTAGCAAGCTGGAAGTCATCACAAATCCTGCCCTAAAAAAAGAGTTCAGGTACCACTAAATAACATTACAAATCAAAGAAAACTCTTCTTTCCTTGGCTTTCTGGCTATTTAAAAAATGATAAAGCCTTCCCAAAATAGATAAGTTAAAAAAGTAGGTCAAATTTAAGAATTTACCTTCCTTTGCATTTTCCTCCATAGTTTCCCTCTCATATCAGTTAAAAACAGAGAATTGTGTTCTATCTCCTACTATTTGCACAGGTGGGTCCAGATTCAGTTACCCTCTCCCATGCTGAGTAGTACCTCACTGTTTGAGCAGTTCCGATAATGTCACGGCAAACCTGGTGGCTGAACTTTGTGACTTTATCCTCACCCACAACTATTTCACATTTGGGGATAATGTATACCTTCAAGTCAGAAGGACTGCTATGGGTACCCGCATGGCCCCACAGTATGCCAACATTTTTATGGCTGACTTAGAACAAGACTTCCTCAGCTCTCATTCCCTAACTCCCCTACTCTACTTGCACTACATTGATGACATCTTCATCATCTGGACCCATGGAAAAGAAGCCCTTGAGGAATTCCACCATGATTTCAACAATTTCCATCCCACCATCAACCTTAGCCTGGACCAGTCCACTTCCTGGACATACAGTGCTAATAAGCAATGGTCACATTAACATCACCCTATACCGGAAACCTACTGACCGCTATACTTACCTACATGCCTCCAGCTTTCATCCAGACCACATCACATGTCCATTGTCTACAGCCAAGCTCTAAGATACAACTGCATTTGCTCCAATCCCTCAGACAGAGACAAACACCTACAAGATCTCTGTCAAGAATTCTTAAAACTACAATACCCACCTGCTGAAGTGAAGAAACAGATTGACAGAGCCAGAAGAATACCCAGAAGTCACCTACTCCAGGACAGGCCCAACAAAGAAAGTAACAGAACGCCATTAGCCGTCACCTTCATCCCCCAACTAAAACCTCTCCAGCGCATCATCAGGGATCTACAACCTATCCTGAAGGACGATCCCTCACTCTCAGAGATCTTGGGAGACAGGCCAGTACTCGCTTACAGCCAGCCCCGCAACCTGAAGCAAATACTCACTAGCAACCACACAACAAAAACACTAACACAGGAACCTATCCTTGCAACAAAGCCCATTGCCAACTCTGTCCAGATATCTATTCAAGGGACACCATCATAGGACCTAATCACATCAGCCACACCATCAGAGGCTCGTTCACCTGCACATCTACCAATGTGATATATGCCATCATGTGCCAGCAATGCCCCTCTCTGCCATGTACATTGGCCAAACTGGACAGTCTCTACAGAAAAGAATAAATGGACACAAATCAGACATTAAGAATTATAACATTCAAAAACCAGTTGGAAAAGACTTCAACCTCCCTGGTCACTCAATTACAGACCTAAAAGTCGCAATTCTCCAACAAAAAATCTTCAAAAACAGACTCCAACAAGAAACTGCAGAATTGGAATTAATTTGCAAACTGGAAACCATTAAATTAGGCTTGAATGAAGACTGGGAATGGATGGGTCATTACACAAAGTAAAAACTATTTCCCCATGCTCATTTTTCCCCTACTGTTACTCACATCTTCTTGTCAACTGTTGGAAATGGGCCATCCTGATTATCACTACAAAAGTTTTTTTTCTCCTGCTAATAATACCCACCTTAATTGATTAGTCTCGTTATAGTTGGTATGGCAACACCCATTTTTTCATGTTCTCTGTGTGTGTGTATATATATATATATATATATATATAATTTTTCCTACTATATTTTTCACTGCATGCATCCGATGAAGTGGGTTTTAGCCCATGAAAGTTTATGCCCAAATAAATATGTTAGTCTCTAAGGTGTCACAAGTACTCCTCGTTCTTTTTATTTATTTCAGTGTGGCTACTTGCAGAGGAAGGCACTACTCAATGCTTATAAGGGGGGAGCAGAATATTCACTGGTGGCATGTGATCTCTTTTTCAAGACTACTTATTTTTTAATCTTGGAAGTTTATTTTTGGTTGAATTGTTACTTTTTTAAAATGATGAAACTACACTTAAATCCAGAAGGCCTCAAATTTTAAAACAAAACCAAGTTGGTACACAGAATAGGATCAGCACAAATAAATAATTATACTGTAGTTACAATATGTGAACCAATGTAAATATGGTCAATATTTTCATTAAAGGCTATTGTTGGTTGGTTGGTTGAGGGATGAAAAGAACTACAGTTCAGCTGTAAAATTATCTTGTACTGTAATTAAACCAAGTGTTGTGTGGGGGTTTGGTTTTTTTGTTTGTTTTTTTTGTTGTTGTTTTTAAAGAGTCCTTTATCATCTGAATCCAAATCCTTCCCATGCTCTCAGGTGTCACTTAAGGTACAAACAAAGCTCTATCATTCCTGTTTATCCAGGACCACAGTCTGCATGTCCTCTGTGTTGTTATATCCCAAAAGTTTTCCCTCTCTGAGGGACCTTTACCATAAGCCACTAGAATGATTAAGAGCTTTCACCAGAGAAAAATATGGATGTACATTTATCAACTTGAAGATGTTCTAATGACCTCTACATTTAAATTGCTGCAGTCAATCACTTAAGTATACTAAATGGAATCTGTGATGATCAGTCACATTACTGGATAGCTGACCTTATCAGATTTAGCCAAAGACCAGTTTAATCATACCAATACAGTAGTTTTTAAAGGGTATATGAGTAAGCTGGCATCTTATTGGCTGAAGCACCTGATAGGTTTCTAAGCCAGCTAGAATATAGCAGATGAATTTTAGTGTACTGAGCATCTGTCACTCTACTGGACCAACATCTATCAATAAACGGTTTACACCTAAATCAGTCACCTTGTAGAAAAAAAATAAAGTCATAACATGACAGTGTTATATTACTGATGTTTTCTTGCTTTAAAAATAAATTTCTTTGCTTTAGTACTACATGTATGTTGCAGCAGGAGACCATTTCCTGTAAGAATATTCTAGTCCAGGGGTCGACAACGTTTGGCACGCGGCTTGCCAGGGTAAGCACCCTGGTGGGCCGGGCCACTTTATTTACCTGCTGACACGGCAAGTTCGACCGATCGCGGCCCCCACTGGCCGCGGTTCTCCGTCCTGGGCCAATGGGGGTGGCGGGAAGCGGCGCGGGCGAGCAGTGTGCTGGCTGCGGCTTCCTGCTGCCCCCATTGGCCCGTCACAGCGAACCGCGGCCAGTGGGGGCCGCGATCGTCCGAACCTGCCACATCAGCAGCTAAATAAACTGGCCCGGCCCGCCATGTGCCAAACGTTGCCAACCCCTGTTCTAGTCCATGCCACAAATGCGTACTTAATTAGTTGAATAACAATGTTTTAAATGTTTAAATATGTATTTAGCTAGTCCTATTCACCAGAATTAAATGAATGTTTATATGAGAGTCAATCGGGTCTCTGTGGATAAAATGTATCTTATACTTCTCCATGAAAGTGTTGAGTTTTCCAAGCTTGTGCTATTAAAAACAAAGAATTTACACCAAAACCCCCAACTTCAAATAATTTACAAATGATAGTTTATAAATCACTTTAGGATGAAAATTGCTGTAATAAATTCAAGTTATTATTATGAGCTCACTCTCTGCTATGGCAGGCCTCTATGTAGCTGTGGGCGTGATAGTTTCCTCTCCCCCATCATGAGAGTGAACAGGCAGAACTGTGTATGGTTGTGAGTTTCCTTCCTTTCTAGCAGAGTGAGCTGGCAGGTCTTTATGTGTGTGTACGTGTTCCCTACTAACCCAAGAGAGTAATCAGGAAGGTCTGGGTGTTCCTTTCCCATCTTAAAAGTGATCAGGCCAGACTATATGTGGATGTGATGTGAATGTTCCCGTAGGTTACCAGGCAGGTTTGTACCTGGATTTTAGTACTTTCCTTCCCCATGAGGCAGGTCTGCCTCAGTCTCATTGCACAGTAACAACAGCTATCCTGCCCCACAAGCTGACAGCAGTACCAAAATTGTGACTCGTTATACCACTGCATTAGACAAGTGAAGCTTGAAAGAAGAGTAGGCTGTGAAGGGGGGTTTGTGAGAGTCCTGCTTCATGACTATACTTGACTGGCAGAGGTAAGCCCCAACCAGGAGCATGGAATGTTGGAAGCAGCAGGTTCAAGTGGAGTTTGGCAGTTGGAATCCAGCTGTCAGAGTTTATATTGGGCTCCTGGAGCCCAGCCCCTAGGTTGGGAAGGCTGATGGGAAAAAGAGGCATGACAAAATACTTCAGCCAGTGGGGCCTCACAGATGGCAAGAGGACTGTTAGCATTTTTGAGGAGGTTGTTTAATTACCTATACAAGAGGAGTGGGTAGCTGCTAACACTGCTGCCACCTCTGTCAGGCACAACACTCAGTGAGGTTCAGTCCCCTCTTCTAGGATGCAAGAGCTGTCAAATACATGAGCTGCCCCTCAAAAGCCCCTACACAAAAATGAAAAATAGGGAAATGGTAGTGCGGTGAGGTCGAATTCATCCCTGCTGTAACTCCACAGACTTCACTAGGATGAGTTTTGTCCAATAAATCTAGATTAGAGAGGTTAAAATAAATATAGAAATGGTGATAACACAAAAGGAATGAATTTGGACTAGGAAAGTCTGCAATAAAACACTGCTGTGGATTATAGTTAAGTATTTGTTGGTTGATTGATTATTAGTGAATAAGATAAGGCTTAAATAACCCAGTGAAGACTGCCAAGAGGACCATAATTTCTTCTCCAGTTCTGAGATCAACGCTGTATTAGACACGGAGGAACAGGATAAATATCACCTGTACTTTGAGCTGGGGTCAAGTGAAAAATTCTCTAAGTTGTTCACCCTGGCCACTCCTCAGAACTCTAAGTGTTTATGATTTATGGGGATTTCATGATGGCTATTTTGAGGATCTGGACTACTGGGAAGAGACAGAGGAGAAGTTTCCCCACAAAGATGAGAAGAGGACTGAGAAGGACATAAAAATCCACAAGCCCTAGGGTGAGCATCTTACTAAATTCTGGATCTATGATTCAGAGCTCAGTACTTATACAGTGTTTAGCAAATTTGGTTAAGTTGGTATTTTTATTAATAAAAAATAGCTATACATATTTTTCAAACAGTGGACGTTAGAAGGGATTGTTTTCATTCGTACATGAGCTAATTCTATTTCCCCCCTACTCCCACCCTACAAAAAGGCAGTAATTAAAATATTGACAGAATCTCAACTTTAATACATGGACTGTGCCTATAATGATGGCCCTATCATTGGACAAGGGTTGGTCTCATCTTAAAATTTGGGGCCTCCTGACTGTAAATGAAGGGCCATTATTTCAAAATAACAGTTTTGTCAAATAAGATTTTTCTAGAACCATTAAAATAAATAGGCTTGGAACAGAGATCACACAAGTTATGCAGCAGCATTCTGTAGGAAATTACGGCACATATTAAGTGTGAGTCTGGTCCTGGCCTTCTCGATTCCTAATGCGTTATTTTTACCAAGGGTGCTGGGACTGGAACCCTCCTCCAAACTTTACCAGTAGGTGCATAGCATCATTCCTACAGCATCCCAACTCTGCCTATGCCCCCCAATGACTGAGCAGGTATGCACGGGTTGCTGCTTATCCCACGTTACAAGGTACCGCGTTTAATGTATAAGCACCTTCCGTCTGATGGCCCTAAAGCCCTTCACAAAGGGGTGTGTGATTACAGCCATTTTACAGAATGAGGAGACTGAGGCACACCCCCGGGGCACTGGGTCTGTGGCAGAGCTGGGTATGGAACCCAGGCGTCCGGGCTCCCAGCGTTGTGCTCTAGTCATGCGCCCCGCGTTCTCATTCTTAACCCGCTTCTCCCAGGCCAGCAGCGAAATGTCCCCGCACCATAGCCCCGCCCACCGCGGGCATTAAGGCCCTACTACGTTCCTGAGCGCGTCACCACGGCGCTGAGGCTGTACGCGCGGCGGGACTCTTTTTTCCCAGTGCGCAGCGCGCGGAGGCGCCGCGGTGTACTGCGTCACTAGAAGCCGGGTTATTCTCTGCGTGGCCGGCTCCGGGTGCGGTAGGTTCTGTGCTCAGCGACCATGGCCTCTGCTGCGACCCACACTTCTCCGGCTGCCGCTCCCGCCGCGCCTCCTCCGGCCCCCGCGGCCCCGGGCATCCTCATTGGGGACCGGCTGTACTCGGAGGTGTCGCTCACCATCGACCACTCGCTCATCCCCGAGGAGCGGCTCTCGCCCACCCCCTCCATGCAGGACGGCCTGGACCTGCACAGCGAGACCGACCTGCGCATCTTGGGCTGCGAGCTCATCCAGGCGGCTGGGATCCTCCTCCGCCTGCCGCAGGTAAGTGTTGGGCCTAGAGCTCCCGCTCCCCCGGGGCTGGGCGGCGGGAGGGGCCCTGCGCGCCCCGTTGGCCTTAGGCCGCGGCTCGGGGGGTGAGGAGGCCTTGGCCTCGGAAGGTCACCGCGCGGCTTGGGCCGCAGGGCGAGGGGTGGCGCCGCCATTGTGGCGAGGAGGCGCTGCAGGGAGGGCGCGTGTGTGTGGAGGTCGGAGTGGGGGAGGGGGGAGGGCGCCAGCCGGGTGCTTGACACAAAATGGCGGCGGCCTAGTGCCGGAGCCGGCTCAGCCATCTCCCCCGGAGAGCCGGCTCCGCTCCCGCCGACTGAGCTGGCTCATCTCCCCCTGGCCGGGGGTTTGTGTTCGCAGGTGGCGATGGCGACGGGGCAGGTGTTGTTCCACCGCTTCTTCTACTCCAAGTCCTTCGTCAAGCACAACTTCGAGGTGAGTCCCGGCGCGGCCGGCCGGCGTACCCGCTTGTCCCGGGGTGGGGCGCGGGCTGCTTGGGGCTTTCGCCCAGTCCCAGCTTCGTGGGGCTCCTTGGTCCGATCTGCATGGGGGGCACTAGCTCTGCCCCGGGCCCTCCCGGCACTTCCTTAGGGAAGTAGAGTCGGTAAAGCTGCGTTTTCCAGCCTTTAGGGGGTGGTTTCGCCATCTGATTGTGTAACGTGTCCATTGGGACCTACAAATCTCCGTCTCACGGAAATGGGCTTCTTTTCAGATTGTTGCTATGGCCTGCATCAATCTCGCTTCCAAAATTGAAGAAGCACCTCGTCGTATAAGAGATGTGATAAATGTCTTTCATCATTTGCGCCAGTTAAGAGCAAAAAGGTAAGATTAGCTCTATTTGCAGTATATCCACCCACTATCACTGTAATATATGCCAGTTTTATCAAACCAGTTTGATCTTCCAGGCTAAGTCCAACACACTAAAATTGAGAATTGGCTATTACATACACATTAACGTTTTTGCAGCTGGTCTCCATCAGTCTGACTTTGATGATTTGGAAAAGGCAGAAATATATTGCTCTGAAAGCATGATTCATATAGCTGCAGTCTGAGTATTGGTTCCAATGTAAAGTCTGTCCCTAATTGAATTGGGGGGGTCTTTGAGTTTCTGAAAGGAAGTCTTAGGTATAAGTTTGGTTAGCTGGCAGACTGTTTTGTATTTTTTTTTTTTTTAATCTTTAGGGTAGGTCTACGTTGCTAAAAGTGCTTTGTGAAAATTAAATAATTCTATAGTATCTTAGTGACATATCTTGTTAGAATATTCTCTATACTTGGCTACTGTAGACAGTAAAATAGACTGAAGTATATAAGCATAACAGCATTTGTGGTGAGAAAGCAGTATAATAAAGTGACAGTGGAAAGTATGATTTGATCTACAGTGTATGGCGCTTTAATGACACATCATCAGCAAGGAATGTAGGATTGAATCTTGGAAGCTGAGTGCACCTGTGATTACAGAACATGAGTGGTACTTTAATGGTACAGTGAGAACTTTCAAATCAGTAAAATTGAAACTTGTATTCATTTATCTGATCTGTGTGTGGTTCTGTGGTGATTCCGCTTTTAGTTTGTAGAGCCGTTTTCAGTTGAGTGCTTAATTTTTGTTTTTTTAAGTGTAAAGCAAGGTTACATTATTAGATTAAAGAAGGTGCAGGGAATGTGTTTGAAGGGGAGGAATGCTCAATAAATATTTCACAAGAAGGCAATATTTAAACCTGGCTTTTAAACAGTAACTCAGACTTTTTGCAGATATTCATGAAGCCATTTCAGTCGTATTACCTCACCTGTGTTGTCTTTAGTAAACCTATCTAGTTGTATTGACTACGTTGAAAGATACAGAATACAGTAAATTAAAGCTCTGAAGGACTTTCTTTTCTACTAGTTAAAAATAAAACTATTTTTTTGTATTCTGTCTTGCCAGGCGGAAAGGGGAATTTAAAAAAATATATTCTACAACTTGACTTTTTGAAGAAACAGAATAGAAAAAGTTTAGGGAACTTTGTATTTATGGTGAATTTATTTTACATATTCAGTACTTACAATGCACAAAATCTAGCCAGTTTATGTTAAACTTTCTTTTATTGCCACTTGCTCACCTCTTTAAAGTCAGTTTTAGTAATAGAAAAATTGACTATCTGTGTCTGATTTGAATGGAACCTAGTTTTTAAAACGAGGAGCTAATGGTTTCTTGCACTTGTTGGCACTGGGAGAATTCTGTAAATTTACAGTTTGGATTCCATGGAATCTCTTGAAGATTACCATTTACCATAATTACAACAAAGGAATCTTCTTATTTGATTACTAAAACTGGTTCACTTAATGTCTCACCTTTGAGCCAGAGACTAAAGGTTAATTGGTGATATAAAAATGCTTTTTTGTGCTGTGAGAATAAGAATGAGTTAACTTTTATATGGTATTGGAAGGATCAGAGAAACTTATTTTTTTCCAGATAGCCTGTTCCAATTCAGAATATCGTTTACGCATGTTAAGTGGTGTCTACAATGCATCATGCCCAAAGAGACAGAGATCACTTCTTGACCCATTTGTTAATTCACTTATAGCGAAATGGGTATCATTGCCTTAAGATTCTGAGAAATGAATCTGCATGAAATTAATCTTAATGTCGAAGTGTGACACTCAGGCTTGCTTTTCTAAAACAAGCTGGATATAAACATTTTTTCTGTACTTTTTACAAGCTTACTAATACGTAAACTGTACACGTTATTAACTTCAGCTCTTTTTTCCCTTGCAACCGACTATACAGCGACCAGCTACATTTACCAAAGCCTGGGTGATGTGGAGTGGTACATAGAGATGAAGCTGTCGTCATGGCAACAGTGAGTGAAGTATCGAAAATCCCCAAGGAGAAGCCAGTGCTCTGAGAATAGGTCACTGGAATCGGGGGACTAACAGGTTGGCCGCTGGTGAACCATTTGGAAAACTCCTGTATCTTGTTATAAGCTTTTTTCTTTGCTGTCCAGGTTTTTAGTATATTTAATATTTTTTTATTTGAAGATAACACTTAGGCTCTATTTAGAATTTTCACTGACATCGTGACACAAGAAGAATTGAAACAGTCTAGTTATGTTACACTTAGTTTTCATATTGCCTTAGTTTAATTTCTGTTAATCTGCAAAGTACTAAAACTCTGATTTCTGTTGAAGCATTAAATACTCATTCTTTATATCCTTCTTTAGACACTTACTGGTTCCTAGTTCTAACTTTTGCCTCTTACGGTTGAGATTTGATATATAAACGTTGTTGTTCAAGAATACAAAAAAGGGCCTGACCTAGAATACGCACAGTCTTGTGCTTAAAAAAACAAAAAACTTTAACTACCTCACCTGTGCATGTGTTTGCATGATTGGGGCTCAGATGCCTGAATTCTCAAGTCGGAAGCTCATACAAAGCCTTTGGTCAACTAAGTAGCTCACTTCTAGGTAGTAGGCACAGGGCTAAAGATATTTTTTTGACAAATAAATGCTTCTGTTGTATTCTCACTGTGACAATATGCCATGGACTATTATACATAAAATATTTGTGTGCATGAATAAGTACTTGTGGTATTAAATTGAAAGCCTGTTTTTCATAACCGCACACTAAGAACTTGTTCTTTTGGAATATCTGAAAACATACTTGACTGCATATGTTGAGCCATGTTTAGCATGTGGAACATAAGTTGCAGTTGATGTGGGTTATAGCCCTTGGTTTTTGCTAAGTGTATTCTATATAAACACCCACTCCTCCTCTGACATCAGTTTTATAGTCTTATGAACTGATTTAAGGGAAGCTTTTAGGAAGCCACTCTTACTTTTACATCATCAGTGAAATAACTTCATGACGTTGGCTTGTAATATATGCAAATCTTGACGCCTGCAGTGTTTCAGTTAGAATATCACACAAAATAGAACTCTTATTGCATCTTTTGTCACATTATTTAATGTGACAAATTTCAGGCTCTCTCAGTGGCAGTGAGCGATCTGAGTGGATCACATCTGTGGTGTGAGGTATTTTTGTTTACAAATGTTAGGGTTTTTCTTTCATCTTCTGTTTCTCTTATTCTTCTGCTTTCTAATGGAAACAGAAAAAATGTTCTAGTATCAGAATCAAAGGTGGTGATTCAAAGAAAAGACTGCACTTTTGGCAGTTCATTTAATTATTAGTATTACAAAACATCCTCGTTTTATGGTCTGATTCACTAGTCATAGTTTTAGATTATTTTGTGACTAACTTTTAATGTTAGGCTATGTTCTGCATACATATTTCCTTTCTAGTGAAACTTGGCACTTTAACTGTAATGATGATATTGCAAGGTAGACTGTTGGGTGCAGTGTTCAGGAAGAGAATCTGAAAGCTGCTTTGGGGTGCACTTCTGATGCGTAGGTAGAGTAGACATCTCAATAGTCCTTGCAGCGCTTGATCGTCCCTCCTCCCCTTCTCTTCCCCCCCCCTCCCCCTTCAGGCCAGCAGCAAAATGGCTATTCAGAGTGTTGTGCACAATGAAAATCCTTATGACAGAGGACATTTGCAGGAAGAAGCAGTGGCAACTTTTTCTTTCCTCTTACTAGGAGATAGGTGCAAATTAAGAAGTTCTAGAACTAACATACCATCTTAAGAATGGTGTAAATTCCTAATTCTTTGAAAAGCAACAGAGTCCTGTGGCACCTTTAAGACTAACAGATGTATTGGAGCATAAGCTTTCGTGGGTGAATACCCACTTCGTCAGACGCATGTGTAATTATTCTTTGTTAGCTTAAAAATTTAAGACCTAATTTCTGTCACCAGTAGGGCACAATTGACTGCCTTTTATGCAGAATCATATTTGTGATAAAGTAGATAAACTCATGATGTGCAATTTTGAATTTTCCATTTCTTTTAATGCTGTCTAGATGCTATGAACGTAAGTTCTTTCTCTGGACTCTTTGTTAGGATTGTAGTACCATAAAACTGATGTCCCTGATGAACATGGTGCATGTCTGGGTAACTGAGTAAAACAGACATCCTTTAATGGCTTGATTACCATCCCTTCCCTATCATTTTGGTGCTGAGGTCCTACTGCTCAAGTAGGTGCTGTAAGTACTCAGCCCCTCTGAAAATCAGACTACAAATATGGAGTACTTTATTCTATTTTCTAATCTTTCTGGTGGTTATAGGTCCGGATAGCATTGTAGGTCTTCATAATATGTTGGAGTTTCTTATGTAGTTCAAGAATTCGTCTTTGCAAAAGCCTATATTAATGGAAGGTAGGAAATAACCATTGTATATGAACTGCTGTCACAAACGTCTATAGTAGGCCTATAAAAATGGTCAGACTGGGTCCTGACTTGTGGACTTAAGTGTTCAGTGAGATGTTTCTCTTGTCACTTATCACAAAGTAGCATACTACTAACAAGAAGAGGAGTTGAATAGATACAGCTAAACTATCAAGTTTTTTGCCTTGAAACATAATGATTTTGCTAATACTTTGGTTGTTAGACTCATAAAATATAATATCCAAGTTAATACTGTCTCTGAAATGCTTTAGCTAGGCTTCAGAATAAGCCTACCTTTAGTATTCTAACCTAAGCAATATATCTAAAATCCCACCCTAAGCATTTAAGATAAGTCTCAGCATATCTTAAAACTCATCATGAGACACTAAAAGTATTGAATCCCTGCTGACCTAATAGTTGTTCAAAAATTCCTCCTTTAGCAATGATCCCCTCCTAAAAGTAAGAGGAGATATTTTGATAAGTGGGTTGTAATCTTTGCAGTATGTGAAGTGGAATAAGCTGCATATAGTCTGTACTTATTAGGCAAGTCATTGTCACAGATTTAATAAGATTGATGGGATAATCACCCGTCCTCAGGTATTTCTTTCCCTATAGAAGATTCGAATGAGTTTGTTTCCAGACTTGGTAACTTGCTGCATTTTACCTTAGGTACATGATGATGATCTGAAACATGTGACAACTATACAGAATTGAGATACTACTGATTCAGCTTCACTTTAAAAAACGAAACATTTGTTGACTTTTTTTCCTCAATTGAACAATGATTCATAAACTAGTTATTCTTGCTTAAAACGTGGGTGACTATGCTTTAGTGCAGCAGGGGTGGTCAATAGGTGGACTGCGGGCCAAATCCAGGCTTTTGAATGGATCCCGAAATATATTTATTTATTTATTATTAATTTACTATTTTGTTTATATATATATATATATAATATACCTTAACTATAACTTGACCAAGACAAAAAATAGACTACCCCATTAAACAATGTAATGTCTTATTAGCAAAGTAGACTCAGTTTGAGGGATATAACAGTTTTTGAATAGACGTTCTTTGAGATTCTTGTAGTTATGTACAGCAGTAAAATGCAGTTTAATGACAAATTTTGAGCTGTCATGGAATTAGTAATTTAGAGTGCTCCAAGGTCATACAGTTAATCCAAACATCAAAGGCATTCCAAAGTTCATCTTGCAATATATTGGACCCCATTCTGCCAGCAGGGGGAACTAGACCACTAATTACTTCCCTCAGTGGTCCAGCTGGAAGAAGTGAGTTGCAGACTGTGGTGGTCTCTTAAAGAGGTGTTATAAGTACCACATGTTATATTTATTATGCTGAGTTGCATCTGCAGTCTTTCTGTACTGATGGATATTGCATCTTTGCAGTCAAATCATAATGTAGAAAAGTTTTGCTGGGAATGCTGGAGATAAATTAAATAATGCAATTTGATTCACTTTTTTGAAGTATAATTAGTTACTGAGGGGATAAACTGTTATCCTTTGACTTGTATAACACCCAAAATATGCTGTGTACTTTACAGGCATATAAGACAGGTCCCTGCTCTAAGACCTTGTAAGCTAAATCAACAGTATAAAGAAAAAATGTAGACAAAAATGAGTTAGGAAGCAAAAGCCTAGAAAAAGGGAGGAATAAACAAAATAGGATATGTTGCTTGATTGCTATACTGTGCAGTAATTAGTGCCGTTGTGGGTTGTTTTTGGAGACTTTACCTTTTTTAATTACCTGAATACAATATATTGCAGGACTGTGGGTGGAGACATTGGAAATTGCATGACATACCAGGTTTGTGTATCTTTCTGTTTGAGAGTTCTTACCTTGCAAACGTTTGATGTACTGAACTGCAGCCATTAGTTTTTCTAATAGCTCAGTATTCCAGGGGGGGTTGTTCCTTTTCTTGGTGTCCTGCTTTGTGTAAAAGGATGCACCGCAGTGTGTAATTTTCGGAGTCGTCTTTGCTCAGAGGTCACTGGTGGTCTCTTTTGAAGCTCCCTTGGAAATTCTGTTTACTCTTTTTAAATCTGATCTTGGTACACTTGCTTTCTTTCAATTTTTGATATGGACTCTTCCCTTTTGTCCTATGCATAGGCAATTCCAGTACAATAAAACATTAACTTGCTTAAATTAAACTTAGTAATAGCTGATACAGCACTTAAATAGTTAAACAAGCCTTTTGCTAGAGGTAATGGTTAGTGTATTCAGATTATCTTCATTGCTCACTTTCAAATGTTGGCATTGTAGGTATCTGAAATTTGCATTATAAATTGTAAATCACATTATTTTAGTTTTGAGACTGGAAGGCAGCTTGCACAGTCAGTAACAGGACTAATATTAGCAAGATGGCAGTCTTAGCTTAGCTATAATCAGAGCTACGCTATAGGAATTACAGGTTGAAACTAAACTAGCTTAAACTTGGACAGCACAAGATTAATGCTTAAACTTGCTTGCAGGAGTTTAAAACAGGTTTCTGTTGCCATTAGTTGGTTGGAAGGGAAAACAGAGATGCAACTATTCTGGATGTGCAAAACAGTTTTGATTTTATTTCTTACAAACTATAGGACTCCAAGCCCCTTGATACTTGATCAGAACTACATAAACACCAAAAATCAAGTAATCAAAGCAGAAAGGAGGGTACTGAAGGAGTTGGGATTTTGTGTTCATGTCAAGCATCCACATAAGGTGAGTGGTCAAATGAAATACATGCTTTCAAGTATTGAGCTGCCTTGACAGCATCTCTGTGAGCTGTAATAGAAGAAATGCAGGTTTGGAAGTGACCCGGGGTCTCTCTCCCACATCCCTCTATAGGTAACTGGAGTTAATTGTCCACACAGCGGAAACATTTCGCCGATTAGTAGCTTGTGGTTGCCTTGGTAGAAGTCACTTGCCTACTCTATGGCAGAGGTGACAGTCATGTAAAGGTTGTAAAATTGGGGATATGTGTCAATGGACAAGAAGAACTAGATGTGTATGGGTTTACAGCCTTTGCTGTGGGATTGAAGTAGAACACCACCATGTAAAAATATAAGGCAGTTGTTTCTTGTGTTAAAAACATGCATCTATCGCTTTTCTTTGTGTGTTAAAGTTGAGTTTTTTCTCTTATCCCGCAGATCATTGTTATGTATTTGCAAGTCTTAGAATGTGAACGTAATCAAACCCTCGTTCAGACAGCCTGGTAAGTTCATTCTTTTCCATTTTTCCTAGCCAGGAAAATAGTAGCAGAAATAACAAGCTTGATGTCCCATATGCAAAGCATTGAGCTGTAAGTTCTAGATTAAAATATACACATTTCACAATACATTTAATGCTTGTTTCTGCTTACTATTTTCATGGTTTGATTAACTTACTTTAATGGAGAACTCAATTTAACTTTGTTCTTTTTTCTACTCTTTAATTAAAGGGTAGTCCATGATGGTAAGTCATAGAACTCTGCCCTCTGCACCACAGCTCACCTGGGGATGGCCTGATTGGCTGCCCTTCTCTCCAGTCAATCCAGTGCAAGCTCTCATCCGAGATTCACTGAAGTGGTCCATATCCATCTGGCAGCATCTTCTAGTTCTGTCCGGGTGTCAAAAGGATTTGTATATTTGCTTCTAGAAGTAACTGTTCAACATGTTTCTAAATGTATATTTGTTGCCTACCTACTTACTTTAGTGTATCCAAAGGACCCATGGACACATTTTGGATTGACTACTTTCAACCAATATGGATTCAGTTGACTTAATTAAGCTTGGATTATGAAGTTACTTAAAGTGAATACAGCATGCTCATACTTTCTTATCATAGTATTTAGAAACTGAACGTTGGGCACCATTTTATATAAATCACTGGTGATTGGTTGTGCTGTTAACTTCTGTAATTCACATGTTATAAATTTTTAGAGCTGTCCCTGAAGTTCAAAAGTCATTATTGGCATAACAATACTTGGCAGTACTAGCTTGGTAGAAGAAAAGTGCTATAATTTAGTAAGTGTGAAGTTAACTATGCAATTTTAGTAACCAGTCCCAATGATTATTGAAAGATGCAGTTATTTTTAACTTTATCCAACACAAGGTTAAATGGTTGACACAGGGCAAGCAACTAAGATGGTTATCTGCTTCCAAAATAGAATAAATAAAGTTGAAGCAGAGCTGGTGTATTATGTGGAACATTTAACAGACTTTATTGGTCATATGTTTAGCTACCTCATAATGGTAGTGGATATAAAAGTATATCAGTTCTTAAACACTTGAGTTTCAGACAAAAAAGGATTTACCTCTTGGGTAAAGGGCTTTCATTGCTTAAGTGACAGTAAACACCTACAGAAAAACATGCTTGGCTGATCATCTAACTGGACAAACTATTCGTTAGACTTTATAGATTTGTAAAGTTTAGTTTGATGGACACTTCATAGAATATCCTAAAGTATTTGGGGAAAAAATGAATTTTAACCATAAAATTTGCAAAAATCCCTCATTTGGTGACATTCAGAGAGTTCTGTTTCTAAGTGAGAAGTAGTTCTTGCATTGGAACTTCAGAGCAGTGACAATGGTGCATATTTTGATGTTACAAAAGTGAAGCAACAAATTCAAAATGTTAAACCCTTTAAAACTACAGTGGTGGTAGTACTACAGTCTAAAAAAAGGCAATAAGTATATGTAAGTTAAAGAAAAAATAATAAAGTAGATTGAGTCTCCAGTTTTGTTTCTTTAAACTGAAAGTGATAAGTGAACATGAGACAAACTTGTAATTAACTTTTTTTTTTAGGAATTACATGAATGACAGTCTTCGAACTAATGTGTTCGTTCGTTTTCAACCAGAGACAATAGCATGTGCTTGTATTTATCTTGCTGCTAGAGCTCTTCAGGTAAGTGTATTTGTGTTTTAATTGCTTGGGATTGGCATATTCATTATTAGTAACTGTTTTTGTTCCCGGAAAACCTCTGTAATGATACTAAAGGTCAGATTTCTTTGATCTTTAGATATTAAGGCTTAATTCTGTCTTTTAGATTCCACTGCCTACCCGTCCTCATTGGTTTCTACTTTTTGGCACCACAGAAGATGAAATTCAGGAGATATGTATAACAACTCTGAAGCTTTATACTAGGAAAAAGGTAGCTTGTTTTTAGAATCGACTAACTTAAATGAAGATAAAGTTAGCATTGCCAATTAGGGTGTATATGTTGGAGTTGGAACACATATGTAAACACGTACAATTAAAAATCTACCAGAAAAAAGCTCCCCTGTATTCACCATTCCCTCCTTGGGGAAGAGCATGAGAAAGTGAATCACATAACCCAGGTTAGATATGTTGCTTAATGCATGGGTGTCAGATACAGTAATAGGTGTGGTATATTGATTAGAGTAATCTTGGTCCTAAAATCTTGACAGTGCATATTCCTTTCTTAAACAGCCTAATTATGAGTTGCTGGATAAAGAAGTAGAAAAGAGAAAAATGGCATTACAAGAAGCTAAACTTAAAGCAAAAGGATTAAACCCAGATGGTACTCCAGCTCTCTCAACACTGGGTGGCTTTTCTCCTGCTTCCAAACCATGTAAGTTACAATGCAAGGAACAGTCCTGTAGGAAGATGTCTATATATAACGAATCTCTTCTGATTCTATACCTTGATGCAGTAGAAGGAATGAGATGTAAAATTTCTCATTCTCCATTGAGAGTTGTGAAGTTATGTAAAACTTTTCATATGGTTAAAGCTAGAGGATAACATTTTAATTACTTTTGGTTACTGGATTTTCATTGGGACCCATTATTGGCAATCTGCAATAGTGTGATATTGAAGGAAAATTGCATTATCGATTAGATGCTCATTATGTCATACTACTTGGTTAATGCCACTTAATGGTACACATTCAGCATATGCATCACAGTATCTTTACTGTGGAAGTACATAATAAATATTGAAAGCTTGTAAGTATGGCTTGTGTGAGTAAGTGGGATTTTCATATGCCAGTGTTTCTGAAATGCAATAGACTATTTAAAGTGACACTGTTAACTTGAAATCTAGTCACATGACACAACTCAATTCCTCTTTTAACAGATGTGCCTGCTCATTATTTTCCTTGTGCTAGGTATTTCTAAAAATTGTTTTAAAACACCTTTCAATATGTGTTTATTCATCAAGGTACAGTAGGACCACTGCAATTCAAAGCTGTGAATGTGAACAATTCAGAAATCTAGAAATGGAAGCTCCAGTAGCAGTGCTGTCTTGGCAGTAATATAGAATAGCCACAGTGCATAGAACATAGCTTTAGTTATACATTTAACAGACCAGCCAATAATTAAAATTATGCTGTAAAGAACTTTAAAAGGATCCTGTCAGTTTAGAACATACAAGTCTCGACTTTTTGCCAATACATCTTTCAATTGTCTCGACTTTTTGTTAATACTTAAATTCCAGTAACACTTAAAGGCCACAGCTAGATTGGGCATGATTATACTAGGCAATGTACGAACACACAATAAATTATTACAGTACATTATCTGAAAACTAGAGCAAATGTATAGAAACTAAATCTTTATTTTGTTTTGTATCTTTCAAAGTAACAGCTATTCCTTGAGAACTTGCCATTTGGTTGAACTTTGAAAGTTCTTTGAAGTAGTGCATGTAAAAGTCCCTTATGGACTCCTAAAGGGAGGGTGAGGGGATAATTTTATGTATGGCTAGCTCCCTCAAAGCTGAGTGAAAATGGGATTTGAGGGTGTTCAGAACAAGCCAGCAACTCAATTTGTAATGGTAATTCTGCTGTTGGTTAGTCGAGGCATAAGATAAAATCTTCCTCTCAAATAACATCCAGTACGTGGTACAATTCATGGCATTGGTTTTGAAATGAAACCCTAAATGTTTTGCTCATGGTTAGATGACCTGATTGCGTGGTTCCATGAGCTTACGTGCTCAAGCTAGTACAGTAAAACCTGTGTTATCCAGCACTTTACCAACCAGAAAGTTCTAGAAACTAACATTTCTGAGATCTCCCAATACAAATTAAAAGTATGGTTGGCGCAGGACTGGCAGGCTCCCTGCCTGGCTCTGTGGGGCTCCCCAGAAGCAGTAACATGTGCTGGCTGCTCCTAGGTGGAGGAATGGCCATGGGGTTCTGTGTACTGCCCCCTCCCTGAGTGCTAGCCAATCATGGCCAATGGAGCTGGGAGGTGGGGGGAACACCTGCAGGCAGCAGCAGCATGCAGAGCCACCTGACCACACCTCCACCTAGGAGCAGCAGGGACATATTGCCACTTGTGGGCGGCCACACAAGGTGAGTGCTGCCTGGATTCAGCACCCTGCAATCCTTTCTGTGTCCCCTCCCCAGCCCTGAGCCCCTTCCACACCCAAACTCCCTCCCAGAGCCTGTGCCCCACACCCCTTCCCATGTCCCAGCCCTGAGCCCCCTCCCGCACCCAGACTCCCTCACTCCATTGGTAAGTATAACTCTTTGTTAACCAGAATTTTTGACTAAACCCATGCCAGACAACAAAGCTTTTACTGTAGTAAGATAAGTTTCATATCTTAACTAAGCAAGAACACCTTGTCTGCACCTCTCAATGAGGCCAACTAGAACTGGCTTCTGTTCTCAGAATTTTGTTCCAACAGCCTAATTCTGACTTCAGGACAAGGTGCAAGGGCTATCTATTTTTCCATGGTTCTACAAAGTATGTGTGAGGGGAGCGGGTTAGAGCAGGGTATTACTCTTGATGGAGAGACATACTTCATCTTGTTTCATAATTTGTGCCTATTACATGTACGTTGGATAAAAGGATAAATACATCTTTAAAGAAAAAACGCATTAGACAGTGTACTTGCCATCGTATGATTTACAGGCTACTTAAATAAAAGATTTTACTGGTGTCTTTATTGTAGTATTTTCACTTACAGGAGCAGCCACTAGTGGAAATGGAAAGAGGAAAGCAGCAGTCAGCATTAAAAGTTTTTAAGTTAGCGCTTATATAAAGTTAACACTTGCATAAAATGTACCAAAAAATCCTGTTCCTTCATGGCAAATTCTACCACTAGTGTATAACATCTTAACCTTGGATTATTTGCTCTCGTTCTTAGCTTCCCCAAGAGAAATGAAAACTGAGGAGAAAACGCCAGTATCTGTGAATGCCAAAACTATTAAAAAAGAACCAGAAGAAAGGCAACTAGCTTCAGAGAGCCCTTACAATGGGTAGGAAAAATCTGGCTTTTTAAGCCAGTCAAACTTAAGTCAGGCACTTTCAAATGAGTCTTTGCCATCTAGTTTTGTGAAAATAAATTTGCTTTTAAGTGTAAATTTTCTTTTTAATTTAAGCATGAGAAAAGAAAGCAAGAGAAGTAGAAGCAGCAGAAGTGCTAGTAGATCAAGGTCAAGAACAAAGTCACGGTCTAGATCTCATACTCCTAGGAGACAGTAAGTAAAATAGTACTTTTTGATTGCTAAATGACTGACTTGTTTTAAGAGAGTAATTCAAAATGGCATTCCATATAGTAGATGGTCTTACAATAGTTGAGGGATTTGCTGTTAGTAAACTATTATAGTATCACACAGTTGTACTGGTATCCAGTAGATATTCAAATGCACATGGTAGTGGATGAAAATCAGTGGTATAAGAATATCCATACGTTCTTAAGATAAATCAACTATAATACTAAAACTCAACTATGGCAGAGAGTAAGGTCCTCTTACGGTTTTTGTTTGAAAATCATCACTTGCACCTAAGTTTTCCATTTTAAATATGAGAATTTTCTTAAGCACTTCCCTTAAAACGGTAGGAGTAGTTGTACATCTGAAAGTGCTGTAAGAAATTGAATCTCTTATGCAACCAAATTTTGAAATTTTCAATGCATGTTGTAACCTTCTCCCCAAATATCTGAAGTGTATATAAGATCCATATTAAGGAACATGTGTGGAAATGTTTTAGCCATTTAAATGTATAGCTTTGGAGACCAGATCTTGTTCTGTGGATACCTATTTATCATTTGAACTGCTAGGAGTTGAACACATGTACAAGTCTTTAGCTATTGTTGCAAAGAAAACCCTGTATCAGTGTTTTTAACCAATGCAGTGTCTGCTGGAGTTTGTAAAGAGCCTTAAATGATAACTCTGGGATGTGAACGATCTCAAATCTATGATCAAACTTATTTGATATGTCACTATTAACACTTCACTGCCCACAGCATGTAAAAAAGAGTAAGCATAGAAAGAACTACAACCTACGCTTGAGTGGTTGCTTATGTTGAGCTTTCAATATCACTGAGTGGGTTGAAGGTAGGGTGGAGTTGCTTTGCTCTTGATGAGGGGGGAAGCTCAGCTTTCAAAAGTTTGGAACACACTTGTTAAAGTACTTTGTCTAACAATAGGATCCTTGTGCCCTGTACTTGATGATGCTTATTGCATTCTAGACTTTTTTCAAACCTTCTGTTTAAAATTGAGGCAGTTGTATAAGTTTTATTTTCACAGCATACAAAGATGTAAACTTCCTAATTTTAACTTTTTTTGTAAGTTACAATAATAGGAGGAGTCTATCAGGAACATACAGCTCAAGGTCAAGAAGCAGGTCCCGCAGTCACAGTGGCAGTCCTCATAGACATCATAATCATGGATCTCCACACCTAAAAGCCAAGCACAGCAGGGATGAGTTGAAGAGTGCAAATAGACATGGTCACAAAAGGAAAAAATCTCGCTCGCGTTCTCAGAGTAAATCCAGGGATCACGCCGAGGCTGCCAAGAAACACAGGCATGAACGGGGACATCACAGGGACAGGCGTGAAAGATCCCGCTCTTTTGAGAGATCTCATAAAGGCAAGCACCATAGCAGCAGTCGTTCAGGACATAGCAGACACAGACGTTAAGTTTTGGGCCTGTACCTGATTTTAGTTAAATCTGTATATAATACAGTGTATGGACTGTGAGATTGGAGAAGAAACTGATTAGGAATTGATTTATTTAAAGTCCAACGTCTAATTTTCTAAAACATGTAGGACATTTTTTTCTTTGGAAGAACTATGTTAAATTTTTGCACATAAAATACCTTAGCAGTATCAAACGATTGAAAATAATGATCAGGTTAAATTGTACGTATTAGAGTTGTGTATTGTTTATCAATATCAGAACTGGAGAACATATTTCTGTTTAAAAAAGGTACCTTATTTTTATACAGGCCAATTGCAGACGCTTATATTTAAGTATAGTTATTTGTCTAAACAATGGTGAATACTTTCTTACACTGGTTTTAGTCTGCATGTGTATAAAGATTTTTACAAGAAATAAAATATAGCGCTGTTTTTTACTGATCTGTTGAATTAAATTGTTCTAATTATTACCAAAGCTAATTCGGAACAAACTGCTTTGTTAGACTGAATTATCACCTCCACTGTTGATCCCTCAAATAAGATTTGAAATATTTAAACACAGAGCTTGTAGATGGTACTGAATCTTTTTACTGCCTGTGCTGTTGGAGTAGTATCTTGTTTCTCGTCGGGTGGGTCCCAACTCACCAGTTGGTCAGGGGAAGGTTCCAGATGTGTTGCCATGATTTAGGATTTTTTAAAATGGGTGTTGTGATAGGAGAGTGATGCTCATGTTATGCCTTGAGCGTGCCCCACATGTGCCTTGGAAGCGCAGCCCCCAAACTCTCACTTCCACTGGGTCAGGGGAGCAGGATTCAGGCAGTGGCAGGAGTACACCAGAAGTGGCCAGAGCTAGCGAGTGCAGTCAACAGCCTACTAGCAATTGCAGACTGGCTGTAGAGAGAGAAAGGGGCAGGCAGGGCTAGGAGAAAAAGAGCAGGGAGGCTTAGGGGGAGCCCAGCAGGTAGTTTTGGGGTTTGGTTAGGAAGGAGGGGGGGCAAATGGGGGGCTGAGTTAATATAGTATTGCAATTTAAAGTTATATCTCTATAGATTGGGTGTGTATAATGGTGGGTCCCCAAAAACACAACACAGTTGATGAGGGTTGCCTTCGTGAAAGGTTTGGGAGCCACTGACATAAAATAGTTGTCTTGATTTAGAAGTGCAGTGCTAGGCAGTATTTTTGAAAATATTTTCACTTTAAGACTGCTACAAAACAAGTCACAAATATTAAACCACACTGATTTTCACAAAAGAACTACATGATCACAATCAACAATAGAGAACCTAGTCACTTCATCTTGGTTTGTCTGAATGCCAGTCTAATTGTTGGGGGTGGGGTTAAAATTTAACTGATATTGCACTACATCTTATTGCAGCCCATATTTCCTGATGCTCCGTCATCTTTGTGTACTCATATGCCTAACACCCATGTCTTCATCCTGTCCCCATTTCTGTTTGGCTTTGAGAGGAAGACCAGGCATAGGGGAAAATCAGGCCAGCCTCCAGTTGCTCACTGCAATTGCTGGGTGACTATCTTTGTCTTGTTCGGTAGTCCCATCTGTGTCAGGATCAGACCTGTCAAACTGGCAAAGGTCTAGTCTGCTTTCTACTATAGTATTCAGCTCTAATGTCAACCTGTGCTGGCATCTCTTATAGCAGGGAGTGGTGAAGAGACCCATTTAGTTATGGAAGGGCCTGAGTTCTAGCAAGCTCCTCGGAGGAGCAATCTACAGAGGAAGCCTCAAGACAACTGATCCAGGCATGTTGAAGGCTGGGTAGTCTACTTGTCTATGACTACTTATTCTCTTGCACCTCTCCTCCAGCTCCTTCCCCCATTCCCATTTTGCAATTGACTGGTTTCCATTCCCATACTTGCCTACTTTTTTCTCTTCATTCTCACACTTGTATATTAACCTTTCAAATATGGAAACATTTGAGAGCAGCATAATGTAAGTGTTAGTCTTAGATGCTGTCATCTGACATGAAGATGTCACTCCCTGCTAAGGAATTGACATCCAGTACTGTCTTTTCTGTTCCTCGCTCTCCTTATACTTCAGTAAGTGTAGCTGCAGACATTGCTGCTTATGGCTAGCACCAATGGCCTGAGGAGAAAAAGGAAATGTTCGCAATCATTTTGGGAGCAGAGGGAATCCTAACTTTTAGAATTTCAAAATTTGAGTTTGGGACAGTTAATCTTTAAGAATCATGTCACTCATTTTGCATCTTTTAGCTGTAGTTTAACTGTTAATGTTCTTGCAAATTCTAGAAACCACATTTTTAGAGTTTTCAAGTATAAAAATAACTTGTGTGGATATGGTGCATTCTCACTGTGGGGGATGGCTCTATAAATTCAGTAGTGCTGGGTTCCTCAATCTCTCCTAAAGGAGGCAGTCAGCTGTCTTGATTGGCTGGGCTAACTCTCTAGATAAGTCCTTCCACAGAAAATCCCCTCCAGAATTTTCTCTGGCTCCAAAGGGTAAGCAGGTGGAGTGTTTGTAGATTGTCAATCTATTTTCCCTCCTGGTTCTTTTATTTCCCCTTAGCTGTCCACTTTGTTAGTGTAGCATTACTTTTTGTTTTTGTTTAAGGGCTGTTCAGATTTACCTCATGGATCTCCAGGCAGTTGTGGGGACTTTGACCATGCTTTCCCTTCAAATTAGCCCTGGTAATGTTGGAAAAAAGCATAAAAAGAAAAGGGCATCTCTGTTCTGCTCAAACCCCCCCCCCCCCCCCCTTTGGCATAGTGTACTAAGGGGAAAAGCATTCCTTTTGATCCTCCAATCTCAGAGGGCTACTGCAGTTAGAAAGCAAACAGCATATGTCCCTGACATAGGACAGTGCAGTCCCCTCATAGGAAAGTGAGGGGCCCAGTAAGACAAGGCACTGAAGAAAGTGCCCAGGAAACAGGCCCACTTTGCTGCCAATAATGTAGACTGGGCCCTTATCAGCAAGTATCCCACCTCAGCAGCTCCAGTCAACATGGTAAAACTCTGGGGCCCCAGTCACCTTCCAAAGCATCATGATGGGGGAGCTAAGCAAATTGCCTGGACCCCTCTCTCTCCCTGCCAATGGACATGCAGTGGTCAGGACACCCACTCAATCCTGTAGGCCTCTTGAAAACTGGCAGCACAGTGAAATCAGTTTCCTGCCTCTGTCCCCTCTTTGCTTTGTAGTGGGGGCTTGGTGCCCATTTTTGAGTAGGGAGCTTGTGTACCACAGGCAGCCATTTTAGAACAGGTTCCTGTCCTACTTTCTCAGCAGCCATCTTGGAGTCCATTGTGGAAAAGCATAAGCTCTTTCCTATCCAGACTCTTATTACTCCAAAGGCCTTGCCCCTTCTCCTGGTAGTCCTCTCTAAGCAGTGTAAGGGTCACAGACAGAGAGCAAAGAAATCCTAGAGGATCATCAGGAATGATTCTTCCCTACACAGCTTTTTGCCTTTACTCTTGAGTATGGCTGTTATTCTTGGGTATCTTCCCACAGCAGTCAGCCAAAAAGGGGACACAGATCAGGGGGAGGTCTAAGATAGAGAACACCCAAAAATATTTTCAATATTTTCCAGTGAGCTGTAAAACTGACCCTTACGTTCCCATCCTGGCTATCTTGTTTAAGGGTGCAAAAGCAGCTTGGTAAACCTGTTTGCGCTTTAAAATAAAATAAAAAATCCTACACAAGTTTTCACTGACAGAGGGGTAGAATGAGCTCTCTGCAGAGACTATGAAGTGATTAGAGCCTCTGCAGTGGCCACTCCCTCCCCGCCCCCACTAGAGCAGTATTTGCTTTTACTGAGTCCCTGCTCTCTCACATTCCCAAGAAGGTCTGGGGTTGGGATCAAACTTAAAGAATTTCCATAACATCTGCTTTAGTTTCAGATGCCTCATTCGATGCTCAAGAAGGCATCTATGGCTATGGAAGCAGATACTTCTGGAAGACAGGTTTTTGGTAGTAAACCTATACTTGAGGGGGTTGGGGAACCAATAGAAAAAGCTGCATCTGAAGCACAGGACAAAAAAATGTTTTCCCCTCTTAATGATAACTTAGTCAAGAGATTGTAAACTGTTTTTCCTCTGTAGGCAGCCATTGTGGGGTATTGGAGCTTCAAATATGTATGCTCAGAGAATCTATCTTCTCTCCTTCCCTAGATTGGGGAAAGCTGGGACCATTAATCCTAGAGGTGATTCAGTCTCCAGGAATGCTCCCAAGTGAAATCAATGAGTACTAGCCTATTTTGGGGGGAGGTGGAGTGCATGCTGCCCCCCATTTTTAGTCACACCTATTTTCCCACCAATGTGGACAAATGATTAAGACCCCCTTCCCCCCCCACCCCAAATGGTTATGCCACAAAAATGAAAAAGATCTCCCCTTCCCTAAATCAGCCTGTCCAAGAGGAAGACTATGGTCTGGCAAATCTTGGGGTGATGGAGCCTGTCCTAGATAAGGATTGGTATCTGGACTTACACTCCATACTGTTTTTGGTGCCAAAGAAATGGAAGTACAGAGCTGTCCTGGCTTTAAAATCACTAAGCTGATTCACGGCAGCATGCTTTGCTACAAAGCCACTTTAACAATGGTGTCTTCAGCAGAGGGAGCTTAAGGGCATAACCCAGACTTTTGGGAAACCAACGTGTGATCTTCTCTAGCTCTAATTCCAAGAGGAACAACTTCTACGTCAGGAGCAGAAAATGGTGGGCCTGGGGACTGGATGCTTTCTCCTAGGTATGGCCAAGGGCTCTCCTGCAGACATTCCCTCCTTTTCCCATGACAGCATGCACCACCTAACAGGTAGAGAGACAACAGGCTGTAGTGATTCTGATGGCACTGCCCTGGCCATCCCTGGTTTTCAGACCTCATGGAGTGGGAGATCTGGCCTCTCCACTATTACTATCCACTCTGGATCTTCAATCACAGGTACTGTTCTATCACAACCCAGGATCTCTAAACCTGAGTGCCTGGTTATTGAGAGGGCATGTTAATTAATAAAAAATCACTAGGATGTACCAGAGACGTTCTCAATCCTGCTGAAGTTCAGCAAGCTTTCCTCCAATGCTCATTGGATTCATGGTTAACGTCAGGAGGATACACAGTGGGCATGGCCTTAGTTGAATTGCTCTTATGAATGGGCTTGTGTTTGGAATTGCAGTGCATTTCACTCAGATCTCACCCGTCAGCTCTATCTTCAGTTCTGGTAGCAGAGGGTCAAGCTAGTTGCCCCTGTCCATTAAAACAAAAAATTCTCCAGCCTAATCAGACTCCTTATTTGCAAAGTAGCTACATGTGACCTTTCCTAGTTTTAAATCTGCTGTTGGGTTCCCTTTTCAAACCTCTTTCTCAAGTGTCACTATATTTCCTTTTATTAGACCGACTTCTGTTGGTGAGAGATAGAGACAAGCTTTTGAGTCATATAAAGCTCTTTTTCAGGTCTTTGTGTGGCTCAAAAACTTTTCTCTCTCATTAATAGAAGTTGGTCCAATAAAAACAAAAAATTCCCTCACTCATCTTCTCTTTAATAGCCTGGGATAGATACGGCTACAACTACATTTCCTGACAATTAAGGTCAGTTTCCTAGTGTCTGTAACTTGTGTATGAAAGGTATTGGGGCAGGAACTCTGGCCTTGCTCTTTTTTTCCATAATGAAAGGGTGGTAATACTTAGACTCTTCATTCAGACCTAAGATAAATTTCTTTCTTCCACTCATCCCAAGAGATTTTTCTCCTTTTTTGGCCAAATCCAACCCCTCTGAAAGCTATCTAGACTGCACTTAAGATCTGTATTTAGAGGACAAGCTCTCAGCAAAACCTCTGCTTTGTTAATCCTAATACACCACAGGGTTAAGAAACAGAAAGCTTCCAGGGCCCGCATAGCCAGATATATTTGGGGGAGGAGATTTGGGGGGGGGGGGGGTCATGTCAAGACAAGGGCAAAACTCCATTCAAGATTAAAGCCCATTCCACAAAGGCAATGGCAGCTTCATGACCCAGTGAACAGTTTTGTGGTGCATCAATCTTGTGTATCCCTGCATAGGTTGATAGACTTCAACTGGGCAAAGCAGCCTTCCACAGGAGGTTTCTACGAGCCACAGCGCACCTTTTCCTCCACTCCCTGCACCCTCTCCCCCAACAATTGATAGCGAGGGGTACTGATCAGGTGTACTACTAAAATCCCATCACTACTTGTATTTTATGTTGAAATGTTCTCAATTAATATTACAGTTCTCAAGGACGCAGTAAAACCCAACTTACTTTTCAGGTTCAAGCCTTTAGGTCAATTACAGAAAATTTAGAGGCCCCACTAGGCTATACTTTCAATAATACATCCATACTTTAAAAAAAAAAAAAGTTAAGCAAAACAGGCATCCAATTACTACTTACACATATGCTACTATTGTACTCAGACTCTCAGATGAAATGATGTAGCAATAGGTGATCAGTCCACTGACAGATCCTGGACCCAAACAGTCCTGTTTTGATGTTAGTTGGAGCTCTTTCCATAACCTAACAAATCTACACCTTTTATATTCTATTATAATACTAATCAACATTAAACAGTCCTTTGCAATAATATTTCTACCTCCCTATGGGCTCTTTACAATACACACTTTAAATTCATATCTGCACCAATAGCTTTCCCATATTCTCAATATAGATTTTACAAAACATTTACAATTCTCAGAAACAGTCATTAAAAACCTGGCTCAAAACATAATGGTAGCATAAGCTTTGGTCATGGCCTTGTTAACGCTTACTTTCCCATAACAGTCTCCTACTTATCTTCCATTTTTCTCAGACTAGAAACTTCAATTTCCCTTACTCCTCTACACTTAGGAAATACCAACATTTCAGCTTTTCCATCAAACATTTGATTTAAAACTTCATTAGCATTTTGAACTTCATTACCTATTTCAATTAAAAGGGTATCCTAGCTAGTTAGCAAATCTTGTGTCCCAATAATGTTTGAGTACTCTTCCGGGGTAAACTGTGTTACCAATTCTTTGCCACTGCACAATAGTGTGCATCATTACATAGGCCAATCTTGCCATTCGTATCTTCCATTTAGTCAGTCACACTGGGCAGGATGTAAATTCTTCTGACTGGAACAGTAACATTTTTTGTGGGGGGTGGCGGGAGTATGGGGCAGTTTCATTCACCTCTGGTGTACAGGGACTGCCCAAAGAAGACATACCAGCACCAGCATCATGGGCCAATGAGAGAAAGGAGAACCAGCCAACCTGGGTCAACCGGCAGAGGGTGCTTTCTACACAGCAAAATAAGCAAAATAAAAACAAAATCGGGACCGTCCTGATATGCTCTGCCAGCAGGTGGGACTGACTCAGCTTTTTTTATTATTTATTTATTTTTTTGCACCCCCTCAACCCCATGTGTCCTGATATTTTCTTTCCCTCATCTGGTCACCCTAAGAACACATCATCAGCCATGGACAAGTGTGACATGGGGTAGCAGCCAAAGGTCTCTGTCTCCCTTAGGCCTCTTTGAAAATCCCTGTTAACTATTAATATTAATGCTCTAGGTGGCACAAACCATACTGAAAGGCAGTGATGTCATGGATTACAATGTAGGCTAAAAGAGTGCAGGACCTTATTCTCCCCTACCACATTATCTTATACTTCGTATATAACAAATATGCATAGTCAGGAAGGATGTTAATTGCCTCATCAATCTATTTTTGAAATAGAATGACGTATAAGCAGAGCCTAATTTAATCATTTTTCTTATAGCAATATGTATTTCATATAATTACTCCTGGGGGAATTCTGCGCAATGCAGAATTTCACAGAATTCCCTGTTTTCCCGCACAATTTCTGGCCACCAAAGGGAGGCTCCTATCTCTGCTTTGAACTCTCAGCCTTGAACCCTCCCCCTGGAGTTAGGCACCTAAGCCAGGTCAGCCCATGGGCTAGAAGATGAAACCTAGACCTTTTTCACAAAAAAGAAACCCACCCTGTTAGAGCCAATAACCCATTTTCAAGGGTGCTGTCCTGGAACATGGGAGACCCAGATTCAAATTCCTGCTCTGTGTCATTTAGAGTAGGGACTTCATCCTAGATCTCTTACATCTAAGGGCAGCATCCTACCCACCAGGCTATTCTGGGCTGGGACCCTCTATCTCTCCCATTGAAGTTCCACTTTATATAACTCATAAAATATTCATTACACAATAGAGAGGGCGAGACGATAGTTTGGTGGTTGAAGCACTCCCCTGCAATGTCGGAGACAGGTTCACGTCCCTTGTCCATTCATTATTAACACAAAGTGGAACAGCTCCAGGAAGAGAGACTGAGACACCCTCCCAAGCATTCCTAGTCACTTGGTGTTTAGCACACCCTCCTGGGATATGGTCAGGGCCGGCTCCAGGCACCAGCATAACAAGCAGGTGCTTGGGGCAGCCAAGGGAAAGGAGCCGATTGCGGCTTTTTTTTTTCCAATTGCCACTGCCGATCGCGATCACGGATTTTATTTTTTTTTGTGCTTGGGGTGGTAGAAATGCTGGAGCCGGCCCTGGATATGGTAGCCCTTCATTCAAATCCCTGCTTTAAAGCACTCTGAGAAGGAATTTGAACCTGACTTACTGACATCCCAGCTACATACCCTAACCACTGGGATAGTGGGTATTCCAGGGACACGCCTTTTTAAAATCCCATTCCTTTGTGCAGGGCCCAATCCCCAAAGCATGTTCTGAACATACATGTGGGATCAGGCTCTGCTGAGAGATAGGCAGGGGAATGCTTTGGGGCTCTGGCTTGAGCAAAGGCCCTGAGCAGCTCATTAGCTATGGAGTGACAGCAGGACTTAGGTGGTTTTACACAGGCCCACCAATGGAAACTTAGGCACCCTCAGAGTTAGGCAGCAGCTGATCTGGTTCTACGAAATGTCAGCAGCACCTAAGTACCTTTGTGGCTCTAGTCCTTAGTCACTTTTGAAAATTGTGTTCAGTGTTTTTGAATATAGCACAACATAGCACAACTCAACTGCCATCCCTGGATTTGTGCAGGTGTAACTGATCTTAATAAACAATTCTGCTGAATCAAGTTCACTCTCGCTGTGTTGGCTGTGCCATGCTAACTGGAGTAAAAAACAGTAACACTTCAGCCACTAAAGTAAACAGCTAATCTCTCTCCTATTCAAATATATATGTTTTTATTCCAAACTCAGCACCACCGTTTATAATCGGCTACACCCAGGGAACAGACCTGATGAGTCAGAAGATGTTTTTACATGGTCACTTTTCCGAGTGGAATCACACTGTAAAGAAAACTCAGATGCCTTACTAATCCACGGCAATAAAATTTACAGAAACAAAATAAGCTTTTATCTTGACATCAGTACTCTATCTCTGAGCTTGAATAGTAGTTACACTATTTCCTCTCCTTCACTGCTCTGCCCCTTTACAGGGGTATCCTGGAGTGCAGTACAATATCTCCCTCCCTCTCTTTCTCTGCCTTGGGTGCTGGGGCAGTTCTCATGAATTTTAACACCCTAATCTGAACTGCTGCAACTTTAGAACCTGACTGAGACAGTAAATAAGGCCATCAAGTATAAGGTGAACTCAGGTATAATGGTGCTACAACACAAGAATGGTGATGGGGTTCTAGCTTACCCTGCTGTCAGATGCTCATTGCCAGTAATTGTTGCTGATTCCAGGTGATCATCAGGCTTTTTCCACTAGGTGAGTGGCAATTTGAACAGATACACCAAGTAAATCCTACAGCAGTGATGCATTATACGGGCATTAAATAGCTAAATTCTGGGAGTGAGTGGCTGTCCATAATATTTGTGTTAAATCCTGGCTTCTAGTATGCCGGGGCTGCCAGATTTCTTGTTTCCTCTGCAGTAATACTCATCACTTTTATGTATTTTTATACAACTGTACTTGTACGTTCAACAGTGACATACATGGCTGATAACATGTTTTAATATAACCTTCTGCCATGACACTAAAGAAATCTATGGAGGGCTAAGGAACACTCATATAGCAGAGTGCAGTGAAGGATATAATGTGTCTCTTTTATATGGCAGGTATTTTTAGTAATCATTAACTTCAGCACATGGATTTCTGCTTCTGCTGAAGGCACAGCAGGCAAGGTTACCCAATCTGTTATATTAAAACCATATGGTCAGCCGTTGAGAATTTGTTTTATACTGCAGAAATCAAAATGCAGTTGCTACAGAGTGGCAGATGGCAGCCACAATGAAACTGAAATGCCAAATGCACGACACATTGGATTGAGTCTACATTTTCTAGTTTGTTAAACTTGTTTTAAGAAATCAGTTTAACACCCAACTCTGCTGCAAAACCGTAACATTAGTCGTTACAAGAAAGTTCCCAGACAACTCAAAGTAAGATGGGATTTCATGGGCCTGCCATGATTAAAACAAAAATTGTCACTGACAATGTTTACAAAACAGGTTTTGAAACCAGTTCGCTTGGCAGAAAGAAATAATGACTTTTTTTAAAAAAAATGAAGAATACATGTTCAAATATCTTTTGTAAAACGGGAGCAGAGGTGATTGTGACTCATTAAACTGCACAGAAGTCAGTGCCCTCCTTCAAACAAGATGCATGTCTTGGTGGAACGCCATAGGAATGCATATGGCCAACAGATGGGAGAAGAGGGGGCGGGAAACAGGCCTGAGTTTGCAAGGTATAATCCCATGTTTCATACTCCTTTTCTCTAGCTGAAACAGCTGCTGGGCACCCGCAGATTTAGGCAGCTGCTGATCTGGTTTTGAGAATGTCAGCAATGCTGTAGATGGGGCCAGAAAGTTTATAAAACATAACTATGTGCATATGAATTTCATTATGTTGTGGGCTCTTACTGGCTTAATAAAGTCTGACTAAAGCCCTGCTCTTTAAAGACATGCCTCTCCCACCATTTGAAGGTGTTGCTTGCCTTTGTATTTTTTTAAAGCCTAACTCAGCTGGGATGTCAGTGAATCAGGTTCAAATCCCTTCTCAGCCAAAACAGCTGCTAGGAGTGCTCTAAATCTTACAAATTTTTGAAGGGAAATCGGAAGCACTAGCAAGGCTTTTCATTCATTGTTCATGGATTTGTAGATTATAAAGCTAGATCATCTGGCCTGCCCTCCTGCATAACACAGGCCATAGGACTTCCCTGAGTTAATTTGTTTGAATTAGCATATATCTTTTAGAAAAAAATGCAGTCTTGATTATTCTTTTTTTCATGTGACTTAGAAACTGCCATGTTAGATATCCAAATGTCGGTTGGCAATCCAATTAATTGCTTCAGGTGATGCAGAGTGCAGGCAGAGATACCACGGATATGATTATTTTGGGACATTGATAGGTTGAAGTCTGTTTCTACAGTCACAAAGAGGATTGAGTTTCAGTCCGAATTTATGGAGAAAGTAAGTGCATCTGCCATGTGATGTGCAGATGTGATTCAAAGTGACCATATTTTCCAGCGGAGTGAAAAACCACTGGGTTCTTCAGTTGGATCCTTGATGAGGTGTTTGTTTGGGACATTGGCAACCTTTCACCTTGCTCCCATTGTCAAGAAGAATCCTGAATCTTTGAGCTCTTCCACTGCAAACCAGAAAGGTTTTCTCGATCTGAATCAGAATCTCAGTAAGTTATTTAGGTCTTCTTGTATTAGAAGATCCTTGTTCCCTCATATAATGGGATTTCTGAAGTATTCTCATGTCACGACAGATTTGGAGGGGTGGATGTGCACCAGTAGAGGAAGCCGCAGTTGTGACATTGATTTTACACTGCCCATAATTATCCATGTGGCAGTGTAAAGTGGAGAGTTGACAAGTGATCTGTGGGAGCTATGTGTGTCCAGATGGATGAGCAGTATTCTGCGGCAGAGCAGACAAAGGCAAGTGAAGAGGTCTGTAGAATTTTTGCATTGGCTCCTCAGGTCATTCCTGCCAGATTCTGGGTGAGATTGACATGCATCTTTACTTTATCATGGATATATTTCAGGTGCTGGTGGTATGTTAGGCTTCGATATAATGTCACACCAAGATATTTTGGGGTGGAATCATGTCTTATCTGCAGTTCTGCCATAGCCATTGGATTGTTTGTTTGGAATGCTGACCCAACAGTCTTGGTGGTTCTTGGTTTTAGCTGCCAATATAAGAAATATTCTTCCATGGTGTTAAGGTCCTTGGTTAGTATTTGTTCTATGGTAGGTAAATCCTGTGTCTGTGTAGTCAGAGCAACGTCATCAGCATAGACAAATTTTCATAATAATGTTCGGGAAAGGTAATTTGTGTAAATATTAAATAGGATCAGCATAAGGATTAATCCCTGTGCCCATCATTGAGTGGCCTTCTAAGGTGGTCATCAAGGAAAATGGTTTAAGCTCAGTGGTTTGAGCATTGGTCTACTAAACCCAGGGTTGTGAGTTCAGTGCTTGAGGAGGCCACTTAGGGGTCTGTGGCAAAATCAGTACTTGGTCCTGCTAGCGAAGGCTGGGGGCTGGACTTGATGACCTTTCAGGGTCCCTTCCAGTTCTATGAGATAGGTATATCTCCATATGTTATTATGACTGGTCATAACGTCTTGGAAGAATTTTACTGTTGCATTGCATGGGAGAATTTTGTTGTCTTTCAGAAGGAGGTCATCCCTTCATATAATGTTGTAGGTGGCAGATAAGTCTAAGAAAGCTGCCCCAGTATTGAGTTTTCATTGGAATCCCTCCTCAATGTATGTTGTTAAGGCTAATACTTAGTCAGTACAGCTGCAGTCTGATCAGAAACCCACTTGTTGATTTGGTATAATTGCTCCTATAAGCAACACAATCCTTGCCAGTAATATTCTCTCCATGAGCTTGTACGATGCAGAGGACTGATGTGGGATGATACAATGAGGGATTATTAATTAGCTCTCTGGGCTTGGCAATTGCAGAGTCCATACCCTCTCCCCAGATCTTCAGGACAAGCACTGAGGAATGGATATCGGAGAACAGTGCTGCCAGCCATTGCCTTCCCTTGGCTCTTAGGTTTTTAAGAAATTCTGGAAAGACACCATCAGTTTCTTTCACTTCTTTTGTGAGTGAGAGGATCTTATTTACTTCCTCAACGGTGTAGGGCAATGATGGGAGGATGAGGCAGGTAGTGAGCTATTTGTTGGAGCTCTTGGCATACTTTGTGTTTTGTAGATTTATCCCCTGTTGCTTTTGAGTTCGTAAGATGCATTCTTGCAATCGCATCTTTTGAGACTTCAGGGTTTTGTTGTATCACTGGGTTTGCAGTCTCAAGCTGAAGCAATAATAGCCAAGCTTTGATGCTGGAATGAATGAAATCCAGAGCTTCAACTGTCTTAATCTTGATTTAAAAATTGCTAATG
The DNA here is from genome assembly GCF_013100865.1 of Trachemys scripta elegans. NCBI lineage: Eukaryota > Metazoa > Chordata > Testudines > Emydidae > Trachemys > Trachemys scripta. Next base: position 80,705,761 of record NC_048306.1, on the reverse strand, counting down.
ATAGAGAATCCAACTAACCCTTGGTAAATTGTTCCAATGATTGATTACCCAAACTGCAGGGAGAAGGTCTGAGTGGAACTTCTATATTATTGTTAGTTTCTTTTTTAATAAAGTCAAAGCCCAGGAGGGTGAGTTTTTAACTCTACAGTTATTTTGTTTTAGACCATGCTAGAAAAGGCACCTACCTACTCATGCAAAGCTAATTTTAAATTGCTGCCATCTGCAACATTAGGTTTGAATTGGCAAACATCAACTTCCATTCAATACATGATTCTTCCTTAAAATGTTGAGTAGGGATTTTAGTATTAAATCCCTACTAGCTTGCATGGAGCCAAACTGCAATGCAGACTTGACTTTCCTGAGTTGGCCTGGTGAGCCCTGAGCTCCTATCTGTTGGATGACATACTGTAGTATGGACACTTTTCCAAAGGATATAATAATAACTAAGCAATAATCCTGTAACGAACACAAATGAGCACTAATTCTTGGGGGTGAATGAGCTTGTTTGCCAATTTGGTTTGTTTTTTGGCTTGCCTAAAGTTTACAGTGTGGTCTGCTGGGGGTTGTATGTTTGGAGACTGAGTGGGAGTGGGGGTTAGCAGCTTACTAGTTGAGTGTGCTCTAGCAAGGCTCTAGCCTCCTGGCCTTTGATAATCCTTCCCCTGTATGTTAATGAGGGGACAGGGTGGACCTAAGAGAGAAGGACTTAAAAGCCAACTGCTAAGTGACCAAGGGGAACTAGCGAGGAAGGAAGTTTGAGACGGAGCAAGAATAAAATTTCCATGGTTCAGAAATGCTGCACTGCCAATGCCAACACTACTCCTGGCTCCTCCACCTGCACCTGTGTCCAGACAGAGAACCAAACCATGGATACTTCTACCCTGGTCCTGATGTGGCTTTGAGGAGACTGGTCTGCATTTTCCCTTCATAGGAAGCCAGGCTGGGGAGACCATCCAGTATGAGAGGTGCCTACTGGTAGAATCTCTCAGGAAGGAGGTGAGAGAACTACAGGAGGAGGTAGCTAGGCTGACAGCAACCATGCCCCTGAAGAATTCATCGAAAATATGCATATTGAGACCTCCAAGGTTGAAGAAGCAATCCAGCTGAAAACATAAGGATCCATCACTAGAACCCTGGTCTGTAGTGCCTGGGAGGGTTGATGCTCCCACAGTGCTACTAGGATGAATGCAGAGCCATCTTCAGGGAACACTGTGGAGATTTGGCATCACAAGAAGTACCACCCAAAGATCCTAGAGTGTCAGTACGCTGCAGTCCTCTGATTGGCTAAGCGCACTATTTAACCCACACAGACCTCTAGCCTGCTGTGACTCCAGATCTGATTTTGTCTTCTGACTCCAGTCTCCGATCCTAGCATGATTCTGACTCTCGCTTGTTGAACCCGGCTCTCACAATTCCTCCAACCCCTGCTCACTGACTACCATCCTTGATGAATAGATCCCAGCCCAGCTGTGACTGCTAGGCTAGACTGCCTATGACCCGATCCCTTACAGAAGAGGACTGCAGCAGCACCACCAGTGGAGGAGGAAATAGCTCCTTCACAGGGTAAAACCCCTGCTCCCAGCCCACCATCCACAGAGATTAAAAAAAAAAGGTGGTGTTGGTCGGTGACTCCCTTCTAAGGGGGCTAGAGGCATCCACCTGCCAGCCTGAGCTGGCATCCCAGGAGGTGTGCTGCCTGCCACGGGCCTGTATCTGAGACATTACAGAGGTATTGCCAAAGATCATCTGACCTATTACCCCATGTTGCTCATCCATGTGGGCACTAATGATATTGCGAAGTATGTGAGATACCTCTGAACTCTAGGAGTGAGGGGGAAGGAGTTGGGGGTGCCCTGTCAAGGGTAAGGTCCCAGGCAGAGACAGACACATCCCGGTGGTGGAAGCATGGCTGAGGAGTTAGTGTTGCCAGGAGGGCTTCTGCTTCCTCGACCATGGGATGCTATTCCGAGAAGGACTGCTGAGGAGAGATGGGGTCCACCTGTCAAGGAAGAGGAAGAGTATCTTTAGATGCAGACTGGCAAACCTAATGAGGCAGGCTTTAAAGTAGGTTCAACTGAGGACCAAGGCCCAAAGATAAGTCCAGAACATGCAGACCTGGGTTAAGGGTTGGAATCTGGGGGGGAACATCAGCAATCATAACAAGGACAAAGAGAGAGAGAGACAAGAGGGAATATAGAGGGAAATCTAATGAATGTCTTAGATGTCTATATACTAATGCAAGAAATATGGGGAATAAACAAGAAGAACTACAAATACTAGTAAATATGCAGAGTTACAGCATAACTGCCACCACAGAGACTTAGTGAGATAATTCACATGACTTGAATGTTGGTATAGAATGGTTCAGCTTGTTCAGAAAGGCCAGACGGGGAAAAGGGAGGAGATGTAGCCCTGTATACCAAGGATGTGTACACTTGCAATGAGTTTGATATAGACGTGGGAGGCAGACCTGTTTAAAGTCTCTGGGTAAAGATAAAAGGGGTAAAAAAACAAGGGTGATATCCTGGTAAGGGTCTACTATAGACCACCTAACCAGGAAGAAGAGGGGGAGGGATAGCTCAGTGGTTTGAGCATTGGCTTGCTAAACCAAGGGTTGTGAGTTCAATCCTCAAGGGGGCCACTTAGGGATCTGGGGCAAAATCAGTACTTGGTCCTGCTAGTAAAGGCAGGGGGCTGGACTTGATGACCTTTCAAGGTCCCTTCCAGTTTTAGGAGATGGGATATCTCCATTTAAGAAGTGGATGGGGCCTTTTAAAAAAAACTACTAACAAAATCATCCAAAGCACAGGACTTGGTCGTGATGGGTAGTTGAAGTCTCCCCAGCATCTGTTAGGAAAATAATACAGCTACACAGGGACTGACTGACAGAGCTACAACAACCCTACATAATTATACATGAATATTCAATTCAAAACAGCTTGGTACATCTTTTTCACCACTAGATGACAGTGTTTAGCAAATTTACCTATAGAAGGACTTCTGACACTGACAAGACCAAATCCAAATGTTTTTGGCTGATAGGAAGCTGTTGAAAAGCACTTGTGATGACATCACTGTTCTTGTTTAGCGCTGTGAGATTGGAGCTGAGACTCTACCCCTTCATGCCTTCATTGTGTTGGCATTTGCTCTTTGATGGATGGGTGGATGAGAGGGTGAGATAAGCTTCAAGAAATGAGAAGCATCTATTGAAGTCATGAGTTGCCAGGAGTCATGAGTTCCCTCACAGGGTAGGCTGCAGTTTATTAGCCCAGCCCTCAACTGAGAGGGGTTTTTAGTGCCATCAAATGCAATAACTGCTGAAAGTTTCAGAGCACAGAGGTGCATTTCAGTTTGCTAGCAGAGTCATTCAAAATAAAAACTCACTGTGAGAGTTTGGCTTTGTTTCTCATTGAATTTTTTTTTTTTTTTCAGAAAAAGGGAAAAAAAGACAAATGAAAAGACTAAGCATGACTTGGCTGTGCTCATTGCAACAACACTTGGCCAAGAAAATAAACACCTGAAATTGCTTTGGCCTAGAGCCTCAAAGCTATTTAGGCACCTAGCTCTCATTGAAACCACTGGGAGTTGGGTACCAATTTACTTTTGAAGATCTGGGCCTTTGGCATTATGACACCTGATTTAAAGCAAAAGTGTGACCTGAAAAATACTCTCCCCTACCAGTTTACATGTCTAATCTGAATTTTTTGAAAACATACATTATTAAATCCCAGAGTGCACCTCTTTATCCCTAGAACTGGAAGTGCGTTATTAATGTCCTGTGGTCAAGTATTATTCTCCCCATTGTACACACGGGGACACAGAGGCACACCTTGGAATACTCCTGGCTGATGTCAAGCTGTCTTATTAGCTCCTATGCCAGCCCCCTCCACTACCTCTGGGACTGAGGGGCAGGACCGGGCAGAAAGGGGGTGTGGCAGAGTGGAGCTACATTTATCCATCAGTGGTGTAATGTAAACCAATCCCTTAGCTACTCTAACTACCACCACAGCCAGGGTTAACACAGACTGAACTTCAGAATCTGGACTTCCTGCCTCTCTTCCACCAATCAGAACTCAATCACAGGGAAAGTCCCAGCCCTAAATCCTAAACATTATGTCTGTGCACACGTTACAACTCATTACTCTATTCACTTTTGTTAAAGAAAAACAAAAACATATAATCCTACTTTAGCTGTTCAATTCATGCATGGAAACCCCACATTAAGAAACGATCCTTGCAACGAAAAGCTGCTGTCTGAATGGCTAAGTGTGCCTTTCAATGATTTCTAGTGCCTATGGGACCTGCATGCTATTAAAATGATGACACAGCAGGTGCATTTGTTTTATCCAAGTAGAGACAGTAATTTGTACTGAACAAATGAAACTGTCCCACCGTTTAGTAGTGGAACGACCAGTTCTACTAACACCTTGGCCTCTCCAAGAATTTCCTAGGACAAATAGAGGAGAACATGAGCCCATGGGTGAGAACATCTGGCCAACAGCCAACAGTGAAGACAATAACAAGAAGAAGCTGTTGATAAAGGGAGGATCCTGAGGGCCCTAGATACTGATGAAAACAATAACATAGGGATCATGAAGAAAGGGATGGACATTTCAGGATGTAAATGAGTGTGAAAATACAGAAGATGATAAAAGGAAACTAAGATGAGGATGATGTCAAGGGTGAGCATTCAACCCAATGGCATTTAGCTATTCGAGCATCTTTATGTCATGTTTCTTGTCTGCTGCTGTTGCTTTTCGGTGCAGGATTTTATTGTCATGCCTACAGGAATGGTTGGTGTGTGGCTAAACTCCAATGGTTTAAATGTCAAAAAAGGAAATAAATGAGTTGAAGAAAATTGGCTGAAATCAGTAAGTGTCCAGAAAGTCCTGTTTAGGCATAGCCTTCCATTTTGTAAAGTCTCTTAGGCCACAACCTACACTGCTGTTCTTAAACCAGAAAGTGTGGAATAGCGTCAAAGGTAAGCAGAAAGCATTACACTGATACCATGGCTTGAAGGGCTAGATCTTGCCACCCTTACTCACAGTAACTCCATGCATAGTCCCATTTATTTTGATGCTAGTCAACATGAGTAAGGGTAACACTATTTGGTCCTTTATGGGCTTTGTATAAAAATCATGCAAATAAGAAACCAAAGCAAAATAAAAATCCCTTATACTGAAATAGTGTTTCTCAGCCTGAAGGGTCTAGAAAGCTTTTTACACCTACACACCTAGAGCACCATTGAAACCCAGCCTGCCCTTTGCTAGAAGGGGGCGACCAATCAACAGCTCCCCAGTGGGAAGAGGGAAAATTGAGGCCAAAAAGGACACTGGGGAAACCCTCTACCCCAACCCCCACCCAGACTTATAAAATGTGACAGAAGAACTTTAATGTAGACGAGGTCTCGGTTTTTGAACCAGAAGATGCACAGACATATGAAACTACCTGCAGCTTAGTTTAGCTACCTCAGAAGGATGAAGGGCTGAGTTGACCCTGCAGTTGCAGGGAGCCTTAAGTAGCTCATGCATAATGTTAGATCCCTAAGCAAAGTCCTCCAGCTTCAAAGAGAATAGGAGAGACAAACATGAACAAGTCACAGACTGTCTAATCTCACTGTAAAAAGATTTGTCAGCTCTTTAGCTCTCTGACAGCAGAAGTAGCTGGGGTTCCCATACAAATACTATTCTGACAGGAGAAGTATATAGCCAGACTAGACGGGGCTAAGGAGAGAGAGAAAGCATGCTTCAGGAAACAGGCACCATGTTACACCCCTGCACTTTGAATCTCTGCACTGGCTTCCTTGTTTCCACTACATCATGTTCATGGTTCTTGTCCTCACTGTCAAGGTCCTTTGCAACTCTGCACTTACCTGCTGTTATCACATTGCACCCTATGATGCCAGCCCTCATCATTCTTTTGTTCTCTTCTGTCACAGCTCACAGCACACCTTTTCCCACACATGGATCACCCTTCTTGAGCTGATCTCTAAGGCTGCTCCACTCCTTCAAGTCCTTCTCCAGGCCCACTCCTGCCAGGAGATCTACCCAACAACAACAGCCCCTCTACTATATTAGTGACAGATAATTATTTAAAGTATAAAAAGTTGGCAATTGTTTATATTCTCAATATGTTCCTCTACCCCAACCTCTACACATCATTCATAATGCAAACTGTAAGGTCTTTGGGGGCAGGAATCCTATCTTTATGTGGCTTCTACCAGAATACAAATAATTGATATATATATATAGTTGTATTTTTAGACAGAATTAGCCAAAGCTGCAAATCAATCATTACTAACTCAGGCTCAGAGTCATCAAGTAGTTTATTTAACTAACTGGCTCTAGGACAGGAAAACACAAGCAGCCCAATAAAGAGCATTTTCAAGGGACTCTGAAGAGCTGTTTCCGGTGAAGTCCCACAAGGGATCACAGAGCTGTAGATTCCCCCACATTTTTATATGGCTGGAAAGTTTTGCATGTTTGCAGCTAATAGCTAATGTGAAAGAACCACAAAAGGAAGAGCAATAACCCAGCCACGTACAGAAAGAGCCAGATCATTCACTAAAGGCTAAACAAACAGCAAATGCAGTTCAGTGCAGATAACACTAAACTAATGAACCTTGGAGAAAAGAATACAGAGAGGAAATGTCTGTCACATGGAAACGTGCAGCAACACACAGAGCAGGAAAGAGTTCGGGGAGTTCTTGTGGGAGGGGAAAAAAATCCCTAAATCCTTTCCCCCTTTTGTGTAACTTCAGCTAAGGAAACAAATGATTCTATATGCATCAGAGCAGGAACATGCTATAAACCACTGTGTCATTGCCATATACGGCTGTTATGAGCAATGCGTGATGCATCCAGTGTTGATCACGCAGTGTACTTATAAAAAAGGTACAGGGGGTGCTGAGCTGAAGCACCACAATGCCATTAGGACTGAAAAATTTAAAGGGACATTGCCAAGACTGGTTGGCCCGGAGCGTGAACTCCTTCCCTGCCCTATGTTTTCTAAGGCCATCTAATTCTGTGCATTTGGGGGTGGTTATTTCAAAATGAAAATCCCTTGAATGTTTTTGTCTCCTTATTTTAGGTAGGCTTGGCTCTGCCTCCTCCTTTTTGGAGTTTCCTGTTTATATTCACCCTGTTTTTTTGGAGGGGTGGGAGGAAGACTTAGAAGTTTTTCAAGGCCTTGTTTGGAGCCACTGGGCCTTTCGAGAAGCGCCTGCCTTCTCTATCTATGCCATGGAAGCCACGCTGCCACTGCCGTCATGCTCCAATAGGCAGCAAGACAATTCCAGTCACTCACATTGCCTGACAATGTTTTTATTACCCTTTTGAATTTGCTGGCAGGGTTGCCCGGGTTTTGGCTTTCACACCTTCCATCAAGCAAGCTGCTGGCAGTGGTCAGAGCTCAAGAGAATAATAAAAGGAGCCTGAGGAAATCGAAGCGTTTTCCTGCCGGATGGAGGGCAACACAGCAGCTTTGCTCTTGGCCAAACAATTGCACTGTTGCTGCAGTGTTTTTTAAAAGGGTAACACTTGGCATTACAGTAACGTGTGACTCCATCAGCAACAATAACACCCTCTAGAACCTTCCGTCTCAGGATCTCAATGCACTTTACTCACGTAAGGGAATGTAGCCTTGCAACATCTGTGTGAGGCAAGGACCATTGACCCCTTTTTACAGAAGGGGAAAACCAAGGAGGGTTTAGGGAGGGTAAGCAACTTGCCAAAGATCTCAGAGCAAGTGGGGACCAAGTGCACCACTCTCCTGATGCCACATCCTTGCATTAACAGAAGATCTTATGACTAACTTATAGAAAAACAAGAAGACTTTATGGTCCTTTAAGAAGCACATAGAACCTATCAAAGAAACTGCATTTTCCCATTGTTTAACCCTTGTCCTCCCTTCTCTTGTTCCTAGGTTGCTGATGTTTGTCTGCAGTCAGACAGTGTGTGCCTAGTGCAGTAGGGATCTGACCCTGAGTAGGGCATTGTGGTGCTACCATAAGAAATAACACATTCATTTATTACAAAAATCTATTACTATAAGCTGTTGAGACTGGTGTAAATGATGTAAAATACTTTGACAGGAGACGGTGGGCTAATAAATAGCAAACAATCTCAAGATGGCTAATCTAGCTTCACAGCACCATGCGGAGGGAGGTGGAATGTTCTGGCCCCATTGCACAGAGCAGGGGTAGGTTAAGAGACTTGTATGAACATTAGTAGCAGAACCTGGTTAGAACACAGGAATTCCTAAAGCCTTTTTTCGCATGCAGGTCACCAGACCATGGTTCCTTTCAAGGTTATTGTAACCGCTCCTGCTTCCAGCCTTTCACATCTGCTTCAGCAGGCTGCAGTATAACGCGTAACAACTTAGTGGGGAAAAAGCAATTGTTATAACTGTTGATAAGCTATTTATATATCACGACAGTAATGGGCTTCCCCTCCTCCAGATGCTTGGTTGCAGGTGGGTGTGGTTTGGGGAACAGGAATTGAAGTATGGTATTCTTTCCATGTGACATATCCCCCTGACGCTTTATAAATATATATGCCATTGTCCCAGCCCTGAGGGGAAACCCTCCCCTGGAGGAAGGACACTACTGGGGGTAAGGCACAAGACTGTGAATCAGTCTTGCTTTTCTCCTTTGCTCTGCCATGGCCTTCTTGTGTGACCTGGGATAAGCCACTAAAGTCTTTACTTTAGTGTTCCTTTCTGTAAAATGTGTGACTACGGGCTTTGAGAAGTGCAGCGTATTAATTTTATCACAGTTTGTAAAACTTGTAGAAGTGTCTTGTGTGAAAGGTGCTGCGTCAATATAGGTCGACTATTCACCATTCCACCGAATGGATTTATATTCTGCTGTTTGGCATTTAAGGAATTAGGCTCTCTGAGGTCTCCATTTTTGTGACTATGTATCTTAACTGTGCTGACAGTCTGTTTTTACCAATGAAGGGTAAACACAGTGGAGGAAAAACATTGGGTAAAGAAAATAGATTCCATTTCAAGCTCTCAACTGGTCATTAACCAATAGTGGGTTAAAAAAACAACCCTTACAACTTATGAAAAAATGTCCTAAAATGTGCTTTTATGTTCCAGCTGGAAGAGCGGTCAAGTAAGGTGCTATTTTTGTATCTGTAAAGAGACGCCTTTTTGGTAATTTTTCTGAAAACGATGAAGGGGAGTCCATGAAAACTCAAACTCTTTACACTGGCAGAAATGGGTTTGCTTGAAAAGTGATTGAATAAGGAAGCACAATAACAAAAGAGCAACAACGTCTACATCTTACAAGATTTCCCCACCCTACAGTCCTGTGTTTATAGCTCACCTGGAAAAGAGCTCTGAGTAAGCTCGAAAGCTTGTCTCTCTCACCAACAGAAGTCGTCCAATAAAAGATATTACCTTACCAACCTTGTGGCTCTGATATCCTGGGATCCACACGGCTACACCAACACTGCATATAGCTCACCCTTGTCATTCTATGTTTTATTCTGTAGGTGGAAGTATTGCAAAGCAATCGGACATACACAAGCTCTTTTACACAGTTGGAAGAATAAAGTTCTGTAGCTGCGCTCTCACATTATGCAAACTCATCTCCGCTTTTCTGGGTGTGACGTGCTGCACAAATAAAAGCTGTTCAGTGCAGTATGGCATCGTCTCTCAAGCTGGGCAGCTCCTGATGCCCTTCCCTGTTTGTTTTGATGATCTACTAATCCTTCCTCTGGCAAAAGAGTTGGTGTAAGAGAGGGAAGGAGGGTGGTGGAAAGAGAGACAAAGAAAATAATAGCCCTGCCAATGCTTAACGAAAAGTCCAATTAGAAATGGACAGCCCCGTCTCTTGGGGATTGTGGCAGTGGGGTGTGGAAAAGAGTGGGGAAAGAAAGGCATTTCATCCAGCTTTTATGTTCTGGTCAGCATCAGCTCTAGTTTTGGTAGAGTCCTTTAAGAAATAAGAAATGTAGGGCTCCTCCCCAATCTGTGACCAGACCCGTCCAGCACCCACCTACTTATTACACCAGCCTCCTTCCCCCACAGGCTACCAAGTGTGTTGAAGCTGGTAGGATGTATCTACACAAGCTAACGTGCAAGGAGTGCACGGCTAGTAGTAGGCATGGGAATTGAGAGGAAAAGCTCTTTGGCTGTCCTGTGACATGGGACCATGTGTAAAAGGGTTAATGACTAGAGCAGAGCAGGGTACTGAGAGAGCAGGCAGAACAGAAGCTTTGTTATTGGAACAATCAGTCCCTGATGGTCTGGGGTCTTACGCAAGCATATAGCAGCTATAGCCCTTAGATCAGCCTGCCTGTGGCACCAAACCTGATACCTGGATCTGTGATGGTCATTTCCACAGGAATGAGATAATTTGTGTGCCTATTAAGACATCCTGCCTCAGAGCTACCTCAACAGAGAGCTTTGTTCTAAAACCAAGCAGATTTTCTCACTGACTTAAAACCCTGTTCTGAATTTCTAGGTAAAAATTTAGACAGAACTTTAAAACTGGACGTGACCTCAGGGGCTCAGACTTCTGTGGGAGTTACAGATGTCCTGCAGGGAGTAGAACAGGGCTTAGGGGGCTTGGGATAAAAGATGAAGTAACAGCTAAGTAAGGGGTGCCATTTATGGCAATTCTGAAGCTCAGAGTGCCAACTGTGTGATCTGTGGCTCTCCCTATCTCAGCTGTCCTACTACATGTAGCATTTGTGCAGAATTCCTCAGGGAACTGGGCAGCCTCCCAGCACGCAGGACTCATCCCAGATGAGATAGCCTTTCGTAATATGTGTTCTAAATAAATGTCACATTTCGCTGCTTCCTGTAGGCCATCAAGGCCAGAGACATATCAGCTTTGTTGCTAGGACTGAGTGTGCCTCCAAGCGATCTTGGTAGAACCTGTTCTATGCGGGAGACTTGGAGAGAAGTACAGAATGCTACTGGCCACGTAGGGAGCATGACAGAGTATGTTTTAGCTGTGCCAGGCAGGCAAGCTGCCAGCATGACAATTAGTGTAATATTACTCACCATTCTTGGGGCTAGGACCCCGTGGAAAGTGCTTGTTAGATTCACCACAACCTCACTGCAAATATAAATGGTATGTTCCCTATCAGTCAGGAACATTTAATTTTTTGCTACTAAATCAACAAAACCAACTAAAATAATAGAGCCTGGTAACAGAGTCTCACTGGGTTGACAAAAATGTCTCCAGAATGAGAGTGTGGATGAGAATAGACTCAGGCCCCTGCAGGGGCTGGAGGGAAATTGGGGGAGTAGGGAACTAGCGGTGCCTATGAATACCTGGATTTGGGAATCACTGGTATACTAAGAATAATTTCATCTTAACCTCTGGCAACGTTTCTGAAATAGACTAGAGCAGGGAAAGCAGACTCCACTGCCAGTGATTCTCAGGCCCAGGGACGAGATCCTTTTAGCACTCAATATTGCCTCAGTGGGCCAGATTCTGACATCCCTACTTGCACTGGGCTTGATCCTGTGCTCCATCCAAGTTCCAGTCAGGCAGAGCGCGTGCGCGGGAGCAGAAGGAGCCAGGTGCAGCTCCCTGGTTCACAGCTGCCCAGAAACAGAGTGCAGCGCAGGGTAGCGCTGCCTTTCACTATCAAGGTTTTGGCTTCAATGGAGTGACACTGCATTCACGTGGGTGTGGGTGAAAGCAGGATGTGACCATGAATGCTGGCTTTAGAGTTATTAGCTAGAAGAATAGAAGGACTCCTCCTGAGGGTTTGTGAGGGCAAACACTGCTCTCTATCCTGTTGTCTCACCCAGTGTAACCTCACCTTGTGGGGCTTCCTTTTATGGCATGGTCCCCAGTGAGCTTTGGTGATTATTTTAGGGGATGAATTTCCATTCTATACAGGAGAGCAAAAGTCATCAACTCTTTGATTGTCTCCTGCCCCCAGCCCAGCTAAGGGCATATGGTAGCAGCATTCTTTGCTTTGATTTTTGCCATTTCACTGGGGTCCCTGGACCAGGTGGTCAGGAGAAAAGACTCCCGTAAAGGGACCAGGAACAGTGAGGACACACTAATTAGATCTATTTTTGCAGTAGGTACCATGCTTTGCAGGCAATGCTTCCAGCCAGCCCTTTTGCTTAGGCAGGGACAGTTCTCTCCCTATTTTCATGCTTGCATATCTGACTGCTGTCACCTTTAAGAACTTGATTGAGCTTGTTGGAGGTAGGATGCTCAGATGTACACGCTAATTCAGTTTTGAGGCACAGATAACACAGACAAAAACAGCACCCAGAAATAGGGAGACTTAGCCTCAGGGATGAAAAATATCTCCTATAAAACCAAAAGGATAAAGGCATGTATAGGTAACTGTGAGGTGAGCCATGGCCTCTAAAGGGACTGAATGGGATTAGCACAGACTGCCCATCAAATATGCAAACTCTGATTAGATTAACAGACTGAAATACTACTGCGTTGCGTTGGCTAGACCAAAAGCTGGAACATGACATGGTAAGCAATGTATTAACACATCTGGTACATACAGCCCCAAACCCAAGAGTGTTTTCAAAAGTGGTTTGAGTTCTGTGTAATTACAGAATGTAACATGAAGCAGAAGACAGTCAGACCACCCTATTCAAAGACTTTCATTTCTGAGCTCAGAACTGAGGAGAGCAATTTCACATCCCCAGGACAAAATTCTAAGACGGCTCATGTCTCCCATTCATGTGTCTGGGCTGAGACTATGTTATTGCTGGGAACCTTTGACCCCCAACCATTATCAAATGTCATTAGAGGAAAGAGAGATTTCAGGAACCCATTTCGCACTCTCTTCATGCTCTGGAAGTAAATCAAGTGCATATGCACTTTGTCCTACAGCTACATCAACCAGGTTAGGGGGAGGGGAATGGTGAAGAGTAACTGTAAATAATTCAGGTCTTGTTTGTTTGCAGGTTCCTCTGCATCAGCCAATCTGATGCTAAAGCAGAGACTGGCCTGATCTCTGGAGAAGTTCAAATCCAGCTCTTTCAGAGACAAAGCTGAGTTAGACCATCAGGAACAAACCATTATAGAGGTCAGTAATACTCTATGGACCAGATCCTACACTGTCTTGCAATGTTTTTGTTTATTTGTATTACAGCGGTGTGCAGAGGCTGCAGTCAGAATTGCTGCTCCATTGTGCTAGGCTCTGCACAAACAAACATGAAGAGCTGTCCCTGTTCTGGAGAGCTTGTGGCCTACCTTTCTGACTTCATAGACATTTACACCCACTTAGGACATACTTTGCAGGAGTGTCAATGGCTGCGAAAGGGGAAGGACAGCGGAGTATCAGGTGCAGCATTGACAGATATAGTGAAAGTTTCCCCGTCTGGGGTAGAAAGGATGTATTAAGGTGTCAAGTGCCAAGTAATTTTATCCCCAAACATACTACAAATGTATAGCTTAGACTCGAGAAACAAGAAACGGTAGGTGCCAACTCTTAGTAATTGTCTCTGTCCATGCCAGTCCAATCATGTGATCTCCCCCCACCACTATTTTAGTCACATGAGGTTCTTGCCCTGCCTATCCATGATCAAAGACCAGCAAAATACACAATTATGAATATTCATTAACAAAGAACAAAAAAGAGACACTCCCCCCCAAAAACTAGAACAGAAGCAAGCAGTAAACAATGGTTACTTCAGCCAAAACTCTTCTATAGGTCTCCGTAGTGGGGACATTCTTCTCTAGGTAAGTTAAGACCAAAGTATATTGTTCCCCCTGTCAGTAGCGAGTCCTGTCTTATAGTATCATAGATAACACACAGATTTATAGATGGGTAAAGGAATTTCATTTAAGGGTTTGGTGAATCCTATTTGGTTTATCATGAATAACAAATCGTTTACAAATGGGCAGAGGGAAGTAATAACTGTGTAGATGATAAAAGAAGTATTTAACTTAGCTACTTAAATCATTCAAGAGTTACTCAAATGAAACAGCTGCTGTCTATGTGTTTGGCTGAGGTGACAGTGTTTCAGCTCAAAGATTTATCTCTCCTGCTTCCAGAGTCTCGCTGAAGGTGGAAGGCGAAGGCATACCTCTTTCAGAGGCTTGGCAGGATCCAAATATCAGCTGCTGTCACCCATTCTTTGGCCCTACGCCGCCATGGGATGTTCTCAGTAGCATGAATGTGCAATTCACAAATGCATATACAGCAGGGGTGTAATTCTTCTTCAACTTCAGAGTCATATTGCTTTTGTCTTTGTGGTGGGAAATTCCCAGAGCATTTTTAAAGTTAAACTCTTTACTCTTTCTTTTACTGGGTTCATTTTCTGATAAACCCCTTTAAGGTTCATCAGGGTTCAACACGAACTGAATTTCTATTTCAAATGACTCCAAATGTACTAAGTCTTTCAGCTTTAAAATAGTCTTTTTAATCTTAAAATGATTCTTAAAGAGAGTTTTTAAACTTAAGTAGTCCTCAAAGAAGAAAATGTCTGTTTTTCTTAATGATCCTAGCAGAGGTAGTTCTTGTCTTCAAGTCTGGTAAGGAAGTTGCTTAAGCATTGCCAGATACCTGATTAATTCCCCAATTGATATACATATTTTATACTCAAATGACTTATTATAGTAGTAACCAGTTATAGCAAGGTCATTTGATCCCATATCGGTGCATAAAACATCCCACTAGTCACACACCAGTGGCATTAGGAAGTTATTAGATTAGATGTTTGCATTTAGATACAAAACATGTGTAAATGAACATTATAAAAGGAGTTTAGATCATCTTAAACTGTTAAGGAATAAACAAAATTTTCACCTTTAAGTGGAAACATGAGATTAGAAGTAAGCAAAAGGTTTCCCAACTATGCATATTTTCCTTAAATGAGGGCTTTAGTTTATAAGCACACCAAATCGCTTCTAAGACTATTTCTAGACTTCTTTGTGTGGTTTTAAAGCTGAGGTTTTTCTTATGAACAGAGAAGCGGGAGAGAAGGGATGACAAGAGGTTCCTAGCCCAGCTCTTGTGGCCTTGATAAACCTGGTGCTATGCATCACCGTTATTTCCGAGAAAAAGCGTTTTTCCACAGGGAGGGTAGCAAGGGGGAGGTGCCCTACTCTTTAAGAAGACAGTCCTGTTCACTGATTGCCATTTAACCAAACAGCTCCCAATCTGCAGAAGCTTGCTCCCCAACTGGCAGTTAAAACTCCTACCGAACGTGCCATGTACGGCAAAATCACCACATTAACATTTAGCTAGATCTTTCTAACATAATATAAAATGAAACAATATAGAATATTAAAGCAAAATGAAAGTTACAAAGCTGCAATCCAACATCGGTACAATTGGACCTGGGGTGATAAGTACAGCTTGATGGCCAAGAAAGAGGTATTCTCCTCAAAGCTTTTCATGCCTGTCACTTATTGGGAGAAAGCAGAGTTTTCCTAGGAGTTTCTTTAATTTGCTTGAATGTTTCATTTAATAAAATAAATAACCAAAGATGTAAGCATATGAGCTAATATCCTCCAAGCACCATGTGTATGAAAGTAGTCTTCAATATCTCCTACAATTCCATAAAGGGAAAGGCAAATTTGTGACAGCCCAAAATAAAATAAATTATAATTATATTAACCATTTTGCATCAATACTGAGGTTTAGTCAACCACCCTACCCCTCATTTCTCGACCTCAGCCCTGCCGTAGAAAAACCACGCTCTAAAGTCCGTGGCCTCTCTGCTGGGCCTGTCACCTATTGTGGGGTGGTTTTGCTAACATGACCTCTTATTCACTAGGAATTGGACTAGTCATACTAATTCATTTCACATAGGTCTATATGTGATACATCACAAAGCCTATAAATCTTTACCTCCCTTGCAAATAGCTGGGGTCTATTAACAAACAAAAATCAAAAGAAGTGTCCAATGTAGATGTCTATTATGCCTGTCAAAACCATTCACTCATTTGCACTTCCCTTTCCCCCTTCTCCTTCCTTCTTTGTCACTGTCTCTACTGGGATTGTAAGGTCTTTGGGGCATATAACTTGTCATCTTTGAGCTTATATGCACTGGGAAATGCCATCCTGTTACATTAATGACCATGAACAGCTGTCATGGTTTTAAACATGACAGTCTTTGGCTACCTTGCGTGCTAACATGTTTAACATTATGCTTGTTAATAGATTAGTGTGGACAAACCCTGACAGGTCTACAAAGTGTCACACACACTCTTGGTGGTGTAAAAGCAATAGGTCATTTACCAGTCCTCCCATGGTAATGGCTTTTGGTTGCCAATGATCTAGGAATGGTTTGAATTGTTGGCACTATATCTCATCACCCGGCCCTGACCCATATAGTTCTCCCTGCTCTGTACATTTGATGACTTTCCCTGTTATTTCACTAGGCAAAATAGAAAATTAAACATAAAATTACTGCTCTTTCCACTATGCCACCCTGGCAGCCTGGGCTGTCTGTCTTGTCCCCTGCCATGACAGTCTACTGTGGAGGTGGAGGGACCTGTCTGGAACACCCTGCCTCTGTCTGAGCCATCAGTCCGAGTCATTCTTCAAACTTTATCCCCAGATAAAGCCTTTTGCTTTAGTTTCTCATTTACTTCTGTGCTGTTTTGTCTGAAGGTCACATGGTAAAAAACCCAACACTGTACAGTGCATTTAAAGGACAACAGAGCCAGATCCTCAGCCAATGGCAATTGGCATCACTCCATTGACTTCAATCCTCAAATGACTTCAGTGGAGCTGAGCCAATTTGCACCAGCTGAGGAACTGGCCCTACAGCCAGCAAACAAACTTGCAAATACCAGAAGATTCAAAGCTGAGGCTTCTCTTCAGCTGTTGTACCCAGCTTCTAAGAGAACAATTAAGGCTGATGTCACTACTGACTTTGAATTCCCTGATTTTTGCTGTTCCATATCATAGCCATGCTGCTGGCTAAATGACTAGAGGAAGATATCTAAGTAATATATGACCTATTGCTTGCTTTTGTCAAAGTAATTAGGATGAGTTGTGCCAAAACAGCTTCTTTCTTTTGGTTTACTCCATCCCCATCTACAGCTCTGCTTCCTTCTCTGCTACCATCCACCTCACTGAAGTTTCAGCAGATTTAAACCACAGTCCCTGAAATGTTACGGAACACAATGGGTTCTCAGCTACATTGCAGTTAAGCTGGTTCAATTGTACCTGCTGCTGAAACCTAGAGAGATGACTTTGCCAAGCAGGGCTTTCATCCAGATTTTGAGGAGGGTTGAGGTGCAGCCTGTCCCAATGCTTCAGTGGGAGAAGAGTAGCAAATCTGTTAAAAAAAATAAAGCCAACTAGCTTAGACCTTGTTCAGGCTTCCCTTGAATCCCTGTTTTACTCAGTCCATCCCTCTAGGGGATAGAGAGTAACCCTCTTGGTTTGACTTGACACGTTCAGTCTGATAAGAAATAGTAACTGTACAATTGACATCAACAGAAAACTCCTGTCCTGTGTGTCTGTCACAAAAAGCCTCCTCTTGTCATGGGTTTCCTTACTACGTGCAGGGACCACAAAGGCAGCTCATGTGACTCCTAGGACACTGGACTAGCTACACTAGTTAGGTTTCAGGAGTCACTCTTTTGGAGGCACGAAGGTGCATAACAACAGATTGGGTCAGTGTCACAGTAGCAGCGATCACGGAATGGAAAAAAGGATGGCTAACCCCACACTGCTGGAAGAGATCACAGATAATTAGAGGATGTGTGAGCAACTAGGACAGACTGGGGTGCATACGTGGAGATTTCTTTTAGGTTCTGTGTGAAGCGACTAATGTGGGCCAGGTCCCTGGACATGCTAAAGCTGCTTTGTGACTCTCTGGCAGATCCAGCCCCCTGAGGAACTCTTTGAGTGGAATATAGCTGCAATAGTGACTCCTGTGTCATCCCTTCAGAGATAGGTGTGGCCAGAAGAAACGGGGACATGGTGCATCAGCATCCAGCTGATCTCTGGCTGCCAGTAGGGCTCGTGGGCTATGGGCACCCGAACATAAGCATCTTCAGGCACCAGCCCTTCACCTATCAGCATAGGTGCCAACTCTGTGGGTGCTCCGGGGCTGGAGCACCCACGGGGAAAAATTGGTGGGTGCTCTGCACCCACCGGCAGCTCCCCACCCCGCCCCAGCTCACTTCCACCTCCGCTCCGCCTCCTCCCCTGAGCCCGCCCTGCTTCTCCCCCTTCGCTCCCAGCGCTTGTGCCGCAAAACAGCTGTTTCGTGCGGCAAGCGCTGGGAGGGAGGGGGGAGGAGGAGGAACACGGCGCGCTCGAGGAAGAGGCGGGGAGGGGATTTGGGGAGCAAGCCAATAGGGGCAAGGAGGGAGCGGAGTCGGGGCGGGGCCAAGGAAAGTTGGCGCCTGTGCCCATCAGCTCCAGGCTCAGGAGTCAACAAAGGCAGCTTTGGGTTAGCTTTGGTCCTCCCACTCTGAGCTGTGCTGAGCTGTGCTGGCTCCGGAACAAGCCCTGTATGCATAAAGGATTATTAGGCTCTGTAAGGGAGATACTGCTGTGCGTACTGCAACACTGAGCACTTCATGGCATAGAGACATCTTCTTGTTCAACTCTTTTATAATCTAACAGAAAAGCTCATTGCGATGTCACCAGTTTGTTGTTTCACAATGCTTCTGTTCCTGCCCTGTAGGGTGACTAGATAGCAAGTGTGAAAAATCGGGACGGGGTTGGGGGAGTAATAGGTGCCTAGATAAGACAAAGCCATGAATAAAGGGACTGGCCCTATAAAATCAGGACATCTGGTCACCCTACTGCCCTGTTAGCTAGGAAAAGGAGCAAAGGAAATGTAAATAAAAATATTTAAATAAGTAATATTTAGCGCTTTAAGTACCGCAGGGGCCTGATTCACCACTGCCTCACTTCCATTTAACATTAGGTAACTCCATTGACTTACACTGCATTCCTCCATTTTGTATTGCTGTTACTCCATTGATTTACACCAGTGTAAAACTGGAGTAAACACAGTTGTGAGTCAGGCCTTTGTTTTCAACGAGACTTTAACAAAGTTAGTTCACGTACCAGCTCTGTGAAGAATGGGAGTAAGGAAGGATTACTCTCCCCATTGTACAGGTGAAGAAACTGAGGCAGAGGTGTGTGACTTGCCCAGAGTCTTACACTGAGTCAGTAGCAGAGCCAAGATTAGAAGTCAATATTTCTTTTTACAGCCCCCCATTCCATGCACTAGCCCACATTGCCTCAGTACAGTAATGGGACTTGTTTGGGAATTAAACTCAGCAACTGCCTGCGGGACTGTGTTTTTGGCGGAACAGTCAGTAATTGGATGAGGGGCCTCGAATCTGGCAGGCTGAATTCATCTGCCTGGTGCCTGCTTGTATAGACCCACTTCCTCCCACTGCAGTAAGATCACAGCATGCCTCTGGTGGGACAGAAATGCCATGACTTTGCTGTGTCCCATTCTCCAATTGCCTAACTCCTCACCTATTTAGCCCCAGTTTGAACAGTATTAACTGGAGCTTGATAGAGAGGTAAATACACCCAGAGATTTAGAAGAGGGGACCACCCTATGTGTTTGACAAATTAACAAAGCTTAGTGCACACATCTGCCTATACAAACCCGGAGTGTTTCTCCTTTGTTAGAGGAATGAAGGAGGATGGTAGCCTGTCTGTGTCTGTCCTGCACGTCGCTTTACTTAGCACCTAACGTGATGTAGCTGGGTGCCACACACAAAGTCAAAGGAAATTGGCTAGGACCTTGACCAGGCATTCTGGCCTATTTGCATTGCTCAGGCAGTTCAAAGCAGCCAGAAAGCCCTCCAGAGGGGGCAATCAGGGATTCCCTGGGTGTAAGGGAATTCCCCCCAGTGGTGCAAAGCTGATGTAGCACAACTTCTCGCTCCCTCTCCTTCACATATGGGATGTATCAGGGGCTGAAGAACAAACTTTGATTTTAAAGGCCAGTTAGATGATACAGAAGCTATTTTCGGAACCTGTCTCCACCTGTTTTATGACTAGGGAAATTTGCATGAAAACAAGATTGTTTTCCCACAGAACTTCATCTGCCCCTGCAGTTTCTTCCTCCCTTCCCGTTATAATTCTCTGTCAGTGACACAGTGTCAAAACAATTATAATGCCATAAAGGGAGGGTGATGACTCCAATGAGGAATAAGAAGCAGGCACTGATGGAAATCCCAAGGAAAACAAGATCCTGTTTTACAAGCTTTTCAAAATCTTGCTTTTCTTTTGAATTCCACACAAAGGAGGAAAGAAAGTCCCGAATCATCTCTTCAGGCTGATATTAATGGAAACTAGTTTACTGCTAGTAAGAAATTGTTTTTAATTTTCAAGTTATTGCAGCCGGATTTTACATATTTGATTTTCAAGCTTCTAAACTCCCAGAGTTTGGCAACTCAACCCAACATTGTGGGTGTTCCTTGTCAGTGTTCAAAGCTGGGGCTGACTACAAGTCCTGGAATCCCCCAGGCTCAAAAAAAATCTCCCATGAAACCACAGGGTATGTCTAGCTCTTGATGTTATTTTTCAGATAAAGTTATTTGAGCAAAGCTGCAAATAGCATGGGGTGCATCATGGTGCCTAATTGTCTCCTTCCATCCCATGCAGTTGCATGCTGTGCTGTCTCTATTTATGTCAGTGGCATTTATTAATATACGGGGAGATGGTTTGGGAAGCTAGAGTTAAGTGAAGCATTCTCTTCACCCAAGACGTTATTCAGACAGTGCACTGCAGCTACGCCGGTTGGAATGTTAACCCTTTCTGTGCATCAGATAGAACGCATTCAAAACCATATTGACCTACAGATGGTAGCACAGAATAGTATTCACGCTGTCCTCACGCATTTTTAACCTATTCACATTCAGTGAATATCTGAATTTCATTCTAGTTTACATTACAAGGCACAGTTTGCGCTCAGTGTATGTGCAAACGCGGCTTGAGTCTGATGGGAATTGCACACAGGCATCAAAAGCAGCCCAGCCACCCCAATGGAAGGAATTTAGGATTTGCCATGCAACATCACACTATGGGTCCATGAGCTCCAAACTCCTGTATCTGGCACACTGATGGCCAATATGATATACTTCCAGGAAAGCCTCCTTCCCTACGCCCTACCTATAATGCACCTGGTCAATTGTGCAATGCTGTACATATAGCAGGTGTCGTTCTTTCCTGAGTAATCAGATTTCATTCTGTAGCATGTGACTTGATTGCCTCTTTTTTAGCATGAACTTTTATCCAATCCATCCATTCATGGTATCTAGTAAATGCATCACTATAGCTTCTAAGCTATTATAATGGGTCATAACATATTCTGTTCCTTTAACATTAAACTGCAGGATTAAATTCTGGCTTGGTTCATGCCCAGTACAACCCCATTGAAATAGAATTTGTCTATGATTTTTTGCAGTGAATTCCATAGGAATAATCTTCAGTGTGATTGTATAAATCTTTTTGCTGGCCAGAGGCCTAAACTACAAGCTCACTGAAGGCAATAAATAGGAAGACTGCCTTTGACTTCAATAGGCTTTGGATCAAGCCACAAGTGCTTTCATGAATAATCTGATGTTCAGATTGCAGAAACATTCTGATTTTATGCAGACTCTACCACACCCAACTTGCTGATTCTATTTCAAGGCCAATCACTTTATCACCAAGTTTTGCCTCAAAATCAGAAAGCAAACATTGTGATTGAGTACAGCCTCCCTTAAAAAAATGGCAAGTTCAGGCATAGACTTTGTAATGTTTATAGCTAAATCAAGTCGCTGCAGTCGATGTCTATTACTACACAAATAAAGAGAGGCATTTTAATGAGAGCTTTCCTGTGAAATTATGCTAACATTTCAGTGTCAAGTATCTAAGGAAAATACAGATTTTTGAGTTGATAAGACGTATGCCTTTTGATTATTGAATTTTATTTATTTAGATCAGTTGAAGCAACAGATCATAAGCTGCAGAGATGCTGAGCACCTGTAACTTCTGTTGACTTCACCTGGAACTCTGGGTAATCAGCCCGTCTGTCAATCAGGCCCTTGAAGTCAATTATGCAGGACTTACATACACAAATCTGCCATTAACATCAGTGAAAGTTTCGCTCAAGTACACACTGCATGTTTGGGACCTCACTGTCTCCCTGAACCCACTGGAATCAATTTCATAATCCCACTGACCTCAGTGGTGTAGGTTCAGACCCAAACTGCAAATGTTTACCTGCTGCAAGTGAGTAGGTGAGCGCAGTTTGCCTCTCAGTGGGCCTGACTGGGCAAGCTGCCAAGAGACCTCCATTCCCATCGACATCAGTGTGAGTTGAGGGCAGGTAGAGTGACCAGACAGCAAATGTGAAAAATTGGGATGGGGGTGGGGGGGTAATAGGAGCCTATATAAGAAAAAGACTCAAAAATTGGGACTGTCCCTACAAAATCGGGACATCTGGTCACCCTAAGGGCAGGTCCTCAGCATCTTGCAGGATCAGGTTCAGCATGAGAGGATTTCATGGTGTATTCCACTCCATGTAAATCAATCCATTCCCTCCACCTTGTCTATATTAGTTATTACTAACAAGCCCATGGCTGTAGTAACAGAGGTAGGTTGTTCCCATTGTTGGCTTACTCGGTGCTTCCTGAGCCAGTGGTGCAGATCAGGCAGTGGATTGCATTTACTGCGGGAAAGCCTTGCTGGCCTTTTTCATAGAACTTTACACATGGACCTCAGGTCTCCTCAAAGGCAGAGCATTTGTGTTTCAGGAAGTCTGGGTTCCAGGGTGGAGAATCCCCAGGCCTGCCACCAAAGTGCTTTACCTGCAGCTCACGTTCATGTATTGTACTGTGAGAGACAATACATTTCTTACAGATGCCGGGTACAGTGTGAGCAGTGCTGCCCTTTTCACTTTGCCCCTGTGACAAACTAGACTGATGGCAACAGAGCCTGGAAACGGATGGCAGAGAGGATGTTAGAGAGCCCATTTGTTTGCCTTGACTTTTAAAAGACGCATATAAACTATTT
Source organism: Trachemys scripta elegans (assembly GCF_013100865.1). NCBI lineage: Eukaryota > Metazoa > Chordata > Testudines > Emydidae > Trachemys > Trachemys scripta. The sequence goes on along the minus strand of NC_048306.1, from coordinate 80,682,812 downwards.
GCTGAATTCATTGGCAGGAACCAGATCAGGACAGAAATGGCTGGTGAATGGGAAAAGGGCTCAACTTGCCAGATAATTTGAAGGAAAAATTCCGCCTGAGCAGCCTGCTTTCCCATGAAAGCTGTGTCTGCACTACAGATTGTGCTGTCTCAACAGTGACTGGCTTTAAAGGGACCACTCCTTTGGAGCCATACATAAGACACGGTGCATATGAGCTGGCATTTATTTGGGGGTTCAAGACAACTCAGTCCTACAATTTGAATGTATCAAAATAACCTAATTGCACTCACCAACAGGGAGGTCAGGATGTGAAAATCTTGCCCAATGGATATGAACTGCTAAGCATAAAACCCTATGTGTCTGGCCTCATACTGGTGAAGCGAGAAACGCCCAGGAAAGCTAAGTCTGCAAGACAGCATTGATCAAAGAAGTACTGTTTAACCATTAACTACTGCAGTGGCTCTGTGTAAGACTGATCAAATAATGTTAAGGGACTTACCCTAAATGTTATGGCTTTTTGGTATGTCTAAACTGGAGCTGGAAGATGTAAATTCCTATAATAAAAATATAGCAACGGTGGTGCAAGTGGTAGGAAAATCTAGCTGCTGGAGTACACCGCTAGCCCCTTGGGTGGGTGCATACTTGGGGTTACTTGCCACTCTGGCTACACATCTACTTTCGACGCGCTAGTGCTAGCGGGTATGTTTCCTTGAGCTGGAATTTACACCCTCCTGCTCTAGTGTGGTCATACCCAGGCTTCAAATGACTGTTGTCGTCCGCTCTTTAAAAGGATATTACCAACTTCAAAACTAGTCCGTTTTAAAAAATTTGTTAAAAGTAGTTTCAGACACGCCATCTGCTTCTAAGTTCCTCTACTCATTTTTGTGATTTTTGCAAACCCATTTTCTTAAAATGTTTTTTTCCTCCCGTGTTGCTGTATCAAAGCCCCAGACAAGTAAGCTAGGAAACAGCTTAACTCCTTGTCTAGGGTTACCATATTTCAGCAAGCAAAAAAGAGGACGGGAGGAGCCCCGCCCTAGCCCCACCCCTGCCCCTCCCACTTCCCGCCCCCCCAGAACTCCCAACCCTCCCCCCGTTCCTTGTCCCCTGACTGCCCCCTCCTGGGACCCCTGCCCCTAACTGCCCCCCAGGACTCCAC